>NC_091991.1:63454402-63801902 GCF_044704955.1 Pristiophorus japonicus
CCGCCCATCTCCTGTCCTCCCCCCCCTATCTCCTTCCTCCCCCCCCCATCTCCTTCCCCCCCCATCTCCTTCCTCCCCCCCCCATCTCCTTCCTACCCACCATCTCCTTCCCCCCCATCTCCTTCCTCCCCCCCCATCTCCTTCCTCCCCCCCATCTCCTTCCTCCCCCCCCATCTCCTTCCTCCCCCCCCCATCTCCTTCCTCCCCCCCCCCACTCCTTCCTCCCCCCCCATCTCCTTCCTCCCCCCCCCCAGCTCCTTCCTCCCCCCCCATCTCCTTCCTCCCCCCCCATCTCCTTCCTCCCCCCCCATCTCCTTCCTCCCCCCCCATCTTCCTTCCTCTCCCCCCCCCCATCTCCTTCCTCTCCCCCACCCATCTCCTTCCTCTTCCCCCCCCCCATCTCCTTCCTCTTCCCCCCCCCATCTCCTTCCTCTCCCCCCCCCCATCTCCTTCCTCTCCCCCCCCCATCTCCTTCCTCTTCCCCCCCCATCTCCTTCCTCTCCCCCCTCATCTCCTTCCTCTCCTCCCCCATCTCCTTCCTCTCTCCCCCATCTCCTTCCTCTCCCCCCCATCTCCTTCCTCTCCCCCCCAATCTCCTTCCCCCCCCCCATCTCCTTCCCCCCCCATCTCCTTCCCCCCCCCATCTCCTTCCCCCCCCATCTCCTTCCCCCCCCATCTCCTTCCCCCCCCATCTCCTTCCCCCCCCCATCTCCTTCCCCCCCATCTCCTTCCCCCCCCCATCTCCTTCTCCCCCCCCATCTCCTTCTCCCCCCCCCATCTCCTTCCCCCCCCCCATCTCCTTCCCCCCCCCCATCTCCTTCCCCCCCCCCATCTCCTTCCCCCCCCCCATCTCCTTCCCCCCCCCCATCTCCTTTCCCCCCCCCATCTCCTTCCCCCCCCCCATCTCCTTCCCCCCCCCCCATCTCCTTCCCCCCCCCCCCATCTCCTCCCCCCCCCATCTCCTCCCCCCCCCCATCTCCTTCCCCCCCATCTCCTTCCCCCCCCATCTCCTTCCCCCCCCATCTCCTTCCCCCCCATCTCCTTCCCCCCCATCTCCTCCCCCCTCCATCTCCTCCCCCCCCCATCTCCTTCCTCCCCCCCCCATCTCCTTCCTCCCCCCCCCATCTCCTTCCTCCCCCCCCCATCTCCTTCCTCCCCCCCCCATCTCCTTCCTCCCCCCCCCATCTCCTTCCTCCCCCCCCCATCTCCTTCCCCCCCCCATCTCCTTCCCCCCCCCATCTCCTTCCCCCCCCCATCTCCTTCCCCCCCCCCATCTCCTTCCCCCCCCCCATCTCCTTCCCCCCCCCCATCTCCTTCCCCCCCCCCATCTCCTTCCCCCCCCCCATCTCCTTCCCCCCCCCATCTCCTTCCCCCCCCCCATCTCCTTCCCCCCCCCCATCTCCTTCCCCCCCCCCATCTCCTTCCCCCCCCCATCTCCTTCCCCCCCCATCTCCTTTATCCCCCATCTCCTTTATCCCATTCTCCCCCATCCGCTCCCCCTTCTCCTCCATCCGCTCCCCCCCTCTCTGTCAGAAACACAGACACTGACAGACAGAGAGATAGAGACACACACAGACAGACAGAGAGATAGAGACACTGACAGAGACACACTGGTGGGGGGCATCCCAGCACGCTGTTGGAGGGCTCCCGGTGCTGCAGTCGGTAAGTAGAAAATGTTTTGTTTTATTGTTTTTTTTTTAATTATTTCTTATTGATTTTTTTAAATTTATTTATTGGTTGATTTATTGATGTATTTATTATTGATGATGGCTCTTTATTTGTAAAACTGAAGTGTTTAATGTTTGTAAACTTCCCTTTAAACCCCCCACCATTCCCTACGCCTGATTTGTAACCTACGCCTGATTTTCTAAAGTGTAGACAAGGTTTTTTTCGAGCGTACAAAAATTTTCACTTACTCCATTCTAAGTTAGTTTGGAGTAAGTTTTCACTGACGAAACTTTGAAAACAGGCATAAGTGGCCGGACACGCCCCCTTTTGAAAAAAAAATTCTGTTCCAAAGTGAAACTGTTCTAACTGACTAGAACTGGAGCAAACTAAATGACAAGAATTCCGATTTCTAAGATGCTCCGTTCTACACCAGTTGCTCCTAAAAAAAAAAATCAGGAGCTAATCATGTGGAAACTTGGGGCCATTGTTTCTAGTGGTAGTGATTGAAAGAGTAATGTTGGCCAGGAACCAGGGGAACCCCTGCTCCTCATTGGATAGTGTCCGGATATCTTTCAAGTTCACCTGAAGCACCAGAGTAGGCAGACAAGACCTTGGTTTAATGTCTCATCTTGAAAGATGCCACCTCTCCGTGCACCAATACCTCAACGTTGTACTGAAATATCAGCTGAGAAAAAAGTGCTTGGGGCTTGAAGTGTGTTTTGAGCATATAATCAACGGAAGCAAGCTGACAATATAAACAAAGCACAAGATTTTTATAACTGTCTCCTGAAGTTCGATACAGTCTTCAAATTCACTCTCAGATATATTACTTTTATTTGAGGGTTTTATTCAGTGTTAGCTGTAGTGTTTATGCCAGTAGTGAGGATCAATGCAGTCAGACAACTGTCAATGCCCTTCACATTCTTGAAGGACAATGTGAAGAGCATCCATGATGGTAATAGTGTATGTTTATCAAGATGAAGTCTTCAAATAATTTGAAAATATGTTCATTCTAATTTGTTTAAATGGAGGAAAGATAGTTTGCCACATTCTGTTGATTTTATTTATAATTTTTAATCTCAAATCTGAAATTACTTAAATTTATTGACTTAAAAAATACCTAGCCTATTAATGCCTTTTTGACTAAAATGTTATACTAGAAGAATACAAGTAGAACGGATTCTCTAATTTTGCTAGTTCTTGGAATTTTCTTGTTAATAAATGAAGATGTTGTGGCAAATGCTCAACATGCCAGGAACATCTGGGTTCATAATGATCCTGTGGTCAATTTTTTGCAAAATATTAATACAATAATAGTTCCTTTGTAAAAGGAGTGCTTGTAATTAAAAAGCTTTTCTTCATTTCCAGGTCTAAGAGTGACTTACTGCAGGGCATTTTGGTCCATTATCTTGAACCTTTATTAGATGTGGTCAAAATTCAAATTGCCAAACTTAAGAAGAATTCTTGTGTTGGTCTGATTTGTGTAATTAGATTTCTGAGAGATATGAGCATCGGTACAGTGTGGAATTTCATATTTTTTCTGAATTCATTACTCCTTTATCTTAGAAATTCTTTTCTTATAAAACAAAATCTCATAATTTGAATGTGGGCCATTCGTCAGCTGCTTTAACAGCGTGAGCATCAGTTATACCAGGTGAAAGCAGTCAACAAGAACCATGATACTCAACTCCACCGTTAGAAACAGGTGGTCTCCTAGCATGGTTTAAATTAGATTGTGGTGTTATGAGGAGGTTCTTTATCAAGTCATCATTGAGGCCAATTTTACCGAATAGTTTCTTTAGCTATTTTTTTAAAAGCCTTCAATTAGACAGGATTTTTTTGAAATGTTGCCAAAAGTGTACTGTGCTGTGAGATTGCCTGTTGAATTCTGACGTATATGGAACTGTTAGCGTGGAACCCTTTCAGCAGGAGTAGTGAAGCTCAAACTCCTGCTTGAAAGAATGGTCGGACGCTGCTGCAAATGAATGCTCAATCTTTATTGAGACGAGCAATACTTTCTTCTTTCTTCCAGACTGCAGAAAGTTGAAGGAGTGGGTCTGGTCATCAACACGTTTTCTGTAAATTGGGCGTTTGCAGAGAAATGTCACTAATTTCCCTGTTGAGATAAAAATGTTCGAATTAAATCAACTTAGTCAGTAATATGCATGATAATGGTTATATTAATGATAATGGTTTGGGAGAAAAATCACTGACAGCATAAAATACCTAAATTCTCACACAGCTGAAGCTTAAGGGCTGAGTCTATTCTGACACGTTTGAATTAAATTTCTGTACCAGGAATAGCTTCCATCACCAGGAACAAAACTTGTTCTGTCGCAGCAGCCAGAGATAAACTTATCCAATTAGTTATCAGTTATCTGAATGGGTAGTTCCTGGCCAGATCTGACCCGACGACTCTCCATAATACTGTCCTTCAACTTCCAAAATGAATTGCTCCGAGTTATACATTCAATCTGTTTTTGATTCCCTCAGTAGCCTTTTTGAGAAGAGTACTTGAGATTCGGAATACTTTTCCTTCATATTGAGCATTGTTCCATTAGATTCTGAAGTTTTTATAAAGGATACTGATGATGACTCCTGCTCTTGAACTAGTTTCTTGGGCTTTTTACTTTTCCACTTATTTCTTTGGTGAAACTGGTTGGAATTAAGATTAAGATTTATGTACCCTTCTCACGTTAATTGTATTGAGTATAGGATGAAAATCAAGCTTTAACATTTTGTACGTACTTGGTTTTGTTTGCATTGTACCTATTAAAGTAATAAGATTGTGCGCATAGTAGGGTTTTCACAATAGATAAGTATGTTATTTATCAACTGTAGAAGAGTTGGAATTAATGTTGTCAGTTCCAGTTTGTGCTCCTTTGGATAGCAGAGACTGAGCCAAATAGCAAGCCTTTTGTTTGGACCCATTAAAGCCTGTACCATTATCTTGCTGTAATTTCTGGATGTGGGCCAGCCACCTAAACATTGTTTATAAGAACTCCCTGTGCATAACACATTAATTTCAACCATTTACAGAACCCCAATGCCTGCTACTGTTAAAACTGCCTCCCTTACAGTCCAGTGTGGTCTTGCTCTGTGCCCCTGTGTGGTTCCAATCCATTTCTCTGAATGTGGCCAATGCAACTCTAGAAATGGTTTCTCCTCTTGTCCCTCACTGTCTCCTCCAGATTATCCCAGGTTCCATCCTTGACCCATCTCCTCATCTACATGCTGTCCCTTGGTGACATAATCTGCAGCCATGGGATCGGCTTTCAAACCTCGAATTTACAGCACAGAAACAGGCCATTTGGCCCAACTGCTCCATGCCAGTGTTTATGCTCCGCGTGAGTCTCCCCTCCTGTGTTCTCCCACCAGGGCTATTTGTTCATTTCCTTCTAAATGCCTTGAGACTTTTTAATATTGTGTTTTTAGAAATCTAACTTAGTGAGTGGGAAAAAAACACTTGCAGCTAGGCTACTTGGATGGGACCCTATTTACAGTTTATGACATGGCTTCATTGCTGTTTATCTGCGTAGACTGTTCACAGCAATTGAGGAAGTTACTGGAACAAAATTTAAAAAATGGTGAAGAAAGATTTTAAGATACTTTGTATGCTCAAACAACAAAGACTTTCTCTATACCACATAGTGCATGTACGGAAGCAATTCAGTATCACAAGATGTTCAAAAAAATAAGCAATTAAGATTGACCAACCCATTAATGCCAATCCTGTTCAGATTTCACATTTCAAAACAACATGCATTTCACCCAGTCTTGTGCAGGGCACAGGTATTTTTTTGTAGCGTTATGGGCCATGACTGGAGATCTATCTCTGCATAGAAGCATCCCTATTCCAAGACTGAAGTAGAATTTCCCTAAAACCTGCCATTGCCGGATTGTCACCCAAAAAGATCGCTAAGATTCTTCAACTAACACCAGTGAAAAATTGCATAAAAAGGGAAAAAATACCCCCCGGCGAGAAAATGGATCTTACATGTAGATTCTTGGCGGTTAAACGCGATCCTGGGCAAAATGTGCGGTAATTACTCAAATTTAGACCAAGGCTGCGGTTGGGCCTAGGGAGGGGGGAAAACACAAAATATTTTTTCGAAGAAATAAAAAAAATCAGAAAACATTCTCAAGACCCTTTTGAACTTGATGGCTGTAAAAGAATTATAAAAAAAACCCTTTAACTGACCTTTATTTGCAGGGCTACTAACCAACCACCCAGCTCCGGCTGCTTTTCGTGGGTGTTTTTTTCGATCTTACCTACGGGTCACCGCTGTGCCAAAACTTGGACGGTAGTGGTTTTTTCGGCGGTGCTCGTGGGTGGTCCACTCCCCAGCGATATATTAAAAATGCCGGCGGAGCTCTTTTTAAAAAAAATAATAAAGTGGAAATTCTAGCCCTAAAGTCAACCAAAGTCACAAAAACCTATCTGTTGTTATTAATACAAAAGCAAAATACTACAGATGCTGGAAATCTGAAATAAAAACAGAAAATGCAAGAAATACTCAGCAGGTCAGGCAGCATCTGTGGAGAGAGTTATTATTTAATGCCACTTAATCACAGCCTGTTGATTGGATGGATGTATCCAACTGCAGTTAAGCCCTTTAATATTCTACCACTATATGTGCTAAATACTGCTGTAGTTGTTTGATGTTATCACTGGAGGGTGCTGTCGAAGGTGATACAGAAATCTTGTGTTGAAATGCCTTAGATTTCAGAATATGGTATTGGCAAAATAAACTCGCTGAATTCAGAAGATGTGGGAATAAGGAAGAGGACTTTCTTAGTGCATATATATATATTTTTAAACTATGTAGGATCCAGCAAAATAAACAAAAGTATCAAATGAAATGTGCACAGATTTGATAATATAGTGACTGACCCAAAAATGTAAAGTTCCGGTATAATTGAATCAATTTGTTATGATTTATTTTGAACAGAATGTTCTTATTGACTTGAATAGTGCAAAACAGTGTTGTTTTCCCAGAAACTGCACAGTAGCCATATTTTCAATTTGAAAACTGAGATTGTTTATTTTTCTCTGAATATTTGCATCCCTCTTCAGATAGATATTTAGCTTCATATTTTTACAAATAGGTATCAGCTCCCAACATTGTTGCCTTTTGAATTGTTCTAAATATACAATGATATCAAATCCATTATTTAAAAAAAATGTTTTTTGCACCACAGTGGTGAGTGAGTCAAAACACGGTACATTCCAGGGGAAAGGAGAGGGGCTTTTTAAAAAATCTTTGAGCAATCAGTTACCGGTATCAAGAGCTAGAGAGGACAAGAACAGTTTCAAAATAAGACTGAAAAATTGCGTTTTTCCCTTCTTTTATAACTTCTATTGTCGACTGTTTTCTTTTGTTTGGAAAATTGTTGATTTAAGCAGTGAAGCTTTGTATTTGTGGCTTAGGATGGTGAAGCTTCAGTTATGCCCTGTGGAATGGTATGCCTTTTGTCATTGTTTAGCTGGAATGCAATTTACAGTTGTTGCCCAAATTGAAACAGCTCAATTTTGGATTTTCTGCTTTGAGCGTAGCTCCTGTTTAAATTGCAAGAAGCAGTCTGGCTTGGGTTGGTGTGCATGTTTATAGCTAGATATTGTCTTGACTCAAAAATCAATTGCTAACTGTTCTTAGGTTGATAACTTGGGATAGGAAACTGATGTTTGGAGAGATATTACTACTCTCATGGTACCTGTCTCAAAATCATCTTAAGCCTACAAAAGCATTCCTAGGTTGCTCTTGTATTGATGCTAATTTAATTCGGATTCTGGGAGACTGGTGTCTGTGAGCTGGCTCTTAAGTGATTATGCTGCTAACTCTGGCTCTCTTAATCCAGGTATAGATGCATCCACCAAATTTATTGTGGGTCTACAAATCTGACTCTGGAATAAGATAGACACTGGTCCCTTAGAATCTGAACTAAATGGCGCTAATATAAAAGCAACACTCGTATTACTTTCATACCAATCGTGCCCGGTCAGTGTAAATAGAATTTGAGAGTGGCTAAAAATCAACACACATAGGGGGCCAATGCCCTAACTATGGCTTTTGAGGCTATTTATGTGTTGTAAGGCCAAAAGTTTGTCTTGATAACTGTATGAATGTAAATGCTCACAGATTAAAATATGCAAAGGGTATTAAGTACAAAAGATGGCAATTGTTATGCAACTGTGCTGTCACAGCTGAAGAACTCTTTATTCCCTGTGATTGGTAACTTTATTGCTTTCAGGACGGCCAATTCATGCATTGTTAACACTTAGCGAGGGGAGGGGGGAGATTCCATTGCAAGTTTTGCGGAAGAAGCTGCTTTCCCTTAGTATAAACAGAATATTTCACCAGTGTTGGAGAGTTCTGGACATTGTTGTGTTATCCCACATACTTGCAACATTCACATGTGAAAGAATTGTACTATATCACTGGTGGCGCTTTAATGAAGAGCGTGAACTTAACCAGGGAAATTAAGGAATATATAGACAGAGAGTAAGAACCTGCCATAAAAGATCAAATTAATTTCGAATTCGAGTTAGTGGATTAAATGTGCAGACAACGATTACAACCTGCTAAGATACTTTCTGTCCAATTCAGAGAGAAGTAACTCATCCTTGTTTAGTTGGCTCTGGTGCTATATAAACTAAGATGACAAATTCTATGATTTTAATTAGTAAATGTTTAAATTAAATGAAAAGTTAAATAACTTCTTTTAAGGCAGAAGATAGATATACACAAGGGTTGTCATGCTAAGGAAATTTTAGACCATTTTCACCTCGTTCTTTGGTGCTTTGTATGTGCTTCAATGAAGTCTCCTTTTATTTAATGGGCTCAATTTTCCCCAGTATTTGTGCCAGTTTTTTTTTTTGGAGCAGGCTGCTTTTCCTGGCCTAACTTAAAAATCCCGAGTTTCCCCAATCAATTTACACCAGCATAACTCAGTTAGTTACGAATGTTTTAAGTCAGTTTTTTTTTCAGCCAAAGGGGGCGCAACCAGCCACCGACGCCAATTCTGGCCATTTAGGGAAGTTTGGCCAGCTGAGAGTTACTGCAGTTCTTCTTAGGCCAGTGTATGTGGCCTTTGCAGAAAAACCTTCCCTAGAATTAGGGAAAGTGGCGCAGCAGATGCCCGGACACACTGAAAGAATTGAAAAACACATAGCAGCAATTTACCTCCAAACCCGCCCAAAGGCGGTCTGGTCCCATTCTCGGTCCCCCCACACAGTCCAGTCCCATTTTCAGTCCCTGGTTCACACACGCAGTCAGGTCCCATTATAGAGAGCGAGGGAGAGAGAGAATGTGTTGGGAGCTGGCTGTATGCTTCACTTTGCAGCCTCAGCTCGCATTGTGTCCCTGGTTACCATGGCAGCTCGATCCTTTTGGCGCAGATCAAGGCTCTACCCCCAAAATTAAAGGTTGGGTTAGGCCACGGCAAAATGAAGAAATCAATGGGGAAACTTACAACACTTTTTTTTTGGCGTACTTGGGCCCCAAAAAATAAGGCGTAACTCTTCAACTACTCCAAAAAAAGGCTTTGGAGAAAATTGAGCCCATTGTGTTAGCTCTTTCCCAGTCCCTCGTTCTTTTTCCTAAAGGTAGCCACTCATGCGACAAAAAGTTTCACATTTTGCTCTAGACAAACAACTGAATTTACTTAGTCTAGTCTTCAGGCTTATTATTTTGAGATCCAGAATCAATTTTGTTGCCCTTCCCGTTTAGCACTCCTTCCCATCCTCCCCCACTGGAGCATATTATGCACCATGCAACATTAACAACTTATAAAGAAAGACTTGCATTTATACAGTTCTTTTCACGACTCCTGGAAATCTCAAAAGTGCTTTACAGCCAATGAAGTACTTTTCAAGTGTAGCCACTGTTGTAATGTTGGAAATGCAGCAGCCAAATTGCGCACAGCAAGGTCCCACAAACAGACAATGACCAGATAATTTGGTTCTTTTAGGTGTTGTTTGAGGAATAAATTTTGGCCAGGACACCAGGGTGAACTCCCCTGCTCTTCTTTGGAATAGCGCCATGCCTTCCCTTTTATTTTATAACAATTAGCGGAAATATATAGAAAGTCTGTGGACACAGTAGACTTGATAGACAACTTTTCACTTTGCTGGAAAGCTGGAGTAACGTTGGCTTGCTGTCGGCCCAGCTTTCCCACCACTGACTCCAGGATCAACAACGAGCATAATTTTGGTAGGTTCCCAGCAGTGTTCATGTGTGAATGGGGGAGCCAGGCGTGGGAGAGGGTGCGGGTAGGGGTAGAGTGGGGTGGGGGAGGGAATAGTATAGAATGAGAGCTGTCTGGCAGAAGCAGAGCAGGGTTGTCAAAGATGAGGGCAAGATTTAAAAAAAGAAATAGCGTGGTGCCTTGAAAATGTTTGCACTCTTTCCTGGACCTTTTTAAATCTGTTCCCGCCCACAGTCGAAATGCTGGGCGGTAGAAACGTGCTGCCATGCTGTAACATCCAATGTTGCTGTGGCAGTAAAGATGAAAAATGTGACGCCTGATGTCACTCTGTTCCAACTGTACAATTTGAAATATGAGAGCCCATATTTAAATAAGAAGATGAGAACATAAAAATTAGGAGCAGGAGTAGGCCATTTGGCTCCTCGAGCCTGCTCTGCCACTCAATAAGATCATGGCTGATCTTCTACGTCAACTCCACTTTCCTGCACTGTCCCCATAATCCATTGATTCCGTTAATATTCAAAAATCTATCAATCTCTGTCATTAATATATAAGAACATAATGGACCCAATTCAGTGTTAATCCAGGTTAGCGATCAGCAAGAGGCCAGTAGAACGCCAATTTCCTGTCCAAAATCTGCTCCAAATGGGGTGGAAAGGGAGTGGAAAATACGCTTTACTCATCCTGAAAGTTAGAAATGCTGCAGGGTTCTAAAAATTTCAGGCTCGAGTTCAGTTTCTGATCCTGTAACCGTGAGCAAAACTGAAAAGAAATAGACATGAAGCCATATCATCTGCTTAAGTCTGTGTACGGGAACAAAAGCACAACTCTTGGCATTCTCTGGGCACACTGCAGCTGAACTTTGCAAAATGAAAAAAATTAAATAAGGACAGTTTAAACCCCTGTTTTGTGTTTACAAAAAGAAAAAACTTTTGAACAGATGTATTCTTTACTGATTAGATCTTAAGTTGCAAGAGTGCCTTTCAACAGCTCCCAAGAATTGGAGGTTATTGGCAGGTTAAAAGCAGATTAATGATGAGCAGGTGTCTTTGAACTGTCTTGTGGGGGGGAAAACGTAGTGTTTCTCTCCTTTGATAACCTTTCTTTTGATTCACCACAGCAAATGAATAGGGTTCAGATCAAAGTGTGCAGCTTCCCTTGATTGTTATTTTTTCCCATGGTGTTAAATAATTGGTTTCACCATATTGGTTAATTATAATGTGGTGGGATTTGTGTCACTAAATAGTCTGATGCCTTTTTTGTTAGTCTAATAAAAGAGTGTATGTCTGAAGCAAGGAACGAGATATTAATTTTTGTTGTTTTGTGAGGTGTTAATTTTCCCCCATCCAGGTTCCAACCCCACTCCCCCCACCATACCATCTAACATTTCCAGCTGAAAAAACAGGCAGGCAACCTGCCCAATAATGTCAAATCTCTGCTCAATAATACTTTGAAACAGAATGCTTGGAATATATGAGCGTTGTTGGGGAGCATACCACCTGAGGGGTTTCTTACCTTCCTAAGCCTAGGCTGGGCATCTCCCCATGACTGAATGATGGAATTGATGCAAACCAACATACAGCACAGCGGAGTATTAAACCAATTCAACTAATGTTTTTCACTACAGCAAGGAAAACCTTATAACTTGAATTAAACTGATCATTGATATTGAAAATCTCATGTGTATAGTCCATCCTTGGGCACAGTCTAATTGATTTCAACAGGTCGAAGCTCAGACAGACAATAAATCAAAAATTTTGCCTTTGGCTGTAGGAATTGTTAATTGGTAACTGTGCTCCTTTTGTTTTCACTAGAGCGTACTAAATAATTCTAGGGTAGACTATTTAAAAAAGACATACATTTCTGTTCTTAGTGGGTATTCTTTTATGTATGTTGAAGTATGTATTGGGAAGAATGGGAAAGTTCCACGTGGATAATTCCTAAATGCTGACTCTCTCTTACCCCTTTCCCCATTCCCAGATTGACACAACGTACAGGCTTCACAGCTCAATCAGCTGGGACAGATACAGCCTGCCCTTAACTTATGATTATTCAGCGTTGAGAAATAGAATGAAATGATCAGGTGCAGCTTATAGTCGTACATTTTTGTAAATCATGGCAGTTGCGTATGGCTCTGTTGGCTAATGTTATATATTCCATGTTTAAGATGTTATATTAGTCACTCTTATGCAAGAAATTGTGAACAGCCTAGTCCAATTTTGATGTGTGACAGCTGCAGGAAAAATGCAGGGAACAGCGCCAGCCCTTATACATGGCCGCCATCAACCTTACAAAGGCCTTTGACACTGTTAACCGCGAGGGTCTATGTAGCGTCCTCCTCCATTTCGCATGCCCCCAAAAGTACGTCACCATCCCCCGCCTGCTCCACGATGACATGCAGGCTGTGATCCTTACCAATGGATCCATCACAGACCCAATCCACGTCCGGACCAGGGTCAAGCAGGGCTGCGTCATCGCCCCATCCTCTTCTCAATCTTCCTCGCTGCCATGCTCCACCTCACAGTTAACAAGCTTTCCGCTGGACTGGAACTAAACTACAGAACTAGTGGGAAGCTGTTCAACCTTTGCCGTCTCCAGGTCACGTCCAAGACCACTTCAACCTCTGTCGTTGAGCTACAGTATGCGGACGACGCCTGCGTCTGTGCGCACACAGAGGCTGAACTCCAGGACATAATCGACGTATTTACCGAGGCGTACGAAAGCATGGGCCGTACGCTAAACATCAATAAGACAAAGGTCCTCCACCAGCCTGTCTTCGCCGCACAGCACTGTCCCCCAGACATCAAGATCCACGGCGCGGCCCTGGACAATGTGGACCACTTCCCTTATCTCGGGAGCCTCCTATCAGCAAGAGCAGGCATTGACGACGAGATCCAACACCGCCTCCAATGCGCTAATGCAGCCTTCGGCCGCCTGAGGAAAAGAGTATTTGAAGACCAGGCCCTCAAACTGTCACCAAGCTCATGGTCTACAGGGCCATAGTAATACCCGCCCTCCTGTATGGCTCAGAGTGGACTATGTATAGTAGACACCTCAAGTCGCTGGAGAAATACCACCAACGATGGCTCCGCAAGATCCTACAAATCCCCTGGGAGGACAGACGCACCAACATTAGCGTCCTCATCCAGGCCAACATCCCCAGCATTGAAGCACTGACCACACTTGATCAGCTCCACTGGGCAGGCCACATAGTTCGCATGTCAGACACGAGATTCCCAAAGCAAGCGCTCTACTCGGAACTCGTCCACGGCAAACGAGCTGAAGATGGGCAGCGGAAACGTTACAAGGACACCCTCAAAGCCTCCCTGATAAAGTGACATCCCCACTGACACCAGGGAGCCCCTGATCAAAGACCGCCCTAAGTGGAGGAAGTGCATCCGGGAGGGCGCTGAGCTCCTCGAGTATCGTTGCCGAGTGCATGCAGAAATCAAGTGCAGGTGCGGAAGGAATGTGCCGCAAACCAGGCTCCCCGCCCACCCTTCCCTTCAACCACTGTCTGTCCCACCTGTGACAGAGTCTGTGGTTCTCGTATTGGACTGTAAGCACCTAAGAACTCATGCTAAGAGTGGAAACAAGTCTTTCTCGATTCCGAGGGACTGCCTATGATGAGTACATTTTTGTAAATCATGGCAGTTGCGTATGGCTCTGTTGGCTAATGTTATATATTCCATGTTTTAAGATGTTATATTAGTCACTCTTATGCAAGAAATTGTGAACAGCCTCGTCCAAAAGGATTGCCATGGACTTGAACTGTATCCAAACTGGTATGTGGTGTGTGATTCGTGTTCAGTGCATTTCCTAATAATAAACTAACTTGCTTGCTTATTAACCTGTCACCAAGGACTAACCTGTCAAAAAAATGCATTGTCTTACTTATTCAGTAACTGGCCTGTCGGCCTAGATTTTTGTGCCCACTCCAGGGACTTGAGCACAAAAATCTAGGCTGACACTCCAATGCAGTGCTGAGGGAGTGCTGTACTGTTGGAGGTGTTGTCATTCAGATGAGACATTAAACTGAGGCCCCGTCTGCCCTTAGGTGGACGGAAAAGATCCCATGGCACTATTTCAAAGAAGAGTCGGGGAGTTATCCCTGGTTCCTGGTCAATATTCATCCCTCAATCAACATAACAAGAGCAGATTATCTGGTCATTGTCATATTGCTGTTTGTGGGAGCTTGCCATGCGCATCTTGGCTGCCGCATTTCCCAAATTACAACAGTGACTGCACTCCAAAAGTACTTCATTTGCTGTAAAGAACTTTGAGTCTTGAAATGCACTATAAATGCAAGTCCTTTATCTTTTTTTTAATACAACTTAATTTGCTTTGTTTTGGCTAGCTGAAAATCCTTTATGTACAAATTAATTCTGCTGGACTGAATATTAAAATGGTTCAGGATTGTTTGGTAAATAATGAGTTACAATTGAGATTCTGTGGTGGTGACTTTGGCCTGCTTTACTTCCAGAATATTAAGTTATGTAAGCTCAGTCAGCCGAAGAAGTTTGTCAGCCCCATAATGTGAGTGGTTTGTGTGCTAAAGCTCAAATTATCCATTGCAACTATATACATTACTTGTTTACATGAAATTACGTAGTCTACTTACAAATACAGATATAGCATACTTAGTGACAGGACCTAGTTGTGTTGTACATGTTTAAATATATCAATAAATCAGGTATCCTTTCAGAAGGCCATTTTCAAGTGAGGCCTGAAAGACTCCCAATTGATCAATGTGTTGGTGTACTAGGAACTAAAAGCAGTAATATTTATAGTATGATTATGATCTACTATTGGGGTGAAATCTTAGAAACTAGATTTAACAATGTAAACTTAATTAAGTGTAGCCCAGTATCAACAACTTAAGTAATTCATCAGTATCCCTTTTTAAATAAAGTTGCAATTTATGCATTTTGAGCAAATGATCAATTGATGTGGAACTGGAATAACATTTTACTGGTCCTTCATTTCATTGTCTTTCAAGACCACACAACACCAAATAAAAGTCTGTTAGATGTGTTGAAAGGAAAGATTCTTGTATCAGACTGCATTATCACTCGTCAATAAACAGTAATTTATTTGATCCCAATGAACATCAAGTGGAGTATTTTTCAAATAAACATATCGGGAGTTGTGTGGAGTTGATGGTCCATCAGCTCCTGCAGTCCATGCAGCAGTGGGTAGTATCAATTTTATTATTGTGCAAGCTCCAGGATCGAATATCATTTGATTCCTCTACCCTTGACTTCACCTCAGCACATACTAGAACTTTCTTGTGCTTCGATGCGACTACAACCTTTTACAGAGTCAGTGACCAGGAAGACTGTTTGTATCATGCAACACCACACTTGTGTCCAGCTAATTCGAGAGAAAAAATGTGGCGGGTGAAATTTCATTCTGATCTGGAGAGATGCGTCACTTTGCTTCAATCTTTTGTCACCTTCTATTGACTGTTGTATTGATCTTCTGCTCGTCACATTTGTTAAGTGCTTGAACAAGATAGCGGGCTTGTTTGACTTTGCAACAAAATCTCTTGTAAAAGCTGGTTAATTAGTGATCATATTTTCTAGAGTTTCGAAATCTGCAGCGTATTGTCATCGTCATGGAGTGTTATTTTTTGGCAGTGGGATTTGAAGGAAGTGGAAGTGTTTTGTCACAGCAAACCGAGCCTAGACGTGAGCTCAGATACATAAGAGTTTGTAATTATACTCTTTGTATTTTCATTACATCAATGCTATTAACAATGCTTCAAGTATCAATGCATTTAATTCACTGAGGCATATGAAAGCATGGGCCTTACGCTTAACAGCCGTAAAACAAAGGTCCTCCACCAGACTGTCCCCACCGCACAGCACTGCCCTCCAATCATCAAGATTCACGGCGCGACCCTCGACAACGTGGACCATTTCCCATATCTCGGGAGCCTCTTATCAACAAAGGCAGACATTGATGCGGAGATTCATAAGAACATAAGAACATAAGAATTAGGAACAGGAGTAGGCCATCTAGCCCCTCGAGCCTGCTCTGCCATTCAATAAGATCATGGCTGATCTGGCCGTGGACTCAGCTCCACTTACCCGTCCTCTCCCCGTAACCCTTAATTCCCTTATTGGTTAAAAATCTATCTATCTGAGACTTGAATACATTCAATGAGCTAGCCTCAACTGCTTCCTTGGGCAGAGAATTCCACAGATTCACAACCCTCTGGGAGAAGAAATTCCTTCTCAACTCGGTTTTAAATTGGCTCCCCCGTATTTTGAGGCTGTGCCCCCTAGTTCTAGTCTCCCCGACCAGTGGAAACAACCTCCCTGCCTCTAGTCTATCGCTTTCATTATTTTAAATGTTTCTATAAGATCACCCCTCATCCTTCTGAACTCCAACGAGTAAAAACCCAGTCTACTCAATCTATCATCATAAGGTAACCCCCTCATCTCCGGAATCAGCCGAGTGAATCGTCTCTGTACCCCCTCCAAAGCTAGTATATCCTTCCTTAAGAAAGGTGACCAAAACTGCACGCAGTACTCCAGGTGCAGCCTCACCAATACCCTGTACAGTTGCAGCAGGACCTCCCTGCTTTTGTACTCCATCCCTCTCGCAATGAAGGCCAACATTCCATTCACCTTCCTGATTACCTGCAAACTAACTTTTTGGGATTCATGCACAAGGACCCCCAGGTCCCTCTGCACCTCAGCATGTTGTAATTTCTCCCCATTCAAATAATATTCCCTTTTACTGTTTTTTTTTTTCAACATCTCCAATGCGCTAGTGCAGCCTTCGGCTGTCTGAGGAAAAGAGTATTTGAAGACCAGGCCCTCAAATCTACCACCAAGCTCATGGTCTACAGGGCTGTAGCAATACCCGCCCTCCTGTATGGATCTGAAGCATGGACGATGTATAGAAGGCACCTCAAGTCGTTGGAGATATATCACCCACAATGTCTCCGCAAGATCCTGCAAATCCCCTGGGAGGACAGGCGCACCGACATCAGTGTCCTCATCCAGGCTAACGTCCCCAGTATTGAAGCACTGACCACACTCGATCAGCTTCGCTGGGCAGGCCACATAACATAGTTCGCGAGATACGAGACTCTCTAAGCAAATGCTTTATGCGGAGCTCCTTCATGGTAAGCGAGCCAAAGGTGGGCAGCGGAAGCGTTACAAGGACACCCTCAAAGCCTCCCTGGTAAAGTGCGACATCACCACTGACACCTGGGAGACCCTGGCCGAAGACTGCCCGAGCTGGAGAAAGTGCATCCGGGAGGGCGTTGAGATCTTCGAGTCTCAACGCAAAGAGCGTGAAGAGGTCAGGTGCAGACAGCGGAAGGAGCGTGCGGCAAACCAGCCCCACCCACCCCTTCCCTCGATGAATGTCTGTCTCACCTGTGACAGAGTATGTGGTTCTCGTATTGGACTGTTCAGCCACCAGAGAACTTACTTTGGGAGTGGAAGCAAGTCTTCCTCGATTCCGAGGGACTGCCTATGATGATGATGGTTAATTAGTTTACATCTGTATTTGACATTGCATGATTTTTGCTGTTTTTTCCATCGGCTTCTTGGCTTTCACAGACCATCTGGTCAGTATATGCTTAATATCAAATGGGAGTGCATTTCTGCACTGTTTCATGAGGAAGCTCAATGGAGAATAATATTAAGCAATGGCCGAAGCACAGCAGTTGGGTACATGTTCTCCCTCAACTTCCTTGTAAATCCAATTTTAGGCCCAGTCTGTAGGATGGGACAATCAGATGGAGTTGATATTGTATTTCACCTGAGAATATGGCAAGCACCAGCCCAGACATATTGATGCGAGGGGCATTGGACACAGAGCCAGAGGGGAGTTGCACAAAGTGGCACACATGGATAGAAGGAGCTGGATATGGAAGATGAGGAGAGAGGTTTTGCCAACTGGAGGGTCAGGAGATGGCGCCTATTGGCTGAAGAACCTTGGGACCCAGATCGCGTTGATCTTGCTTTATAAGAGGACATTTGCAGAGTATCAAATGTATGTTTAGGCACTGGGAATGGTCTCCAAGAACGTGCAGCAAATGGAGGCAATCATTCCCCAGTCTGTGACACCATGATGGATGGCTTCATAGCACCTCAATCAACCTTGAACTGTGTGGCAATGACATGCTGATCTCGAGCGGAAACTCTTTTGTTGGCATAGGCGATGGGATTGATTATAAAAATATGTATGGTGCTTGGTGCAATCTGACTTCATAGACCTTGTGGAAGTGGACTCCTGTCTCTTCAAAATCTGTCATGCTGCCTAAATTCGTCCATGGGGAAGTGGGTTCCTGTGGGAGCCAGTGCCTCTCTGACTGACTTAATGCATCTGGTCAATTCATTGTGCACTATGCTATTGATATCCCCAGGGGCAGTCTGGAATGACCCTGTAGCATAAAAATTCAGAGTGATTGTGACCTTCAAAGCCACTGGCAGTGTAGTGTAGATGGTAGAGTTGGGCTGTACGTCAGGTTGCAGCATGTGACATTACTCAATTGATGGCTACCTTGTGAAGTGCAACCTCTGCATGCATTGCTCCTGGGGTAACTGCAGGTCGGAGTGCCTTGGTCTGTATAATCTGGAGCAGGAGTACCTGTGAGTGGTGCCATGCACCTCCTGTGTTGCTGGACCAGCCTGGCCTCCCTCCATTGCTGCTGCTTCTCTTGTTAACTAAGAGCCCTAAGACTCGATATAATTTTATTGTCTTTTGCTGTATATTTTCCATGGCATTGATATCCTATTCCATGTAGGGGATCAAAATGGGACTCAATTCGCCCAAGTGTGACTGTACCAAACCCTTGTACAACCTAAGTGAGATGCTCTTAGTTTTCCACTGTATTGTCCTAGCAATTCAACCTAAAACTCTATTTGCCTTCCTAATGGTTTTGTCATGCTGTTCATGCACTTGTAATGATTTATCAGCTTTGACTCTAGGTCTTCCTCTTGATTTGGTGGTTATCCATGCATGATCTAAACATTTCCCAAACCCAATGCATAATACTGCATTTGAGCATGTTAAAGAACAATTGTCATATACTGACCCATTGCCCTAACTTACCTAAATTAGCCTGCAACCTATTGACTTGGTTTAATCTTGCAACCCATGTGCCCGATTTTTATGTCATCTGTAAACTTTTGAATCGTTCCGTTAATATATTCAACATGTTTTAGTACTGCAAAATAAAAATACAAAATTTAGGTAGCTGATATTGTAACATTCCTTCTAGTGTACAATTTAACTTCATATAAAATAGCAATACTACAAAATCCTACATCTAGGCAGCCATTTCAGGGCAAGGTGTTGCCATGGTGCAAATTTAGATCTATAAACTTGCAACAGCATTGTGATTTGAATCAGAATCTGTTTCCCATTTCCCATCCCCCTGCCCCTCTATCCCCTCCCCCCGCCCCCATCACTGATGCACTTGATCTAATAACAATAACAAGTAATTTTCTAGGCTGACACTCCAGTGCAGTGCCGAGGGAGTGCTGCACTGTCGGAGATGTTGTCTTTCGGATGAGACGTTAAGCCGTGGCCCCATCTGCCCCCTCGGGTGGACATAAAAGATCCCAAGGCACTATTTCAAAGAAGAGCAGGGGAGTTATTCCCCCATGTGGCCAATATTTATTGCTCAATCAGCATAACAAAAACAGATTATCTAGTCATTATCACATTGCTGTTTGTGGGAGCTTGCTGCCATGTTTCCCACATTACAACAATGACTACACTACAAAAGTACTTAATTGGCTATAAAGTGCTTTGAGATGTCCGGTGATCGTGAAAGGCGCTATATCAATGCAAGTCTTTCTTTCTTTAATCAATACTTCCACCCCATCTCCTTTCGTTCCTTCCCTATCTTTCCTGAACATCTTGTATCTAGCAATATTTAGTGCCAATTAGGGTATTTTCTCTAAAAGTGGGTTCCCAAGACTGCAGGGCATCACTGATGGCACCCATGGCCACATCTCACCAGTTATGGCATTGGATCTCTATCAGTGCTGTAGGAAAACTTTTCAGTACTCAATAAAGACTTGAAGAAACTAACTTCAAGCATAAAACTGTTTTTATAAAATTATTTGTTTAAGGTTGGATTCTGGGAGATAAGCATCCGTGATTCAGCTTTTGCATTTTCACTACTAAATCCCTTATCCTGATGGCAGAATTGTGGACCCTGTTTTCATGGACATGTGTCTCTTAGAAGCTGGCCTAAATAAGTGTCAGCATGAGGACAGTGGCTTCTGTGCTTAGTCACTCATACCTATTATTGTTCACACTTTTTAAAATAAATTGTTGAAAATTAATTTGCCTTGATTCCAGAATTGAAAATTTTTGTTTACTTCACATCATTCTGAGGCAGCCCAAATAGATATTCCCTCTGAGATTGTTGAATATGGAGGGTTTTTCTCCACAAATATGAATGGCTCAGAAGTTAAGGTCAGCAGTGCAGGGCCGATTGAAAGAATCTATGTTTGACAATCTCAAGCTATTTGTCTTTATCCTGTGGGATTTTTTTTCTTGAATGGGTGGATGAAGCTTTGTTTAATGTCACTGGGAAGATGTTCTATTTTGTGATGCAAATTTGTGCTTTTGTCTTGAACAATAAAGTGAATCACATGTAAATTTACATAGGCAAAGGAGTTTTATGGAACTATTTTAGAATCAATTGGAACAGGCCATATGTATTTGCATGTTCACTGCTAATGTGAGACGGTCTGCTTTTTAAATTGAGTCAACTTATTACTCTAATCTATTGTTTTAAGATAGCAATGTCGCCAATGAACCTTTGACTTTCCTTTCTGATCAGTGTTTGTACAATATTTGCAGCATTGAGGCATTGTTGAAACCAATAAAGTGTATTTGTGCCGCTGCTGTAAAATTATTCCTCTTTTACTGATTTATGTTCCACTTTTGCCTGCATCCTTCGTCATCCCTGATTTTGTTAGATGTTTTTCAAATGCTAAATGCAGTTGATCATTAAATGTTACTGTGCAGTGCTTCAGGTTACTGCTTTATCTTCACTTCTAATCTGCGATGCAGATGATCTATGAAATGATGATGCATTCTTTTAAATTTCTTTCTTTAAAAAAAAATTAGCTGCCAAATTTTGCTGGGTGGAAGGGGGGACGCTTTTGAAACAGCCTAAAGAGCAGCCAGTGTGGCAGATTTTATGTTGTCACATGCAGGTTTATTAAATAACTCAAGAGGGAAAGAGGACATTTTCCTTTGAAATGGTTACAGTACCTGTCAAAACATTAATAACACAAGCTTATCTGGCTTACCAGGGATTTCCATGGGTAGACTTGATTGGACTTGAGGAACCTGAGGGGAGGGAGTTCAACATTTAATCTCATACACAACCTTTTTTACTTTGACGTACTAACCTTGCAGTTGGTAGGTCCTCGAGGGGTAATTTGCATGGTTGAAGCAAAAGATGGCCACGCTCGGGTGTGCATCTGTGCTACTGACAGCCTAGTCCCACTGAAGTCCATGGGGTTGGTCCATTTGCCTGATACAGTGATCTCCCTGTGAGTAGGAGGCATTAGTACACCTGTTGGGGTGTTCAACCGGAGATGCCGCAGTTTTGTTTACAGGCTGACTTTATGAACAGAATGGCTGGAGGAGTTCTCTTGACTGTCCCTTCACAAAGGCGGTTTTATTGGAAGAGATAGCCCTGAGAAAAGTGGCAATTTTTGATGCAGAGGGAAATCCTCCAAATAGAGCAAGCATGGTGCCAGATGGCAGCGGGTACCATCAATGATGCCCTGCACTCTTGGGAACCCAGCCATCGAGTACAAGTGCTGGACATTCTCCAGCTGCTCCTTCCTTTCGTTGGAAAAGTGACAAACGTATTTCTCTTGGCTGCTGTGACTCGCTTGATGAAGCAGTGTATGGATGACTGACTTTTAATATGAGTAGTGGCTTGAAATGAGCTGGTTGCATAAAAGCTCAATGTGTTGCAATTTTAACCTGAACAAGTAAGGATATCCCTGTTCTGGATGTTATCTGTTGGTCAAGCTCTCGTGCACAGCACAAACTCATTGACTGCCTAGTTGCTGAGTGTAAATGGGAAAGGCAGGTCTCTTCTGAGGTAGTTATGCCTGGGTCATATGACCTAATTAAACAAATGCCCATATTCACTGCTTGCAGCTGCCAGGTTGAATAGGTGGCAGCAGGAGTGCGATGGTGGAAGGTGTGCACCAAAGGACTAACTAATTGAAGTAAACAAGCAGCAGAACAAAAACACCAGCTTTAATATTCTAAGTTCAGTAACTCAAGTCAGAAACAGCAGTCAGATTGCAAGTTTTGCTAATGCAGCAACCTTGCTTTGAATAAGGGCTGTACTGTAAAAAGATCTGGAGTGGCAGAAATTTTCATTCACTTGCACAATTCTGTCATGGCCAGTGCGTGCACAAAACACGTAGCTTCTAGAACGTAAAAATATTCCTCGGGAATTGAGAATTCAGCGCTGAGTTCACTGAAGCTCACCATTCGGAATCCATGCGTGCTGCTGGAGAGGATTAGCAATCTATCATGGAAACCCCTCGCCCCTACTCCATATCTTTCTCCCCCCCCCCCCTCTAAATAAGCTTGATGTGGAGTATTATGAGATAAAAACAGCATTGTGCTGTGTGGTGCAGTCCATTTGACAACAATCTAACATCGTGGGCTGCCCCGACCTGTGTGAGAACACCACTGCAGGTCGGAGCTATAAATAGAGCTGGAGCGCCGGGCCCTGGAACATCGTGGCGGAGGTGCGGCAAATGAGGGTACGGAGCCCAGAAGAGCCGAGGGCCCAGGGGCAGCACGGACCTGCCCACACTGCGATATGTGTGCACACTAGGTCCGTACAGCAGAGCAGGTCTCCAATCATCCTGGTTCAACCCTTGTCACTGGATCAAGGCCCAGCTCTGTCGAGCCCCTGTGGTGGCTGATGTGCAAAAAAAATCCACGCACAGGCATCTTCCACCCCCTCAGTTGGAGTTCAGGACTAGGACATCGGGTCTTTCATTGAAACATCTGTGAACTCTTGTGGAAACAAGTCATCCTCATTCGAGGGACCGCCTATGATGATGAGTCGAATACTAACCTAGTTATTACCAAGATTGCTTTAGTTGTTTATATTAAATACATTTGGACATTGATTTTGTGTATTATAATAGGTGTTGCTCTGTTTACCTGTGTATATATTTATACTATGATCAAAAATTATATGTACAAAAACACTTGCAATAAAAGCCAAGAACTATGAAATGTGTTGAAACCAGAATATGATCAAGAATAATTGAAGTGCTGAGAAGTCTGCGGTTTGTCTTGAAAAGTAGTGAAAATCTCACTGAAATTTGTTTTAAAAAAAACCACAATATTGGCGTTTTGGTTTCGAAGTCATTGTGAAGAAAATTATTCTTTGAATACCATTCTTCGTGCTAAATCTGCCTACAGCATTTAGATAGGTTACATCCACTTGACGCAGGATATTAATTGTTAGGTATATTAGAGCAAAACAGATTCAAGCAGCATTGCTTTATGCAGTGAAGCTATTGTGTGAAATGAACAGTAGCATTGGTTTCATGTGCCCTGACCTTCAGTAAAGCCATACTTGAAGTCAACCAAAGATTACTTCATGTCGTACTGCTTAGCCTCTGAGTTGCCCACACACATTGTATAAGAATAGAGAAGCATGTTCAGCTGAGTATGGTGAGATGTGCAGGCTGTGGAATACAGAACTTAGTTGAACTATTTCCAGCAGTCTGTCTATTCTACAGCTGATCATGACAAAACTGTGACCTTTTAGCTCATACCCACTTGGTAAATTTTTTTAAATCATCGTTTGAAAAGCAGCTGTTGATTTAAAAGTTTAAACGCTTCGATAAAATGTCATTAGTCATGAGAGAATAAGTTTACTGCTGCATGACTGCAGTCTAGTCAGTTTTGTCATTTTGTTCTGACACAATCAGTTGTTTTTCCATTTTTCAAGAAATATTTGTTTTGCTCAGTCATATTTGACTTTTGCTGGAAGTACTGAAATTCCATTGAACTTTACAGCACACAATAGCACAAAATCGTTAATGGTCACTTTTTAGGAATTTATTGATGTGTATTTGGATTCCATCCCATCCTGTCTTCCTTGCACCTCTATTATTCTCAACTCTGAATTTCGAGAGTGGGTGATTTGAATTGATGACTTGAACCAGTTTAATGTTGAAATATGGGACAGTGAGCTCATTGCTGCTGAGTACTGTGAATCTTGAATTGCATTATTAGCATTGATAAGTTGCACCCAATGTTATTTTCAGATTACCAACAGTATTCCTGGAATACAGGACCCATAACCGGTTTTAATTATTAGCCAATTAATATCTGGAAAATGAATGCACTCTCTGCTCATTAATAGCATGTGCACCTCCTTCACATTTCCTCTTCCCTTCCTTCTAAACATGGCAGCTTGGCTTAATGGGATAGCACTCTCACCTAGAAGTCAGAAGGTTGTGGGCTCAACCCGACTCCGTGCCTTGAGCACATAATCTAGGATGACACCAGTGCAGCTCTGAAGGAGAGTGCTTCATTGTCATCTTTGGATAAGACCATGGTCCTGTCTGCCTCTTCAGGTGGGTGTAAAAAGATCCCATGACACTGATGAAGGAAGAATTGGGAGTTCTGAAGTCTTGGTAACATTCATTCCACGATCTTCCACACACCACCAAAATAGATTCTGATCATTCGTTTCATTTACTACTTGTTGGAACCTTGCTGTGCATGAATTGGGTGCTGCATTTGTCCACAAAGCAACAATGACTGCATTTCAAAGGTAATTAATTGGCTATGAAGTCCCATGGGAAGTCTTGACGACATGAAAGGCGCTATATAAATGCAATTTCTTCTCATTCCTATTGCTCCTCCCTCAGTGCCTGAAAAAGGTGAATTATTACTTCAGCTGAGATGCAACTTTTATAAGACACAATGGCCTGGATTTTGCAGTCAGCGGTGAAGTGCCGGCAATCGTCGTTTACCTTAAAGAAAGCTGCCTACGAAGATCTAGCAACCTCTCTGGTGTGGATTTTACCTCTCCCGATGTTAATTTGAACCTGGTGCCAAGTCTAAGGGATCTCCAAAGTCCAACAACAGTGACGTCATCAAGCTGGCTAAGCAGCCAATCACATTGACGAATTCTCACAAACAGCAAACCAGGAAGTAAAATGCACTGATTATCTTTCACTTTTTAAATCATTTTATAGAGACCCAAATAAAGATTGGGACATACACATGGGATTAAGGTAGAAACCGAAATATAAACAACATAAAATAAAAATATTTTAAATGTCATATTAAAAAAACAAGGAATTTTGATCATAATGGAAAAATTAACGTTACTCAAATATAAGATTTGTTTTTCAGGGTCAGAACAATTGTTCATCAGTAGTTATGACTCAGTACCAATAGTTCCACTAAGCTGCGTGACCGCGCAGCTATCTGGAGGTCCCGCCCAGGAATTGGAAGGGGAGATATTGCGCATGCGCGAAATTTTAAATGGACCGCGCAGCCTGTTAAAGGGACCATGCAACAAAGAAAATTAGGGGGGACGTTGCTCAGTATGCCATTAAAAACCCAGTTACACCTCATTGAGCAAGGCTTATCTTTTTCAGGGTTTTTTTAACAGCGATATTAGAGCATTAAAGCTGAAGTTCTCATCAGTTCAGTAATTTCAATTGATTGCCGGCTATGGGGAGTTCAGCATCGTGCCCTGTGGAGGAGCAAGGAACGACTGACAGCAACTTCTGGATTTCCACATTTAACTGCACATGTGCGGATGCCAGAAGTTACTGTCAGTTTCATAATTGTAATGATGGCAAACGCTGACAGTTTCGCAAATTAAGGGTCATTGGCAGTTACCTGCAGTTCAATAGTCACACTACAAGCATGACCACGTCAGGCCTTCACTTAAACCCTGATGTAAATCACGCATTATTTTGTGGATAGCTTGTCTTGTCGTTCTGTACACAGACAAGCCAAAAATGAACAAAAATGTGAGAGCAATAAAATGTTATTTTTTTGCAGTTTGCTCTTAATTTATGCTTCAATGGTTTTTATGTATTTTCTCTAACTTTATCATTTCTTACCTGTATCTATAAAATAACATCATTGCTGTAGATATGAGAGTGCTGTTTTTTAGTAGGCTCTTGATGCAACTTCCATTATGTAGTAGTAATTTCTCAAATTGTAAAATTCTCATTCGCACTGTTTGTTGCATTCAATTGCTCCCTTTAATTCACAGACCATTACAGTAGTTACATACTCTTGTAAATCACAACAGCAATTTGCCAGAACACTATTTAAAAGAAGAAAATAATCACATTAATTTCAACATCTGTTCTCTCCCGCCCCATTCTCACACACAATAAATATATTGTCACGCTGCTTAATCCAAGCAGCACACAGCTAAATGATTCGATCCCAACATTACAAACTATAAAAGCTATACATTCTTCGTGCAACCACTGGTTACTAGGTAAAAAAGATTTGCATTTATATAGCGCCTTTCACGACCACCGGATGTCTCAAAGCGCTTTACAGCCAATGGAGTGTAGTCACTGCTGTAATGTGTAATGTGTTCTCCCAAAGCAAGTGCTTTACTCTGAGCTCCTTCATGGCAAACGAGCCCAAGGTGGGCAGCGGAAACGTTACAAGGACACCCTTAATGTTTCCCTGATATTGTGCAACATCCCCACTGACACCTGGGAGTCCCTGGCCCAAGACCGCCCTAAGTGGAGGAAGTGCATCCGTGAGGGCGCTGAGCACCTCGAGTCTCAACGCCAAGAGCATGCAGAAATCAAGCGCAGACAGCGAAAAGAGCGTGCGGCAAACCTGTCCCACCCACCCCTCCCCTCAACGACTATCTGTCCCACCTGTGACAGAGTCTGTGGCTCTCGTATTGGACTGTTCGTCCACCAAAGAACTCACTTCAGGAGTGGAAGCAAGTTTTCCTCGATTCCGAGGGACTGCCTATGATGAAGATGAATGTGAGAAACGCGGTAGCCAACTTGCGCACAGCAAACTTCTTCGAAATAGTGCCATGGGATCTTTTACGTCCACCTGAGAGGGCAGACAGGGCCTCGGTTTAATGTCTCACCCGAAAAGCGGCACCTCTGACAGTGCAGCACTCTGTCAGCACTGCACTGGAGTGTCAGTCTAGATTTATGTGCTCAACTTCCTGGAGTGGGACATGAATCCACAATTTTCTGACTCAGAGGCGAATGTGCTACACACTTAGCCACAGCTGACACAGGACTGATGAGCATATAGTTGGAAATGGATGATTTAAAAATTCTAAAGTTTTTCTTTTGATTAAGTGTTTTTAAATTTTACAGATCAATACTGATCCAACTCAGGCTGGCAAGCAGTTTTGATCACCCTCACTCAAAAAAAGATAAATACACATTGGAAATAGTTGAGAGAAGAGTGATGTGGATGATATGATTTTGAGAACGATGTACGAAATGACTAAATGACTAAATATATCTTCTGCTGAGAAAATGTGAGGGAGACACACTACAGATGTTCGACATAATGAAAGGTATCAGAGATGAAAATAAACAAGCTATTTATCTTAAACAAGCATAGGATGAGAAGACACAGTGTAAAATTCTCAATCTGCAAAAAGATTAAAGATTGGGGGGGGGGGGGGGAGTCGAGGGGAGAATGCCCATTTTTTCCCCAGAAGGAAAAGGAATCTGCATCCAAATGAGAGGGAAGTTGGTTCAGGGTCAGTTGGCACCTTTGGAAAAAGGAGTACAGGTCTTGTCCAGCATCCTTGGGACCTGAACGGTGCCGGTGCAGAGAATTTTCCGAACCACGGGCAGTCATGCCAAGCCTAGGCTTACCAGTACCTGAAGACAGCGCCCGGGCTCCTGAACACCTTCACCATACTCCTGCTGAAGCTCAAGCTGCGAAACTTGGGCCTTATTCTCTCTCTCCATGTAGAAATGTCCCAACCACATTTGTTAATTAAAGTGCTGGTTTGGTGCTCTTTTTTTATAAACCCTCCTCTCCCTCAGGCCCAGCTTCAGCGCCTCAGTCAATCACCTGCCCTTCTCTTTCCTTGCCTGGCCACCTCACTGAAGCGCGGGAAACTGGGATGCCACACATGCAAAGCGGCAGTGATCAATGAGAGCCAGGAAGCGTGGGAAACCGATGCCAAAGCCGAACCACGGATGTTTCCGGACCAGAGAAGTCCAACCCTGTATTGATATCTGTTCAGAAGTGGGATTTAGGGTTATAGAGATGATTAGCAACGTTGCTTGATTTTCTTTTTTCAGGGCAGGTTGATGAAGGAAATTAGTAGTCCCTAAAGTAGAAGTCAACAGGTGATGTACCAGGGATGTCCATGATAGAAATATCTACATGAACTCTGGTGAAGTGAGCTTGATGAGAGTAATGGCCTTTTTCACTTCGTATTTTCTGTGTTTTTATATATCTCGATGGGATTGCCCATCTCATTTTCTCTCTAAGTCTCGGAAGAAGGGGGTTGGTGAAAACTTTTTATGGGCAAAGGGTATTATTGATAGACACGTAGAGGTTACTGTTTGCTGTTATTGCCATTTAAATTTTTACCATCCATTGAGAACTTTGGATTGCCATCCCCTCTGAAGGATGGTGCCTATCTCCTCAGTACTGCACTGGAGCATTGAAAATGAACACAAGTTCTCCATTCTTTTATACAATTTTTGCCCCATTTCTCTTGAAAGCGATGGCCTATTTGGAGTATGGATTTATGGACACCTTCTAGAACTTAACCAGAGTCTCTTTGTTCAGTCTGAGCTTGCTTCATATTCACAGACACACAGCAAGGGTCAGTAGATCATGAGCAAAACTAAGAATTCTCCTGCCTTCTCCAAAAGCTGGAGGTCTTTGAGGCCAATTTTAGCATCGCAATTGAGATCCAATAGGTCTGCACAGACAAAGGATCAAACCTGAGACCTCCGTGGCTCATGTGGCAGGGTACCACAACACACGCTGCAGTCTATTGGGAGAGCTCCAAATGAACCTTGCAATACAATTTGGTTGTCTGGAAGTCAGGCCATTACCAATCAAAATTGTGACAACTGTACAGGCATCACTGATTGAAGGATTAAAATGACTATTTTTGAAGAATATAAGTTCTTTGAAAGATTAAAGGTTTAGATGTAACTGCAGATCATTCTATGACTAATATATAAAGGTACCATCTCTCTAAAGGTTTAATAAGTTGATTGAAATTCTTTTGGTTTGCTTTGATTTACCACTTGAATTGATCTATAGATATAAAAAAGTTCAAAACTTCTTCACACTTCAGGTTCATGGTGACATTTAAACAAACTTTTTATGTCATTATTTTTGCTGCGTTATGGTCTCTGTTATTATGATTAAGTATTAATGAACCATGCCAAGTTTTTGAAGTATATTACTTCTCCTTTGAGCCTTGTTGCCAAGAGTACTAATGAAAGCACCAAGGACAAAGTTGTAATTCCCTGGGAGGTCTAATGTTGCCCTTTTAACAGATTATAAATAGAAACAGTCAAGTGTTATGGTGTATGTGATCCTTCAATTAGCAAAAAAATCTTGTAAGTTAGTATTCTCATTATTATAAGACAGCTGTATAATGCAAGTGAATAGAAATTAAGTTTGTTTGACGAAGGTTTTTTTGAAGTTTCATGTGGTTGGTACATTGGAGCAATTTGAAAATGCAGCAACATTCTTGTGGTAAGAACTTTGATTGCACACCTTGAACAATGGGGAAGAAGGAGGCAAATAAAGGTAAGAAAGGAGCTATTGTGACCATAAATTCAATTCCCCAGTAATATAGGGCTCCATTTTGCCCATGACCATTTTTTGGCGTATTGCCAGAGTTATGCCTGTTTTTCTAGGCCACAACTGCTCCAGAAATAAATGTGCCAATCCTCGGGGGTGGAGGGGGGGTGGAGCCAAATGTCAGCGCCAAAAAAACGATGCCACCCCTTCTGCGCATGTGCGGAAAATAAGGACATTTTTGGCGTGATTCCTATGGGCGCACATGCCCAGTACAGCTCCCGGTCTGCAATCGGCCATTTTTAAAGAGCCAGTTATGCGTGAGAACTTTAATTCTCATTGGAAAAATCGGAGCTGCAATACAAGATGCAATGCAGCACAAGGATCAAGAATTTCTTACAGGATGAAGTAGAGGCGCTAGTTACTATAATTGAGGGCAGATGGCAGGAGCTGGATACCAGCAGAGGTCACATAAAAGTTCGACCCAAAGAAATGAAGAAACGCTGGAACCAACTTGCACAAGATTACTGTGCAATGGTGACCACCCCGAGGTCTGGAGGCCAGTGCAAAAAGAAATGGTAGCACCTTGGTCAAGTAGTTCGTGTAAGTAATATTTTCATTTTTCAATGGAATTGCAATTGTAAATGTGACTACCTGTATATGTCCCACCCAGCGGAAAGACACCCACTCTTTAAAAAAAAATATATATATTTTCATCTTTGCAGAGAAAAGTGGCACACAACAAATGAGAAAGAACTCAAACAGGAGGAGGCCCGGCAAATCTGCACCACTGACACCCGTGGAAAAGAGGGTCGCTGCTTTGATGGGTCCTGTCTGGAGAAAAGCAACCACCACTGCACAAGCTGGGCCCACACTCGAGGGAGAGGGTAAGTCCTGCAAATTCCACAGTTTGCCTTTGCAAAATGATATGTACTGCGTGGGCTAGCCATGCTTCGGTTCATGGGGATGTCTTCCTCAGCTACGCCTCGTCTGATGCAATGTGCTATCATTCATTGTGATCCTTCAAATCAGCCTGCTGCCTGCACTGTGTGAGCTTACTCATGTCACCCACCCTGCCCCCTCCTCTGCTGCTAACTATTTGTCTGTTCTGTATATTTTGCAGAGCTTGAGGCCAACCCTGACGATGCAGAAGAGTCAGACGAGGATGAGCCTGAAGAGGAGAACCTCTTCCAATCCCACCTTTCAGACCAAGAGTATGGGGGTGAGGGGGAGGGGATGGATGAAGTCCCCATTGTTGTACTCACTTTGGAGGAGGTGCAGGTGCCATCCATTGAGGTGTCAGCCCCTTCCCTGACTCGTGGTTTGAGTGTTGGTGGGACATTCCATGGTTTCCCACCGTCCGAGGCTGGGGATTCCAATGGGCTGCAGCGAAGCACACCCAGGGCTCCACCGTCTGAGGCTGCAGGTCCTAATGGGATGCAGCAAGGCTTTCCAAGGGCCTCACCATCCATGGCTGCGGGTCCCAGTGGGGTGCAGCGAGGCACACCCAGTGTGAGGAGGGGAAGGAGAGCTTGACCGCGCTCTCCTGAGATGCAGGATCTAATAGATGTGGTTCACATGATGTCGCAGGTAGCTGATGCGCTGTCAGTGAACATGAGGGAGGGAATGTTGCAGGTAATTCAAACACTCTCAGTGACCATGAGGGAGGGAGTGTTGGAGTTAGCTGCTACAATAAGGGAACGCGCCCATTGACACAATCAACTGCCACTCCCACTCCAATCCCCAGACCCTCCACATTACCGGCTGCCCCCCCCCCCCCACCCCCCCGGCCCCCATCAAGAAGTGCGCATTACCCAAGATGTTTGAAAGAATAAGCTTCGTACCAACTCGACAAATGCTGCGCCACCGCCTGCGGGCAGGGGTGGTGGATTCACCAAGCCCAAGCGCAGCGGGCGGTCTTAGAATAAGGTGGAGGAGAGATGGATGCAGCCTTTGCTGCAGCTGCTGCTGCTGTTGTTGTTGTTACTGTTGTGACTGTTCTCAAATTAAAAGTTTTTTGTAAGTTATGTAAATTTACAAGTTAGTAAAGGTTTGTAAGTGATCTTAAGTGAAAACTTTAAAGTTTGATGCAAGAATATTTTTATTAAAGTTCAGTTAAATACAAACAAATGTTAAACTTTTGAATAAAATATGTTTTAAATTATAACCTAATCATTTACATTATTCCATTATTAACACAACTTTTTGAAGTAAACAAGAATAATTTCCATTATATGTTCCATTATCATCATCATCATAGGCAGTCCCTCGGAATCGAGGAAGACTTGCTTCCACTCTTAACATGAGTTCTCAGGTGGCTGAACAGTCCAACATGAGAACCGCAGTCTCTGTCACAGGTGGGATAGATAGTTGTTGAGGGAAGGGGTGGGTGGGACTGGTTTGCCGCACGCTCTTTCCGCAGCCTGCCCTTTCTCCATACGCTCGACGACGAGACTCGGGGAGCTCAGTGCCCTCCCGGATGCACTTAGGGCGGTCTTTGGCCAGGGACGCCCAGGTGTCAGTGGGGATGTCACACTTTATCAGGGAGGCTTTGAGGGTGTCCTTGTAACGTTTCCGCTGCCCACCTTTGGCTCGTTTGCCGTGAAGGAGTTCCGAGTAGAGCACTTGTTTTGGGAGTCTCGTGTCTGGCAATATTACGGAACAGGTCCAAACAGTAAATATGGTCCTTGTGGGAATAGTTGCCGTTGAGCCTTCAAGCAGCAAAGCGTTCACGGATGAGCTGCTGGCGCAAGGCTTGAACAATCGTTAAAGGGGCACGACAGCCCGCCCTCCTCCGCCATCGTGCTCCGGGTTCAGGTACTTACATGGCTTCATCGTTCTCCTCCTCCTCCTCCTCCTCCTCATCTGCATCTTCCTCATCATCAACCACTCTCACCTCAGGTGGGTCTTCTACTACCAGCTGCTACTGCTTCATGATGGCTAAGTTATGCAGCATGCAGCACATAAGTGAATTGACCGACAATCTCAGGGGAATATTGCAAATAGTCCAGGCATCGGAAATGCTGTTTCAAGATGCCAGTCGTCCCCTCTCTTATGCTGTGCATTGCAATGTGCGACATGTTGTATTCTCGGTCAGCTTCCGTCCGGGTTATGCGTAGGGGTGTCATGAGCCAGTTGGCAAGGCTGTACCCTTTGCTTCCCAGTACCCAGCTCTACCCTTCTGGCTGCTGCTGAAACATGGCAGATATAACACGCTCGCGTAGGATGAATGCATCATGGGTGCTCCCAGGGTATCTTGCATCAACCGACATGATGCAATGCATGTCGTCACGCATGAGCTGTACATTAATGGAGTGGAAGCCTTTTCTGTTCCTGTACATCTCTGAATCCTCCAAAGGTGCTCGCAAGGCGATGTTGTTACAATCAATGCAGCCCTGTACCTTTGGGAAGCCAGCAATCCTGGAAAAGCCCACAGCCCTATCATGCATTGCTTGGGCTGTCATGAGGAACTTTATATAGTCCTTCCTCCAGGCATAGTGAATGCAGACGTGTTGCATGTTAAGAAATGGCGCAGTTGTAGCTTGGAACGATCCAGATGCATAGAATGAAAGTGCAGCTGTAACCTTCACTTCAACTGACAAAGCAGATCTCCATTGCTTCTAGGTTGCAGGTCTGCTTTTACTAACTCACATCTCGGTTAAAGCTTCTTTGCAGAAACGCAGCCTTCTGACACAGTCTGCATCACTCAGGTCCAGGTATGAACGCCTGTCTCGATATACCCGATGTAGGTAAGGCCTCCTGCCCATCACCCTATGGGCTCTGAGGTTCCTCATGCGATGACGTCGAATCAATTGTCTCCTCCGCAGCACCATGATGTAAAAGGCTTGCATAAGGTATGGCATTGTCAGTATTGCCCCCATGCTTAAATTTTACCTTTGCAAGAAGCTAAGGCAGGACAAGGTTCTTTGTGTTCTCACCCCACAAGATCTGTATGGACCACACCCAGATCTGAGCAGGCGCAGCGATTGGGAACCCCTCCCCCCTCCATCCCACCCACTTGGGCTTGATTTGATGGGTAGTGCAGGCTTCTGATGCCTTCCATATGTGTTCCACAGCCCCACCCGGGCTTCTTTTGCAGCTGAGCCCCTGTGTCCGGGCACGGGACCGATTCTGCCAGCTGACGCCCTGACCCTCGAACCCTGTTTGCAGATGTTCAGTGGTGGCGTGTCAGTTGAAAAATAATGAAAACTTACAGGATTCCATCAAACTTCCATTTACTGTGTTATAAGGTAAAAAAAATATAATCTTTATTATGCATATTTAAATGATCTTCACTCCCTCCAAAACTTCGCTGAAAAACAAAGACGTCTTTCTGCGCCTATTTTTCAATGTTCGCTGTTTTTTCTTAACTCACCAGAAGGTTTTTCGGGAGTGGTCACATACGCCAACCTAGGAGAAATTTTTTCTGGGCAAACTTACATAATTGACAAAAACTGACGCAAAAAAAACCCGAACCTTTAAAAAAATTGTAACTAATTGAGTAAAGCTGGCGCACATTCCTTGGGGAAACTTAAATTTTTTAACTTACGCCAAAAAAAAACCGCGCGCGCCAAAAAACGCCGCAAATCGATGGGGAAAATTGAGCCCACAGTGCTGTACAGCAATGACCTGCAATATAGCTCTGTGATTCTGGTACTTTGAACTGCTCTTGCCTTGCTAGATTTAGATGTAATGTTGAGGTTATTGCCATCCATTGCTTTCTGTATAACATGAAAATGCATTCAATTAAGTTTGATAAACATTAATATGTTTGGAAATGTTATGTATGTAATAACTCAATAGACTGAATACTGTAAACTCACTTGGGTGCAAACCTGGCTCAACTTTATTCGGCCAAAGTGCCCGCATTACATGGTGGCTTCCTTTTTATATACCTGGCCCGCGCACACGTGCGTACAGCCCAAAGGCCTCCGACAGTGGTGCCCCCTAATGGCTAGTAACGCCAAGTATACATACATGACAACATCCCCCTTCAAGATCTTAGTATCAGTCTTTTTACAAGTTAAGATGACCCGGGGCTTTCCACTCACTAATTGATCGTCTCAGTTCAACTCCAGTTCTGAGCGAGCGTTCTGAGTCAGTTATGACTGGAGGCTGGGTAGCTGATTTGATGGGAGTGGCAATGACCATGTCAGAGATTGAAAGCCCAGATTCATTGATGACGGCGGAGTCCTCTGATGAATGAATATAGATTGGTTGGTCACTGATCGTATCTTCCTCAACTTGTTCCAGTTCATCCGTGTGCCACAGCTTTATCTGATGATCATGTTTCCTGCATGTTTGCTCATTCTTGAGCCTGACAATAAACACTCGTAACAGTACCAGCGACCCACTTGGGACCTTGACCATAATTTAGCACACACACAGGGTCGTTAACAGAGCTGTGGCGTGATACAGCAGCACGATGATACCACTGCTGATTTTGACGTCTTTTTTCAACACGATCGTTCAAGTCAGGATGGACGAGAGAGAGCTTGGCCTTGAGACCTCTCCATAAATAGTTCAGCAGGGGAGACCCCGGTAAGCGTGTGGGGTCTTGTCCTGTAACTAAGCAATATGCATGACAAGTGAGTCTGCAGTGATCCCTGAGTTACACATTTCATACTCTGCTTGACCATTAGAAACAGGTTTGAATGATGCTGACCTCACGTGTTTAATACCATTGCGTTTCATGAACTCTTGAAACTCCAGACTTGTGAAGCAAGATCCGTTGTTGCTCACAACGATGTCAGGCAGACCATGAGTAGCAAACATGACACGAAGGCTCTCAATGGTAACTGTGGATGAACTGGATGACATGATTATATATTCTATCCACTTGGAATATGCATCCACCACAACAAAAAACATCTTACCCAGGAAAGGACTCGCAAAGTCAATGTGGATCCTCGACCATGGTTTGGATGGCCACGACCTCAGACTCAGCAGAGATTCTGCTGGTACTTTGCTTAGCTGCAAGCAAGTGTTGCACTGATGCACACATGATTCCAGATTAGAGTCAATTCCAGGCCACCATACGTGAGACCTGGCAATGGCTTTCATCATGACAATACCGGGATGAGTGCTGTGTAGATCACGTACAAATTTCTCTCTGCCTTTCTTAGGCATAACAACACGATTACCCCACAGTAAACAATCTGAGTGAATGGATAGTTCGTCTTTGCGACTGTTGTAAGGTTTGGTCTCATTGCACATTTCCATAGATGTAGCAGACCAATCACCACTAGGGGCACAATGTTTTACAGCCGATAAAATCGGGTCCTGTCCAGTCCAGGTCCCAACTTGTTGAGCAGTGACAGGGGTTCTTTCACTCAAAAGCATCCATAACTAACAGTAGATCTGCAGGTTGTGGCGTCTCCAACTCCAATGTGGGCAAAGGCAGACGGCTCTCTGCATCGGCACAATTCTCGGTGCTAGGTCTATGGCGAATGACATAATCATAGGCAGATAATGTCAGCGCTCACCTCTCGATGCAGGACGATGCATTGGTATTGATACCTTTGTTTTCCAAAAACAATTAAATGAGTGGCTTGTGATCCTGTTTGAAGTTCAAAACAAAGACGAAACAGGTACTGATGCATCTTTTTAACCCCATACACGCAGGCTAAAGCTCATTTTTCTACCATGCTGTAGGCTCTTTCCGCCTTTGACAAACTTTTCGAAGCATACGCAACAGGTTGTAGTTTACCCAACTCATTACCTTGTTGGAGCACGCAGCCAACCCCATATGATGAAGCATCACAGGCCAATACTAGACGCTTACACGGATCATAATGTACCAGCAACAAAGCAGATTTGTAGCTTTCTCGAAAGCTTTATCTTGAGACACATCCTAAACCCAGTTGTCGCCTTTTCTTAGCAGCATGTGCAGTGGCTCTAATAAAATGCTCAATCTAGGTAAGAAATTGCCGAAGTAGTTGAATAGACCAAGGAACGAATGCATCTCTGTCACATTCTGAGGCCTGGGTGCATTTTTGATGGCCTTGGTTTTCGAGTCCGTAGGCCTGATGCCATCAGCAACAATCTTCCTCCCTAGAAATTCAACTTCCGCTGCCATGAAGACGCACTTTGAACATTTCAGCCTGAATCCCACTTTGTCCAGACGATGTAGAACCTCTTCAAGGTTGTTCAGGTGTTCGGCAGTGTCACGACCTGTGACCAGAATGTCATCTTGAAACACAACGATTCTAGGGATGGACTTGAGTAGACTCTCCATGTTCCTCTGAAATATGGCTGCAGCCGAGCGAATTCCAAAAGGACACCTTTGTAGATAAACAGTCCTTTGAGTGTTGATGCACGTAAGTTTCTTCGACGTGTCGATGAGCTCCTGTGTCATATAGGCCGACGTCAGTTCCAGTTTAGTGAACGACTTCCCACCAGCTAGCGTTGCAAACAGGTCATCAGCCTTCGGTAATGGGTACTGATCCTGTTTCGAAAATCGGTTGATCGTGACCTTGTCGTCTCCACAAATCCTGACAGTGCCATCACTCTTCAACACAGGTACAATGGTACTGGCCCATTCGTTAAATTCGACTGGTGATATGACCCCTTCACGTTGGAGTCTGTCTAGCTCAATTTCGACCTTCTCCCTCATCGTGTATGGAACAGCCCGAGTTTTGTGATGGATGGGTCTTGCACCCAAGTCCAGGTGAATCTGCACCTTGGCTCCCGTGAAATTGCTGATGCCCGGTTCAAACAGGGAAGGAAGCTTTCTCAGCACTTGAGAACACGAAGCGCTTTGATATCGTTCCAATTCCATTTGATTTTTTCGAGCCAATTCCTGACGAACAGCGTTGGACCATTTCCTGGAACGACCCATAACGGTAGGTCATGAACCACACCATCATACGACATCTTGACTACTGCACTGCCAATCACCGGTATGAGTTCTTTGGTGTAAGTACGCAACTTGGCATTGACTGGACTCAGCTTAGGCTTCACAGCCTCAGTGCCCCACAGCTTGTCGAATGTCCTTTGGCTCATTATCGACTGACTCGCACCCGTGTCCAATTCCATCGATACCGGCATGCCATTTAGTTTCACATTAACCATTATCGATTGGCTCTTTGTCAGGAAGGAATACAGTCCATGCACTTCCTCCTCTGGTATCTCGGGTTGCATGTCCAGCTCCGCGCTGGACTGGTCGTCATCATCCACGTGGTGAGTCGCAGCATGCTTGCTCAGTTGTGAACACATTTGCTGAAGGTGTCCCCTTTTGAACAGCCTTTACAGATGTACTGTTTAAAACGACGTTGATGATGCCGATGATTGCCCCCACAACGCCAACAGGGTGAAATCGGATTCGTACCCATTGGCGGATTTTGTGCAACTACAGGTTTCGCATACGCAGTCGAGTAGGCCCTGCCATAAGCAGCTCTGCCATCCGACGACACAATTTTGTTTACAGTACTTGCCATGGAGCTCCGACTCTTCGATGATATCTGCCTTAAGTTATCATCTGTCGTCATGCATGCCTGGGCAATCGCGATGGCCTTGCTCAAATCCAGCGTCTCCGCAGCCAATAACTTCTGGAGGATCACCTCCTGGTTGATTCCTACTACGAAGAAATCTCGCAGCATGTCTCCCAACGCGTCTTCGAACTTACATGGCCCAGCAAGACATCTTAGGCCGGTGATGAATTCCGACACATCCTGGCCTTCAGAACGAACATGCGTGTAGAATCGATAGCGTGAGATGGTGATGCCGCCTTTTGGTTTGAAATGGTCACCCACCAGAGCACACAATTCCTCATAGTCCTTGTCCGTTGGACGTGCAGGCGAGAGGAGATTCTTTGAGGCCATAGATTTTTGGACTGCAAACCGTGAGGAAAACCGCCCTGCGCCTAACTGTGTCAGTAGCTTCCTCCATTTTGTTGACCACGAAGTACTGGTCCAGACGATCGATAAAAGCCGACCAGTCCTCTCCCTCCATGAATCTCTCCAGAATTCCAGTGGTGCTCATTTTGCATGCGAAGGTTGTTGAGTTACCTCGTCGCCAAATGTAATGTATGTAATAACTCGATAGACTGAGTATTGTAAACTCAGGTGCAAACCTGGCTCAACTTTATTCGGGCCTAAAGTGCCCGCATTACATGTTGGCTTCCTTTATATACCTGGCCCGCACACCTGCGTACAGCCCAATGACCTCCGACAGTGGTGCCCCCAGTGGCTAGTAACCTCAAGCATACATACATAATAGGAAATATGAAATCAGAGTATACAATAGAGGTGCATTTTACCTATAAAAAAAGATGACAGGGTCATCAGCAGAAAATAATCTTATTTGAGGTCTGTCTTGAACTATTTCTCATGGACATTCAAACTTCGGTAAGATTGCTTACTGGAAGCTGTTTTTATTGTTGAATTGCAGACATTATTAATGCATTTTCTTTGTCATTGGAAGATGTTGTGTTGGACATGAATCAGAATGTTCCACACTTCTGTGTGGCGATTCATGGTGAAGGATTAGCAATGTTGCTTTCACTTCAAATTTGATGATCTGCAGTTGATTACAAGAGAAAAACAGTCAGAATTTAATTAGCTCTCGATAATCATTTGATAAACCAAGTGGCAGTCGCTGACAGATAAATGTAGGAGCTGTAATGAATTGACAACGACTATCTTGTCTGTCATTGTTGGCATGACTGCCTGTTGCATGTTTCAGGTCTCCCACAGATGCTCTCCTGAGCGGTGCTACTCACTCCTGTAAGTGGTGCGAGTGTCTTTCAGAAGTGTGCCAGTACTTCATAATATAGATCTATGATTGTGTAACTAGGGAGTGGGGATGGACAGGAGTACCTCTTAGTGATCAGAACTGAATATTGTGTCTTTCACACATGTCCTCATATGTGTTCCTCCAGTCTTTTCGACAATAAAAACTTGCATTTATATGGCATCTTTAACGTAGTAAAACTTCCCAAGGCGCTTCACAGAAGCATAATATTTGACACCGAGCCACATTAGATAAGGAAAGGTGACCAAATGCAGATACGGGCAACAGAGATTTCAAAGGCAGACTGAGAAATACTTAGTATGAATTGCTAAGCTGCTAATTCAATGACAGCAAGTGAATGTACAGAGTAACAATTAAAGCCACTTAAAATTCTACTTAACTTAATTTCATTTCTTTCTTTGAAAAATGGGAAAGAATAATAAACTACTGCCCTGTCTCTTTCATGCACTGACTGACTTGGTTTTTTTTCCATTACCTTTCTTTCTGGGCAACTTCTACTGCAAAGTCTGACCTTCTACATTTTAGCTTCCAGGCTGAGCCCCAGGCCTCCTACTTGCAACCTCTTGTTTAAAGTATGACTGCTCATGTGTCCATTTGTTCCATTCTTTGCTCTGAGGTTGACTTTCTCCTTTAGTAATTTCCCAACAGTAAATAAAAACTGGCTACCTCACCTCCCCTCCCCTCCATTCTGATATGGGTTTAAAGAAGGCTGCCCATTCCTTGGCAACATCATCTGTTCTGATCTCGGCATACTCTCCAACTGAAACTCAATTTCTAACCACTTCTGGTCCTCGAATGTTTCAGCCCTGTGCCGAGTTCTTCCTGTTTGAAACCCTCCAGTTTAGCTTCTGCTCTTCTCATAGCACCAACATCATCATCATCATCATAGAGTGTGGTCAGTGCTTCGATGCTGGGGATGTTGGCCTGGTTGAGGACGCTAACGTTGATGTGTCTGTCCTCGCAGGGGATTTGCAGGATCAGTCACCTGTGCGTACGCCCCAACACTCGATGCAACAGGTGAGACCAAAGAGGGTTTTTACTCCAGCCTTGAAAAATCCCTGTCCCGCGTCCCTACAGATAACAAACTGATCCTCCTCGGCGACTTTTCAACACCAGGGTTGGCAAAGAGACATAGCACCAACACTGCTCTGGCCAAAGTCATGAATGGTGTTTTCTGGGACTGTGCATCACATTGTCCCTTCTGCTCCTCCTTGACCTCTCTGCAGCATTTGGTGTGGTTCTTTCCACAGCCATTCCCCCACCCCCGTCATCCACATGCTTGCATCATCTGCAGGCGTAAACTCCTCTTCAATTCATATGTTGATAACACCAAGCTCTACCTCTCTACGTCTTCTCTTGATGCAATGACCACCTTTGCACTGTTAAGAAGGTGGATAAAGCACCCATAGGGAATTATAGACCAGTCAGCTTAACGTCCGTGATAGGAAAAATAATGGAATCCCTACTAAAGGAGAAAATTGACCAACCTCATTGGATTTTTTGAAGAGATACAGAGAGTAAACAATGATAATGCAGTAGATGTAATATATCTAGATTTTCAAAAGGCCTTCAATAAAGTACCCCATAATAGACTGATGAGCAAGGTCAGAGAATGCGGAGTTAGGGGACAAGTAGTAGAATGGATAGCTAGCTGGCTTCAAGACAGAAAGCAGAGAGTAGGGTTAAAAGGCAGCTATCCACAATGGCAGAAGGTGGGTAGTGGTGTTCCACAGGGATCAGTGCTGGGACCACTGTTGTTCATAATTTATAATAACGATTTAGACTTTGGAATCAAAAACATAATTTCTAAATTTGTGGATGACACCAAATCGGGGAGGGGGATGGTCAACACTGAGGAGGACTGCAACAAATTACAGGAGGATGTTAATAAACTTGCAGAATGGGCATATAATTGGCAAATGAAGTTCAACAGATAAATGTGATGTATTCCTAAAATGCATCTATACTATTCGCTTCAACCACTCCCTGTGGTAACGAGTTCCACATTCTCACCATGTTTTGGCTGAAGAAGTTTCTTCTGAATTCCCTATTGGATTTCTTGGTGACTATCTTATATCGATGGCCTCTAGTTATGCTCTTCCTCAAGGAAGAATAGGGAGATCGCTTATTACTTGTAGGGTGCGAGTCTAGGTGGGGTAGGGGAACAAAGGGATCTCTGAATACATATACACAAATCACTAAAAGTTGCGATGCAGATTAGCAAGACCATTAAAAAAAGCAAACCAAGCACTAGGGTTTATTTCTAGAGGTATAGAATTGAAAAGTAGGGAAGTTATGCTAAACCTGTATCGAACCCTGGTTAGACCACACATGGAGTACTGCGTACAGTTCTGGTTGCCATATTATAAAAAGGATATAGAGGCACGAGAGATTGCAAAGAAGATTCACAAGGATGGTACCAGAAATGCGAGGGTATGCATATCAGGGCAGGGTGAACAGACTGGGTCTCTTTTTTTTCTTGAAAAAAGAAGGCTGAGAGGTGACCTAATAGAGGTCTTTAAAATTATGAAAAGTTTTGATAGAGTGGATACAGAGAGAATGTTTCCACTTGTGAGGAAGAGCATAACTAGAGGCCATCGATATAAGATAGTCACCAAGAAATCCAATAGGGAATTCAGAAGAAACTTCTTCAGCCAAAACATGGTGAGAATGTGGAACTCGTTACCACAGGGAGTGGTTGAAGTGAATAGTATAGATGCATTTAAGGAGAGGCTAGATAAGCATATGAGGGAGAAGGGAATTGAGGGTTATGCTGATAGATTTAGATGAGGAAAGACGGGAGGAGGCTTGAGTGGCCTGTTTCTCTGTTGTAGATCCTATGTAATGTAATTCTTTTTGTCTGACATCAGATCATGGATGACACAACTTCCTTCAGCACAACATCAGAAAGATGAAAGCCTTTGTGTTTTGCCACTGACATCAACTCCGCTGCCTTGCCATTGACTTCATTCCACTCTCCAGCTACTCACTCAGACTGAACCTGACCTTATAAATCCTTTAGTGTCCTGTTCAACCCAGAGCTGAGCTTCACACCACATCCTATTGGTTTGGCTAGTGCTGCCATTGAATATATGTCGGCTTGATTCAGTGGTAGCACTCTCCTGAAATAGTTGGACATGACTTTAGACCCCATTCCAGGACTTGGGCAGCATTCAATGGTGGAGGTTCCATCTTTTGAATGAGATGTTAAGACTGTGGTCCTGCGTGACCATTTTGGTGGATGTAAAAGATCCCATATCACTCTTGGAAAAAGAGCAGGGAGTTTTCCGGTGTCCTGCCAAACATCTATCTCTTAGCCAACACCATCAAAATAGATCATTTGTCATCTATCTCATTTGCTGTTTGTGAAACTTTGCAGTATATAAATTAGCTGTCATATTTGTGTCCAAAATAAGTGACTACACTTCAAAAGTAATTAATTAATTGTAAACCTCTTTGGAACATCCTGAGAATATGAAAGGCATTATATAAATGCAATGTTTTTTTCTATTACCATAGCTGTCTCTGTCCACCCCAGCAACATTGCTTGCCTTCCCTCTGCCATAGCCCTTCTGCTACTGAACCTCTTATCCAAGCTTATGTCATCTCTAGAACATTTCTCCAATCTCCTCCTTGCTCGCCTACCATTCTCCATCTAGCTCATTCAAAACTCAGCCATAACCTATCCTGTATTGGCTCCCATTTCCCCATGACCCTTGTCCTCATTGATCTACACTGGCTCACGGTGCCCATCACATCAAATTTAAAGTAGATCTCTGCAAGTCTCTCCACAACCTCACCCAACTCTATCTCTTCAACGTTCTCCAGCCTTTTATCTTCTCCCGCAATGTTCCGACTCTGACATTTTGTGCAGCCACCACCTTTCCTTTGTGGCAGAGCCTTCAGCCATCATGGTTCTATTCTGTGGAACTCCTTCTCTAAACCCCTCTGCCTCTTCTCTTTCTCCTCTCTCCACAGTTCAAAACCTTCTCTCATACAATTTTTTTGCCCAACCTTTCGCTTCTCCCCCGGCCCAATCATTCTCCATCATGACTTGGTATCCGTTCCCTACCCATTATTTCCCTCCTACCACCGTTACCCTGCCCCTCTCCCACCCAATAAAGCACCTTTGAATGACTTCCCCATTATATGCACTATATAAATGCAAGTTGCTGTTGCTTCTCCTCCCCCTTCTCTCAGGAACTCCTAGCTCATACATTTGTCTATGTCAGCTTTGGTCCATTGGTAGAACTCTTGTCTGCACAACAGAAGGTTGTGGGTTCAAGTCCTAACAGGAATGAATACATGATCAAGGCTGACACCTCAGTAATACTGAGGCAATGCTATGTTCTTGGAGACTGATGTCTTAGTAAACATTCCTTCCTCAAGCATCAAAGATTATGATTATTGATTCATTGTTTGTGGAACCTTGCTCTGTGCAAATTTGTTGTCGCATATTACCTACATGGCAATGGGGACTGCATTGCAAAAGCAGTCCAGTGGTTAAAAGGTACTCTATAAATGTATGATTTGTTCATCAATTCTTTTTTAATAAGAACATATTGGGAAGCTTTTAAAAGCCAGCAAAGAATGACTAAAAAAATGATTAAGAAAGGGAAGATAGACTATGAAAGTAAACTAGCACAAAATATAAAAACAAGGGTAATAACAGTTTCTATAGGATAATAAGAGTTTCTATAGGTATATAAAAAGAAAAAGAGTGGCGAAAGTAAATGTTGGTCCCTTAGAGGACGAGACCGGGGAATTAGTAATGGGGAACATGGAGATGGCAGAAACTCTAAACAAGTATTTTGTATCAGTTTTTAATGGTAGAGGACATTAACAATATTCCAACAGTGGATAGTCAAGGGGCTATAGGGGGAAGGAACTTAACACAATCACAATCACTAAGGAAGAGGTGCTCAGTAAGATAATGGGACTAAAGGCAGATAAATCCCCTGGACCTGATGGCTTGCGTCTTCGGGTCTTAAGAGAAGTAGTGGCAGGAATTGTGGATGCATTGGTTGTAATTTACCAAAATTCCCTGGATTCTGAGGAGGTCCCAGCAGATTGGAAAACTGCAAATGTAATGCCCCTATTCAAAAAAGGAGGCAGACAAAAAGCAGGAAACTATAGACCAGTTAGCCTAACATCTGTGGTTGGGAAAATGTTGGAGTCCATTATTAAAGAAGCAGCAACAGGACATTTGGAAAAGCAAAATTTGGTCAGGCAAAGTCAGCATGGATTTCTGAAGGGGAAGTCATGTTTGACAAATCTGCTGGAATTCTTTGAGGATGTAACGAACAGGGTGAATAAAGGGGAACCAGCGGATGTGGTGTATTTGGACTTCCAGAAGGCAAGGTGCCACAAAAAAAGGTTACTGCACAAGATAAAAGTTCACGGGGTTGGGGGTAATATATAACATGGATAAAAGATTGGCTGACGAACAGAAAACAGAGTCGGGATAAATGGTTCATTCGCTGGTTGGCAATCAGTAACTATTGGGGTGCCACAAGGATCAGTGCTGGGACCCCCAACTATTTACAATTTATATTAACGATTTGGAAGAAGGGACTGAGTGTAATGTAGCCAAATTTGCTGACGATACATAGATGTGAGGAAGAGCAATGTGTAAGGAGGACATAAAGAGGCTGCAGGAGGACTTGTACAGGCTAAGTGAGTGGGCAAGAATGTGGCAGATGGAGTATAATGTTGGAAAGTGTGAGGTCATGCACTTTGGCAGAAAAAAATCAAAGAGCAAGTTATTATTTAAATGGAGAACGATTGCAAAGTGCTACAATACAGCGGGATCTGGGGGTACTTTGTGCACGAAACACGGGGATGGTATGCAGGCACAGCAAGTGATCAGGAAGGCAAATGGAATCTTGGCCTTTATTGCAAAGGGGTTGGAGTATAAAAGCAGGGAAGTCTTGTTACAGCTGTACAGGGTATTGATGAGGCCACAAATGGAACACTGCATGCAGTTTTGGTTTCCATATTTACGAAAGGATATACTTGCTGTGGAGGCAGTTCAGAGAAGGTTCACTCGGTTGATCCCGGAGATGAGGGGGTTGACTTATGAGGAAAGGTTGAGTAGGTTGGGCCTCTACTCATTGGAATTCAGAAGAATGAGAGGTGATCTTATAGAAACGTATAAAATTATGAGGGGGCTTGACAAGGTGGATGCAGGGAGGATGTTTCCACGGTGGGGGAGACTAGAACTAGAGGGCATGATCTTAGAATAAGGGGTCACCCATTTAGAACTGAGATGAGGATAAATTTCTTCTCTGAGGGTTATGAATCTGTGGAATTCGCTGCCTCACAGAGCTGTGGAAGCTGGGACATTGAATAAATTTAAGACGGAAATAGACAGCTGCTTAAACAATAAGGGGTTATGGGGAGCGGGCAGGGAAGTGGAGCTGAGTCTATGATCGGATCAGCCATGATCTTATTGAATGGCGGAGCAGGCTCGAGGGGTCTTATGGCCTACTCCTGCTCCTATTTCTTATATTCTTATAAGAACTAGGAGCAGGAGTAGGCCATACGGCCCCTCGAGCCTGCTCCACCATTTAATACGATCATGGCTGATCCGATCATGGACTCGGGTCCACTTCCCTGCCCGTTCCCCATAACCCCTTATTCCCTTATCTGTTAAGAAACTGTCTTATCTCCGTCTTAAATTTATTCAATGACCCAGCTTCCACTGCTCTCTGAGGCAGTGAATTCCACTGATTTACAACCCTCAGAGAAGAAATTCCTCCTCATCTCAGTTTTAAATAGACGGCCTTTTATTCTAACATTATGCTCCCTAGTTCTAATCTCCCCCACCAGTGGAAACATCCTCTCTGTATCCACCTTGTCAAGCCCCCTCATAATCAAAGTATGTTTCGATAAGATCACCTCTCATTCTTCTGAATTCCAATGAGTAGAGGCCCAACCTACTCAACCTTTCCTCATGTCAACTCCCTCATCCCCGGAATCAACCTAGAACCTTTCTCTTTTTTTCCCATCGCCCTTTCTGTTTTCAAAAACCTCCTCAAAATGCTGCCTTTGGTTCCTGTCCATTTTTCCATTTTTCCATTTTACCCTTTTGTTCAGCATCCACTGTTTATTCCTATTTAATATGAAGCAGTTTGAGACATATTCCTGAACATCATGAGCTATACACAAAATAAGTTGTTACTCCCAGGTTTTATTCAGTCTTCCTTTGCTAATTATTTTCCCTTTACTGAATTGCTAATTTTTTTTCCTGTATGCAATACTTCACATTTGTCAGTTTTATATTTGCCTGCCGAGTAGATCTAAATCCTTCTGCACATCGCAAATTGTATCTTGCGTCACTATTGCTGACTCTATCTTTACTGTCACGTACAAATTTAGTAAGCTTGCCATTGGTTTCTGTATGAGGTCATTTATGTAGATATCGCAGCACTCAAAGTCAATGGTTAGGTTACAGCTAGAGTACTGTGCGCAGTTTTTGTCACCCTACAAAACAAAGGCCATTAAAGTCATTAAGCACATAGGGGTGAAAATTCGGTCGTGCCTGTGTTGCGTGGACAGAGCAGTAAATTTTGCGGCAGGAAATAGTTTGCGTCTCCAGCCGCAAAATTCACCAGCTGGGCCCGAGTGTGGAGCGGAGCGCTAAGGGAGGCGTTCCACACCTCTTTTAGGGCGCTAGGCCGGCTGAGCAAATGAAAATCCCGAGGTAAATAGCCGGCCTCGAAGGGCCCTAATTGAGGCTTGCGTGAAAAAAAAAATCAAAAAAACCATTCCCAATCCTTTCATGATGCCCCATCCACCTGAATGTTTTTGTATTTTTGCCAATCACACTTGCCTGAGGTTGCCATTACTTCACTCACTGTGACTGCTACAGCTCGGCCCACCAGCTTTCACAGGCCGTCCCACTCGGGCACGCTGCGGGATGCTACTGGTCGAGCAAATTTCGAGCCGGTGTCTCAACAAGGGGCATTGCACACCAGCTCGCCTCTCCCGGGCGGTACTGCACCACACTCCTGCAAACCCGGTGCCGAATGTCCCAGCGGGGCGCTAGAAACTGGCTGCCCACCCGGAAATGCTTTCCGTCGCTATTACCGCCCCTCCGGGGCGAAAACAGAGTCGGCAACAAACCAAAATTTCAGCCCATTGTGTAGATTCAGCAAGATGATGCCAGGAAATCTTAGTTGTGAGGAGAGACTCGAACTAAAAGATTATTTTCACTAGAGCAGAGCAAGTCATGTGGAGACTTGATGGAGTTTCTTTTTAAATTACGGAGCGTTTTGGGGTGAACAGACTGTTTCATCTGTTTGGGTAATTGCTGATGAGGGTTTATCAATTTAAAATGATCACTAAAAGAGTGAGCAGAGAGGTTAGGCAAAAATTATTTTCACAGTAGGTTTTTGGAGCAAGGATTGTTTTGCCACGGAGTGGTTGAGGCAGAGACAATTTCAGCTTTTAAGGGAAAATTGGTTACATTTTCGATACAGAGCTATGGAGGAGAAAGCAGGGGAGGTTGGATTATTTTTGGATTGCTCTGGCAAAGAGCTCGCACAGATAAGATGGACTGAATAGACTCCTAGGGTTGTAATCTTCCAAGGTTCAAAAGTGATCCAGGTATTGACCTCTAGTCTGACCTTACATCCTGCATGAGTACTTGGCTTCTTTTTTTAATCTAACAGGTTATCCAGTCCTATGTTCTGGCATTAGCCTTGTGGTTTTTAATTGTATTAATAGTCTCTTGTGAGACCTGGTCCAAGGCTTTCTGAAAGTTCAAATAAGCTACATCATAGTAGCACTATTTATGTAATTTGATCTCATCCGAAGTTCAGGAGATTCACTAAGCAAATCCTTTCTCTTACAGATCCATGTTGGATGTTCTGTCAAGCTGTTGCTAATTAATACTCCTACATCAGTTTACCCACTATTAATGTTAGGCTGATAAGTCTGGTTAAGTTCATCTTATAAGACCCATCTGCTACCTTGGCCCCATTCCTACTACACTGCCGACCACCCAACTTCCCTGCTGGACCCAAATGCTAACTGACCTTTTAAATGGTTCCATTGCCTTAGGCACTCTACCCCTCCCATTCAAAGCAGCTATGATAACCCCCCCCCTCTTCAACACCCACCTTAGATCTCTCCGTCCTTGCAAACTACGGCCCCATCTCCAACCTCCCTTTCCCCTCCAAGATCTTTGGACACGATATCACTTCCCAAATCTGTGCCCATCTTTGCTGCCACTCCCTGTTTGAATCTTTAAAATGAACTTTCTGCCTCTGCCACCTCACCAAAGCAACCCTAACCAAAGTCACATGAGATCCTTTGTGACTGTGACCATGGTGCATTATCTCTCCTTATACTTTAGAACCCCTCTGCAACCTTTGACATGGTCAACTCCAACACCTGTCCTCTAATGCCCCGTTCAGTGGGACCAGCCTTACTTGCTTCCATCACAGTCAGAGCATCTCCACCAACCCATCCCTTTACCTCTGTCTATGTCCTTACTGCCATACACTTCCTCATCTACATAAGAATTAGGAACAGGAGTAGGCCATCTAGCCCCTCGAACCTGCTGTCCATTAGCAACATCATCCACAGCTTCCACGCTGATGACATCCAACACTATTACTCCACCATCTCTCTCAACTCCTCCACTGCCTCTGTGTTGTCAGACTACTCAACTGACATTTGGCCTTGGAGGAGCTGCAATTTCCTCCATCTAAATATTGGAAAGACAAACGTCATTGTCTTCGGCCCCAGCTACTATCTTCATATCCTTGCCAGTGGTTCCATCCTCCTTTCCAACAACTGTCGCAGGCCACACCAGGCTGTTCCTAACTTCAGTGCCCTATTCAACCCTAAACTCAACTTTTGAAACCTCCAGACTTGAGTATTCCAATATCCTACTGGCCAGCCTCCCATCCTTCACCCTTCATAAACATCAGCTCATCCAAAGGTCTGCTGCCAGTATCCCAGCTTGCACCGCTCATCCATCACCCCTGTCCTTGCTGACCTTCACTGGTCCCTGAACACCTCAAGTTTAATATTCTCAACCTCATCTTTAAATTCCTTCATTATTTCACCTTTTCCTATATCTGTTCCCTATTCCAGTCTTATGACCCCTCCCCCAAACTCTCCATTCCTCTGACATTGGCCTCTTGTTCATCACCCCCCCCCCCCCCCCCACTCCCTTCACCCTACCAATGGCAGCCATGCCTTCAGCATTCCTAAAATATCTCCACACTCAGTAATTTCCTCCCTACAGCCCACTGGCTCTTCACCTCCTCCTTTAATAACTAACAAACTGGAAAAAAAAATTATTGAAGGTCATTTAAAGTAGAAAGTAAGGGTGGCAGGTGTGAAAAAAAGCAAATAGAGATGATGATAAATATACTAGTTGAGATAATTATACAAATAAATAATTTAGCTAAAATATAGCTTGCGGAAGAAATAAAGTGAGTAGAGAAGGAAAATCAAACCAACTAGTTAAAAGCAGAAAAAAAGCATGTTAAAGGAGCGAGGTGTTGGTTTGGACAAAAGATATCAAAGGAAAAGGATTGCTTTAAATTTGAGCAAAGAAGAGATCACGTGCATGCATTGCAATGCTCAGGGTGTGCAAAATGAACTGAGGGAATTAGAGGCAATTTTACAGGAAGATAGGGGTTTAATTGCAAGTAACTTGGTTGCAAACTGGGCAGGAGTGGGAAAGAAACATTGGGTTGTCATACCTTTAGGAGAGACAGAATAAGTAAGAGGAGGAGTGGCAATATTGAAAAAGGATAGAATACATGCTGTAGATAGGACTGATGGATGCAAAAAAGAGGTTCAGACAATTGATATGATTAGAGATCAAAGATTTAAAAAATAGGATTGCTACATTTGTAGGGATGTATTACAGATTCTCTCATTATGGGAAGGGAATGGAGGAGGAATTCTGTAGACCGATCAGAAAGACGAGTAGGAATATCAAAATTATTATTCTAGGAGATTTTAATTGCCCATGCACTGATTAGGACAGGAAGGGAGTAAACACAGATAAAGGAACGGAATTCTTAAAATGTGTGTAGGACTCTTTCCTCAAACAATATATTCATATACCTACAAGTGGAGAGGCATTGCTAGATCTAGGTATGAGTAATGAAATAGCTCAGGTAGACGAATTAAATGTGGGTGAGCACCTTGGGAGTAGTGACCACGATATGATGGAATTTGTGGCCCAAACAGAAAGGGAAAAGGTTAGTACAAAAGCAAGGGCACCAGATTTTGCAGGGCAGATTTTAGAATTCCGAAGAGCGAGCTAGTTGTAGGACTGTAGATCAACGATGGAACATTTATAAAAAGGAAATTTTAAAAGTTGCAGAATAAATATATACCATTTTTTTTTTTAAAGTAGAATACTTCAAATTTCAGAATGCCATGGACAAATAAATAGGTTAGAAAGAAAACTGAAATTGGGTAAGAGGTCATGTGGAACCTTGTTTCAATCTTCGACAATCAAGCGGATTTATTTAACACCCAATAAATAAACAAATAACCAATAAAACATATATACAATAATGCGGAGATCATGGCCTTGTTTGTGAGGAAACAGATGTTCTGGCGAGCAATATAGAGTAGGGCAGTGATTAGAGATCCTCTGGCAGGGTCAGGGGGAGTGGAAGAGGTAAATGGAATGGAGAAGAGGTTAGTGAGCTAAACCTTGGGGAGTGAGCAGTGTGAAGCTCGCTGAGAACGGAGGGTGAGACAGTTGGATTTACTATTTTGGGAGAGCCAGCAGTTGGTTCCATGATGAGTGTGATAAAGGACACCAAACGAGACACCGACAGAAGATGTTGGTTTATTCAGGAGGAAATTGAGCCTTCGGTGGCAAGGGAGAAACGGTTTCGGAATAGTGTTGGGAGGATCATGATGGGCACGACAAAGGAAGTTGTGGGCTCATCCAAAAATTACATGAGCTTATGCGCATGGCAAGAGAGGATATAGACTTGAAGTGTTGTGAGGTAGCAAGGATAGAAGCGATGTGATGCTGGGGGAGGTGGAAGGGTTACTGTTGATTGGGGAGAAGAGGAGGAGTAGGAGGCAGGGCCAGAAGCTTACTGGAAAGGAAAAAGGTAGGAGCTGCCGGGGTTCTGGGCTGGTGTGGAAGTCAAAATGCACACAGACTGAACACACAGGGATACCTTAGGTTAAAAAGGACAAAGGTCAGAGGCATAGGATTTGATACAAGCTAGGAAACCAGTCTAGATTTTGAACCTCTGTCTCGAGACAGCAGGTTGCAATTCAGTGAGGCCAAGTAATAAAGCCAAGTGGTGGAGTGAGAGTTCAAAATAACTGTCAGCATTCAAGTACCAGTTGTCAGACAGCAGAGGGGACAAGTTAGGTTTAGGAGTCAACAAAGGATGGTGATTTGTCCAGAAATTTCAGAAGCAGAGGCAGTGATTTAATGTTCAGTGGTTGTGTGGTGAATCATTCAGGGCAACAGTGGAAGTGCAAAGATTGAGTGAAGGTGACCATGGAGGAGTAGGGTGAAACCTGGAGGCCAGCTGTGAGCTAGAAGCCAAGAACCAGTGGAAAGGAAAAGGGCAATCCAGGGAAACTAGCTTAAAAAGCGTCCCTCCCATTCCATTTGTTTTGTTCTTTGTACATTCGTATATGGTGCTTGATCGAAGGATCAATCTATCTTGTTTCCTTTTTAAACCTCTTAAAGTCTCTAATAGTATACAATCTCAGTTTAACTCCTCTCTTGGTTTACCTCCTCTCTTTCTATTTTACGTCTTATTTTAAACTCCATTATTTGTGGTCACTGTTTGCCAGCTGCTCTGATTTTGACTGCATCTGCCATTCCTTGCTCATTGCATAATAGATACTCTAGGTAGGCTCCCTTGCACTTTCCATACCAATTTAACTTAGAACAATCCATAATCATGTCCAGAGATGGTAATTTACCTATTCCCATCAAAATCTTGTCAAAAAAGCTGAGCAAATGAAGTTCCCCTTCACAATTGTGTTCTTCTTGTGCCTTCCTCTGATTTGAACATAGTGCTCCGTGTTTTTTTGTAACCTTGATTTTTATTTTGAAGTTTGCAGCTCTTCTATATTTAGATCTGAGCTATTCATCCATTCCAATTATCTTTAACATAGCTCGATTGTCTTTAACCTGCACAGTCACTTCATTTCCTATTTTTTCCCTTCTATCTATTCGGAATGCTCTATACATTTCCAAATTTGTCTCTCTGATTCCTATTATACCATTGCTTCTTTCATTAGCAAGGATAAGGGGCCTGAAATTGATGGCCTTACCACCGACTGCCGCCCACTGCCACCGACATTCCTCCTCGAGTTCCGTCCAGTGCCACTTTCAATTTGGGCTGGAGCAGGCGGGAGGGGAGAACCACCCGCTGACATCAGCGGACGGCCAAGTGGCAGAAGTGGACTCCTGCGGGCGAGAGTCGGCACCAGAACGGGGGTGGACTGCTGCGAGGAGGCTGGTCTGTCCCCGACGGTGAGTATGAAGATCTGAAAAAAAGGTAAGTAAACGTGTTATAATTTTTTTCTTTAGAGGGACTTACCTGGATGGGGTCCCCTGAAGGTCTTCCGATGGTTTTTTTTTTGATGCTTTTCCTTTTCAGGTCTTCGACCCTCCGTGGGCCCGACTCCATCTCGGTGGCACTTGGGTGGCAAGTGCCTTAGCTGCCGAGATTGGGAGCTCCCGCCCAGATTGGCAGCATCGGTCCCTCTTTTTCCGCCCGCCGACCTTTGAAGGACCTTTTCGATGAAAACCCTGGCCAAAGTACCGTCAGGTACCTCGGCGGTTCTTTGGGTGGCGCTTGGGCGGGCGGGGGCCTTCACCAGTTTCGGCCCCAAGGTTTCCTTAAATTTGTTGCTTAAATTCTTTGCAATTATGTGTAGAATTTTAGGTAACTACTTTCACCGTTCTTTATCTTAACCCATTTATCACCTTTCACTTGTTCAGTTTCTACTTATAGATCCTCATCTCAGTTTTCCTGCTCCCTGTTCTTCTCTCTCAAAATCTCATCTTCCACGACTAAGGTGTTATAATTTTTTGCTTTCCCGGTAAGTTGTCGAATTTTAAACCTTGAATTCTCTCTTCCCCTGCCTTATTACTGTAAATCCTCGCCACAGTTTACCTGCTCTGTGAAGAGATTGGTTCCAGATCAGTTTAGGTGAAGCCCAACCTGTCTGTAGAGTTTTTTGCCTTTCGCAGCATTCACTGCAATACCCTGGAGATCTGAGATTAACAACAACTTATATTTATATAACGCCTTTAAAGTAGTGAAACGTCCCAAGGCGCTTCACAGGAACATTAAGAGACAGAAAATTTGACGCCAAGCCACATAGGGCAGGGTCAAAGAGGTAGGTTTTAAGGAATGTCTCATAGGAGAAAAGAAGTAGAGAGGCGAAGAAGTTTAGGCAAGGAATTACGGAGCTTAGGGCCGAGGCAGCAGAATGCACGGCCACCAATTGTTGAGTGATTATAATCAAAGATGCTCAAGAGGGTAGAATTAGAGGAGCGCAGATATCTCAGGGGTTGTGGGGTTGAAGGAGATTACAGAGGTAGGGAGGGGCGAGGCCATGGAGGGATTTGAAAACAAAGATGAAAATTTTGAAATCAAGGCGTTGCTTATCGAGGCATTGCTTAACCGGGAGCACAGGGGTAATGGGTGAGCGGGACTTTGTGCAAGTTAGGACACGAGCAGCTGAGTTTTGGATCACCCCAAGTTTACATAGGGTAGAATGTGGGAGGCTAGCCAGTAGTGTGTTAGATAGTCAAGTCTAGAGGTAACAAAGGTATGGATGACGATTTCAGCAGTGGATGAGCTGAGGCAAGGACACAGATGGGGCAATGTTACGGAGGTGGCAATAGGCAGTCTTAGTTATGCTGAGGAACACTGTGGTTCAGCCTTAGACAGAAATTGGGGAGAGAGATGGAGTCAGTGGCTATGGAACCGAGTTTGTGACAGGAACTAAAAACAATGGCTTTGGTCTTCCCAATATTTAATTGGAGAAAATTTCTGCTCATCCAGAACTGGACGTCGGACCAGCAGTCTGACAATTGAGACCATGGAGGGGTTGAGAGAAGTGGTAGTGCGGTAGAGCTGGGTGTCTTCAGCATACATGTGGAAACTGATGCTGTGTTTTCGGATGATGTCATCAAGGAGCAACATGTAGATGAGAAAGAGGAGGGGACCAAGGATAAATCCTTGATGGGCACCTGAGGTAACGATGCAGGAGCAGGAAGGGAAGCCATTGCAGGTGATTCTCTGGCTACGATTAGATAGATAAGAATGGAATGAGGCGAGTGCACTCCCACCCAGCTGGACGACGGTGGAGAGGCGTGGGAGAAGGATAGAGTGGTCAATCATGTCAAAGGCTGCAGACAAGTCAAGAAGGATGAGGAGGGATAGTTTGCCTTTGTCACAGTCACAAAGGATGTCATTTGTAAAAGTTTGATGATAGCCGTTTCGGTACTCTAGCAGGCGAGGAAACCGGAGGGATTCAAACATGGAGTTGCGGGAAAGATGGGTATGGATTTGGGAGGCACCAACACGTTCAAGGACTTTGGAGAGGAAAAGGAAGTTGGAGATGGGGCAGTAGTTTGCAAGGATGGAGGAGTCGAGGTTTTTTTTAAGGAGAGGGGTGATGATGGCAGATTTGAAGGAGAGGGGGCCAGTACCTGAGGAGAGAGAGAACAGTTAACAATGTCAGCTAACATGGGAGCCAGAAAAGGAAGTTGGGTGGTCAGCAGTTTGGTGGGAATAGGGTCAAGGGAAAAGGAAGTGGGTCTATTGGACAAGATGAGCTCAGAGACGTCATGAGAAGAGATCAAAGAGAAACTGGAGAGAGATGCGAGTTGAGGGCTGGAGCAGGGGGCATCCTTCGAGGAAGTTTGGCCCAGTGGGCTAGGAATGGGAAGGGAAGAGGCAGAGGCGGCTGAATGGATGGTCTCAATCTTGGAGACAAAGAAGTCCGTGAGCTCCTCACACTTATTGCCAGAGGTGAGGGTGGAGACTGGGGAGAGGGGTTTAAGATGACTGTTAACAATGGAGAATAGTAGCTGGGGTTTATCTTTACATTCCAGAATGATTCTGTAATACTGAGCAATTTTGGCAGACGAGAGCAGGACCCGATAATGCTTTATGTGGTCCAGGCAGATCTGGCAGTGAATGGCTGAAGAAGTTGTCCACCATATCCATTCAAGTCTGGAGATCCTCCCTTTTCCGCTTAAATTTTATATTGCCATATAGAAACACAACAGGAAGTTCCTGAGGCTCAGTTTCAAGAGGAAAAGTTATCAGTACAAGGCACTTTCTCCTCTGTCTCCCTTCAACATTCAGGTATTCCTTAAAATTCCTGTTAGTTTTTGTCGCACATTTCAGGATGCAGCATCACCATGTATGTCTCTAACTGGATGACTGGCTCATCAGGGTGATATGCCTGACATCTTGCAGCTCAGCTGTGTGATAAATACAGAATACAATTCAAAGGCTGAGGTACATAGTTCTTGGAGGCCTCAGCTACAGCCTGAAAATTCTAGCTGACTTTTAGTGGGAGCCTGAATTTCAAGTTATGGTAATGGAAAAAGAACTGTATGAAAGAGACCCTTGTGTATCGAAACCCCGGCAACAGTAATGAGCATCGCTGCTCTGCAACTGAAGCAATTTCTGCTCGTGATTTTGCTTCTGAATAATGTTAAAAAAATGATTTTCCTTACCAGTTTATTGGCAGGCAGAGTTGTAGACACAAAAGGGTTAAACATTTGATATTTCTTGACATCAGTTGAGTTACAGCAACTTCCTTCGACAGTGGTGTGGCTGAGTCTACCTACCGAGAGAGTAAAAAGCCTGAACTATATGGGCCATTAAAGAGATAGAAATCTTTCATAAATGAGTGTGTACAATGAAAGTACCATTCTGTGATAAATGTGTTATTTCAAAGGAATGAGCTTAACTGCTCGCCCACATCTTTTTCTATCAGACAACTGTATCTTTTATTTGGCTTAATGCTTTTTCTTTAATCCCAACTCAAGTAGCCATTTGTGTGAGAGAGTTGCTTTTATGTTTCATTGTGTGGGCTTTAAAAGAACTTTATTGTTGCGTTGCAGTCACCTGTCAGGAAGGTCTCCAGCTTCCTTATAATCGAATGCCCTTCAGAGTATCCGGGAACAATATGTACTCAGACAACAGCTCTCTGAGACCTGGGAAAATAATAACCAATAACCGCATGTGCTGTAAATTGGAATTTTTGGTGTTTCTTGAATGATAAAATTTTAATCTACACAACTATTAATGGACAGAATTACCTTATAACAGTGGATCAGATGAACATTTGATTACAGATGCCCTATTTGCATTCAGCCAGTGCAATCAAACATTGCTGGAAACTCATCTTGGTTTACTGTTTTTCTGAACAAGATGAAGTAATTTACCAATCAACAAAGCTATAATCAGCAAGTTCATAACAAGTACAGATGAGAATGGCTATTCAGCTCACCTTGACTTTCCCATGCAGAAAAGGCCTAGCGCTCGCAACATCACCTCCCCGCTCCCCCACCCCCCAGCCAACCAAAATCTCAGAATCCAACTATTAAATGATTCTAGGGCTATTTCCTCCACAATCTTAAGCACTTGTTGAAACTCCTTTAGTGTTTTTTAAAAAAAAGTGTTTTTCAATGGCGGTTCTCTATTTCCTATTGGCTAGTTTGGACCTGTGCTCCCCTGAGTTAGAAAGTCATGGGTTCATGCCACACTCCGGGATTTGCACACTTAAAAAAGACTGACACTTTAGTGCAATACTGAGGTGCTGAATTTTCAGATGAGATGTTAAACTGAGGTCCTGTCACCCTGTTCAAGTGGATAGAAAGATCCCATGTTCGAAGATGCTGCAGTGGAAACATGGTAGATAGGGTTGGCATTCCAGGAGCAGATCAAATGAACCAAAGTGCCTCCTTCATCCAGTCACATCTAATGTGTTCTTTCGTGCCTGACATCATCTGCATGTCGTGGGGAAAACTAAATCAGCATTTGATTAGGATAGAATTTAATACGCTTTGCACCTGCAGATTTGCAGTGGACCAGTACAAATCTGAGCCAAATGATTTAGACTTGCGTCAGAATATTCAATGGGATACTACTATACTAGATGGTTAGAATTCTTTTATTCCTCTGATGGGTGTATTGATTACTTCCTCATATTTTTCTAGGTCTTTGTTGCAGAGGTATGGAGATTGCGGTTGGAGTAAGCTGTTCAGTTATGTGATTTTAATAAAATAACCACAGACGTTGGAAGTTTGAAACACAACCAGAAAATGCTGCAAACACTCAGGACAGGCACAATCTGGATCTACACCTGGATCTTGCCTGTTCCCTCCACAGATACTGACTGAGCTGCTGAGTGTTACCAGCACTTTCTGGTTTGTTTCAATTCTGTGACAGTTGATGACGTGCGGAGCTGGAGCATCTATAAAATGTTCTTGACATGGTGCAGAGTGCCAAGGAAATACCTCTCTAACAGGTGTTAAGGATAACGTCCTAGATTTCGTAGCCTAAGGCTGATGTGATTGTTTGGGCCTTGCACAATGAGAAAACTGTGCCCCTTTGTTCTGGACATAAGCTTTAATGCCAGCCAGCCTTTGAGTAAGGTAGACTCAGGAGGTTTCATGCAGGGCTGTGAGCAAGGTGGAGTGTCGAAACAATACTATAATGCTAATTAGACCTGAACATTGGGGCTGGAGGAAGAATTAATGCCTTTAAATTAGACATCAGTCCATCAGCTACATTTCCTCAGAACTAATCATGCCTGGTGTTAAATATTACGCTGCCCTTAGTTAATTATATGGGGATGTTATCTCTTTACGAGCCTTTTGAAAAACTGGCAATTGGTTTACCAGTTTACAATTGGTTGCTTAGATGGCATTCAAAACAGAGCATTAGGTTTCCGATTGAAGGTATAATTAAACCTATTGATTTGAATTACTGAAGAGCTTTGCTTTAGGCCTCACTGAGGACAGGTCAAGCATATTGCATTGAAACCAGATGGGTAATTGTGGTTGAAATGTACTGAAGAGTGAAAACAAATACATTGGAAAGTTTAAAATGGTCAATTTTGACAATCCAGAATGTTTTATTTGTGTGTGTTCCACCAATCTGTTTGTTGCAGGTTTAATTTATAAGAAAATAACCCCCCCCCCATATTTTTGAAATGCAGGAATATTGAAGTTATCAACATTTCCCCTCATTTTCTGAACCAAAATATGTTGGTTAAACTGTTTCTGATTGAATATGGTTTAAAGGTAACCCAATTGTGCTGTGAAACTGATAAATATTTCAAATAGTAGCTTTTAGTTGGATCTCCACATAATGGCCCCAAGTTTCCACATGATTTGCTCCTGATTTTTAGGAGCAACTGGTGTAGAACGGAGTATCTTAGAAATCGGAATTCTCCACATTTAGTTTGCTCCAGTTCTAATCTAAATCTAGGGATTTTAACCTACATATCGATTGATCAAATCAAATCGCAGGGGGTAGCCTGGAGGAGGAATTCATAGAATGCATACGGGATTGTTTCTTAGAACAGTATGTAGAAACATAGAAACATAGAAAATAGGTGCAGGAGTAGGCCATTCGGCCCTTCTAGCCTGCACCGCCATTCAATGAGTTCATGGCTGAACATGCAACTTCAGTACCCCATTCCTGCTTTCTCACCATACCCCTTGATTCCCCTAGTAGTAAGGACTTCATCTAACTCCTTTTTGAATATATTTAGTGAATTGGCCTCAACAACTTTCTGTGGTAGAGAATTCCACAGGTTCACCACTCTCTGGGTGAAGAAATTCCTCCTCATCTCGGTCCTAAATGGCTTCCCCCTTATCCTTAGACTGTGTCCCCTGGTTCTGGACTTCCCCAACATTGGGAACATTCTTCCTGCATCTAACCTGTCTAACCCCGTCAGAATTTTAAACGTTTCTATGAGGTCCCCTCTCATTCTTCTGAACTCCAGTGAATACAAGCCCAGTTGATCCAGTCTTTCTTGATAGGTCAGTCCTGCCATCCCGGGAATCAGTCTGGTGAACCTTCGCTACACTCCCTCAATAGCAAGAATGTCCTTCCTCAGGTTAGGAGACCAAAACTGTACACAATACTCCAGGTGTGGCCTCACCAATTGTAGCAACACCTCCCTGCCCTTGTACTCAAACCCCCTCGCTATGAAGGCCAACATGCCATTTGCTTTCTTAACCGCCTGCTGTACCTGCATGCCAACCTTCAATGACTGATGTACCATGACACCCAGGTCTCTTTGCACCTCCCCTTTTCCTAATCTGTCACCATTCAGATAATAGTCTGTCTCTCTGTTTTTACCACCAAAGTGGATAACCTCACATTTATCCACATTATACTTCATCTGCCATGTATTTGCCCACTCACCTAACCTATCCAAGTCGCTCTGCAGCCTCATAGAATCCTCCTTGCAGCTCACACTGCCACCCAACTTAGTGTCATCCGCAAATTTGGAGATACTACATTTAATCCCCTCGTCTAAATCATTAATGTACAGTGTAAACAGCTGGGGCCCCAGCACAGAACCTTGCGGTACCCCACTAGTCACTGCCTGCCATTCTGAAAAGTCCCCATTTACTCCTACTCTTTGCTTCCTGTCGGACAACCAGTTCTCAATCCATGTCAGCACACTACCCCCAATCCCATGTGCTTTAACTTTGCACATTAATCTCTTGTGTGGGACCTTGTCGAAAGCCTTCTGAAAGTCCAAATATACCACATCAACTGGTTCTCCCTTGTCCACTCTACTGGAAACATCCTCAAAAAATTCCAGAAGATTTGTCAAGCATGATTTCCCTTTCACAAATCCATGCTGACTTGGACCTATCATATTGCCTCTTTCCAAATGCACTGCTATGACATCCTTAATAATTGATTCCATCATTTTACCCACTACCGATGTCAGGCTGACCGGTCTGTAATTCCCTGTTTTCTCTCTCCCTCCTTTTTTAAAAAGTGTAACAGAGCCTACAAGGGAGCAAGCCATTTTGGATCTGGTCCTGTGTAACGAGACAGGAAAAATAAACGATGATCTCGTAAAAGATCCTCTCGGAATGAGTGATCACAATATGGTTGAATTTGTAATACAGATTGAGGATGAGGAAGTTGTGTCAGAAACGAGCGTACTATGCTTAAACAAAGGGGACTACAGTGGGATGAGGGCAGAGTTGGCTAAAGTAGACTGGAAACAAGGACTAAACGGTGGCACAATTGAGGAACAGTGGAGGACCTTTAAGGAGCTCTTTCATAATGCGCAACAAAAATACATTCCAGTGAAAAAGAAGGGCGGCAAGAGAAGAGATAACCAGCTGTGGATAACCAAGGAAATAAAGGAAAGTATCAAATCAAAGACCAATGCGTATAAGGTAGCCAAGATTAGTGGGAAACTAGAGGATTGGGAAGATTTTAAGCAACAGCAAAGAATGACTAAAAAAGCAATAAAGAAAGGGAAGATAGATTACGAAGGTAAACTTGCGCAAAACATAAAAACGGACAGTAAAAGCTTTTACAGATATATAAAACGGAAAAGAGTGACTAAAGTAAATGTTGGTCCCTTAGAAGATGAAAAGGGGGATTTAATAATGGGAAATGTGGAAATGGCTGAGACCTTAAACAATTATTTTGCTTCCGTCTTCACAGTGGAAGACACAAAAACCATGCCAAAAATTGCTGGTCATAGGAATGTGGGAAGGGAGGACCTTGAGATGATCACTATCACTCGGGAGGTAGTGCTGGACAGACTAATGGGACTGAAGGTAGACAAGTCCCCTGGTCCTGATGAAATGCATCCCAGGGTATTAAAAGAGATGGCGGAAGTTATAGCAGATGCATTTGTTATAATCTACCAAAATTCTCTGGACTCTGGGGAGGTACCAGCAGATTGGAGAGCAGCTAATGTAACGCCTCTGTTTAAAAAAGGGGGCAGGCAAAAGGCAGGTAACTATAGGCCGGTTAGTTTAACATCTGTAGTGGGGAAAATGCTTGAAACTATCATTAAGGAAGAAATAGCGGGACATCTGGATAGGAATAGTGCAATCAAGCAGACGCAGCATGGATTCATGAAAGGGAAATCATGTTTAACTAACTTACTGGAATTCTTTGAGGATATAACGAGCATGGTGGATAGAGGTGTACCGATGGATGTGGTGTATTTAGATTTCCAAAAGGCATTCGATAAGGTGCCACACAAAAGGTTACTGCAGAAGATAAAGGTACGCGGAGTCAGAGGAAATGTATTAGCATGGATAGAGAATTGGCTGGCGAACAGAAAGAGAGTCAGGATAAATGGGTCCTTTTCCGGTTGGAAATCAGTGGTGTGCCACAGGATCAGTGCTGGGACCACAACTGTTTACAATATACATAGGTGACCTAGAGGAGGGGACAGAGTGTAGTGCAACAAAATTTGCAGATGACACTAAGCGGGTTGTGTAGAGGACTCAGAGAGGCTGCAAGGAGATTTGGATAGGTTAAGCGAATGGGTTAAGGTTTGGCAGATGGAATACAATGTCGGAAAGTGTGAGGTCATCCACCTTGGGGGGGGGGGGAAACAGTAAAAGGGAATATTATTTGAATGGGGAGAAATTACAACATGCTGTGGTGCAGAGGGACCTGGGGGTCCTTGTGCATGAATCCCAAAAGGTTAGTTTGCAGGTGCAGCAGGTAATCAGGAAGGCAAATGGAATGTTGGCCTTCATTGCGAAAGGGATGGAGTACAAAAGCAGGGAGGTCTTGCTACAACTGTATAAGGTATTGGTAAGGCCGCACCTGGAGTACTGCGTGCAGTTTTGGTCACCTTACTTAAGGAAGGATATACTTTGGAAGGGGTACAGAGACGATTCACTAGGCTGATTCGAGAAATGAGGGGGTTACCTTATGATGATAGATTGAATAGACTGGGTCTTTACTCCTTGGAGTTCAGAAGGATGAGGAGTGATCTTATAGAAACATTTAAAATCATGAAAGGGATAGACAAGATAGAGGCAGAGAGGTTGTTTCCATTGGTGGGGGAGACTAGAACTAGGGGGCACAGCCTCAAAATACGGAGGAGCCAATTTAAAACCGAGTTGAGAAAGAATTTCTTCTCCCAGAGGGTTATGAATCTGTGGAATTCTCTGCCCAAGGAAGCAGTTGAGGCTGGCTCATTGAATGTTTTCAAGTCAAAGATAGATAGATTTTTAAGCAATAAGGGAATTAAGTGTTACGGGAAGAGGGCGGGTAAGTGGAGCTGAGTCCACGATCAGATCAGCCATGATCTTATTGAGCGGAGCAGGCTCGAGGGGCTAGATGGCCTACTCCTGTTCCTAATTCTTATGTTCTTATGTTCTTAGTCCGTTCGAACAGTTTCACTTTGGAACAGAATTTTTTTTTCAAAAGGGGGCGTGTCCGGCCACTTACGCCTGATTTCAAAGTTTCGTGAGTGTAAACTTGCTCCAAACTAACTTAGAATGGAGTAAGTGAAGATTTTTGTACGCTCGAAAAAACCTTGTCTACACTTTAGAAAATCAGGCGTAGGTTACAAATCAGGCGTAGGGAATGGTGAGGGGTGTGTTTAAAGGGAAGTTTACAAACATTAAACACTTAAGTTTTACAAATAAAGAGCCATCATCAATAATAAATGATAAATACATCAATATAAATCAATCAATCAAAAAAAATGTATTAAGAAATAATTTTGTTTTTAAATCAATAAATAAAACATTTTCTACTTACCGACCTCAGCACCGGGAGCCCTCCAACAGCGTGCTGGGATGCCCCCCCCAGTGTGTCTCTGTCAGTGTCTCTGTCTCTCTGTCTGTCTGTGTGTGTGTCTCATTCTCTGTCTGTCAGTGTCTGTGTTTCTGACAGCGAGAAGAGGGGAAGGACGGGGGTAGAGGGAGAGAGGGGGGGAGGGATGGGGGAGAAGGGGGGAAAGGAGATTGGGGGGAGTGGGGGGGGAGAAGGCGATTGGGGGGGTGGGGGGGAAGGAGATTTGGGGGGGGTAGGAAGGAGATTTGGGGGGGTGGGGGGGGGGGGGAAGGAGAAGGGGGAGGGAGGCTGAATGGGCCGGGCCCGAGACTTCGGGCAGGGCCCGTCCCCAGCACCAGATTTACAGGTAGGGTGGCGTTGGGTCGGGTCGGGGGGTTGGTGGGAGGGAGGTCGGTTCAGGTCGGGGGGAGAGAGGGAGGTCAGGTCGGAGGTGGGGGGGAGCGGGTGTCGGGTCTGGTCCGGGGGGGCGGGTGTCGGGTCCGGTCCGGGGGGGGGGGGGGGGGAGCTGGTGTCGGGTCCGGTCTGCGGGAGTGGGGGGGGGGGAAGCGGGTGTCGGGTCCAGTCCGCGAGCGGGGTGGGGGCGCGGGTGTCGGGTCCGGGGGCGGGAGCGGGTGTCGGGTCGGGGGCGGGGGGCAGGAAGCTCAAGTCGAGTCGGGTCGGGAGGAAGCAGGAGCTGGCCGTGGGAGGAGCCTTATTCACGCAGCCCCAGTGAGGCCATTCGGCCAGGGCTAGGGGCTGCGTGCTTCAGGCCCCTCCCACACAGTTTCGGGCGCCTGGAGTTACTGCACTTGCGTGCCCACTGTAGCGCGCATGTGCAGAGGTCCCGGCACTGTTTTCAGTGCAGGAACCTGGCTCCGCCCCCTACAGCTCGTGCTGCGCTGTGCCGAGGGCCAGATATCTTCTATATCCTTTTATTATTGCAAATAGTCTAATATCTAAAAGTTAACATTTTCAATAATTTAAGAGTTGCAGATGATTTTGAAGATGTTACCACACCCAAAAATCTTGCAGGGTAGCATTTTTCTCCACCTAGGCACATACTTTGTTGCAATTAAACTATTTCAGGAAATTAATGTTCTGTAAATGCTAATCTTTGCGTGTGTTCAATCACTTAGTGAAATGGAAGATGTTTTTGTCACAATATTTGGATAATGTATTACTTTTCCCGAACTTGAACACTCTGGCCTGGCTATCCTCTGGTACTCTGATTGGATCACCTCAAATTGTACTATTGGTCCCTCACCCTCACCAAAACAGCTTACTACTAATTCTGGAGAACAACGTGACTCCTTTTCTCTTTTGACTAACCACCATTTCAAATCATCTTCCTCCTCCACCCACACCTTATCTCATTCCATCCTCATTTTGGACTCGGCCCCATTTCAGCCCACTTCCATCCTCACCTCGGACTCTTGGTCTTCTTTGTGTATAAAGTTACCCTGATTACAGCTGCTGTCTCCTCACCATCTTCAAACCCCAAACTTCCAGTTCTTCCATTTGCCCTCTGCCTAATCATTTTCAGTTTGTCTCCCATTTCCCCCTCAGCTCACACAGTTGTTCTATGGAGCCCACCACCTGCTCTCTTGACTCACTCCCATTCCATCATCTGGCCGACGCCATCAAACTGTCTTTTGCCAGCCTGCCATCTTAATCTGAGTAAGAAAGTGCTGAACCTTGTCCTGTTTGACCCCGAGTTCAGTCTCCTCCCCCACATCTCCTTTTTCTTCAGCCTCCGTAACACTGCCTACCTTCACTCTTATCTTTACTTCTCTGCTGACAAAATACCAGAGCCAACTGGTTTCATGGATTTTGCTAATCTGTGGCCCACTGATGGGGATAGTGTGGCGTGCTTTGTTGTCTGTTACAAAGAGTGTTATTAAATAGATTGAAATATGCTGGAAAATGTTTTCAGTTTGTTCATATATTACATGTTAAAAAAAAAGCTTGATGGTTTACAGTTGGCCTGATCTCAGTTGAATGTAGTAGAATTAAAAAGCTAGTATCCGTAATGGTGACCATGAAACTACCGGATTGTTGGAAAAATCCAACTGGTTCACTAATGTCCTTTAGGGAAGGAAATCTGCCGTCCTTACGTGGTCTGGTCTATATGTGACTCCAGACCCACAGCAAAGTGGCTGACTCTTAAATGTCCTCTGAAATGGTCTAGCCAGCCACTCAGTTGTACCAAACCACTGCGACAAAGTCAGCACTGTGGGAGTACCTTGACCACAAAGATTGCAGCGGTTCAAGAAGGCGGCTCACCACCACCTTCTCAAGGGCAATTAGGGATGGGCAATAAATGCTGGTCTTGCCAGCAACGCCCAAATCCCGTGAACAAATAAATTATACTGCCTTCCAGAAGATAGGGTAACTTCATGTGAGGGAACATGTCCAATTACAGCACAAGGTGAGGTTTTCATTGTTATGACCCCTGGGGAACAGCAATTTGCTTCTTTGTTCAAAAATCTGCATTGGATGTGTTTGTTACTCAATTAATAAGTGTCTTAGTTTTAGCTGTTGATCAAATTCTCCAATGAGCACTTGTTTTCATAGATGTGGTGGTATTGCATGCAAAAGCACAGTGCACTAAACAGACATCTTAACTACAATTTGAAACTCTGGTTCAAAAGAAACCAAAATTGGGATAAATAGTTATTTGATTTCTCAAGCTTGGATATAGAAACAAACCCAGTACTATTCAACAATATACTGTACAGTGACTCTGGGGCCAAAGTCTACAGGCTGAAGTGCTGACAGTTACACCGGGATCATATTTCCAGCACTGACCCCACCAGAGTTTGAGAGGTCAGTGGAAGGACACCAACACCTCTCAGGCACCCACCTGGCCCATGCTGCCAGAAATTCCAGTACCTACCATCTACAAGGGGAGAGCGGTGGATGCCCAGGCCCCTGGAGGCCGACACTAAAATTCCACATTGTAACGGACCAAACCACTTCTCTGGCCTGGACCCACTTAGTGGTGCTCACTTTTCCACTTCTCGGTGGGGGAGTTACATCTCATTTGGCTCAGAGTCCTTTACGAGCTATCAAAACAGAAACTCCCATTGTAGGGAGTCCGTGGCCCTCCCTCTCTGGGATGGCTGGCTTTGTAAGGGGCAGGCTGACATTCCATCCTTTGCAAGGCCATGAGGGATTTCCCAAGTGAGTTTGGTACCCAGTGTATCTGGGTCCCAGCCTTTTTCCGAGCCATTCCACCAGACTCCTGTCAGAATTTTGGCCAAAGAAATTTGGCCCAATATATTTTTTGTCCACTGTAGTTGGAATCAGACATAATTAATGTGTTGTTTCATTTGTAAAATCAGTGTATGGATACGTGTTTTCTGCCTCTTATCAGGTGGTGGCCATACATATGACCCGGAGAGGTCTTCATGGTGAAAATGTGATTTCTGACTGCTTTGATTTAAATTCTAGTTTGAAGGTCCAAAATTCAGGTCAAACAATTGTCTGCTGCCCCATTTAGTTGTGTTCTATACTTCGGATATGCATAATCATGTCAAAAACCTACCGCCCTTTTCACCAGGCTACCAGGGATTGCATAGACACAAGGTCAACTTTCCAGCCTCCAGCCAGGCTGCGAGAAATTGGAGAAATGCAATCTTGCGCGAAGAGGCTCCCTGTCACGAGATAGAAAATGGCACATAGAGATGCACCATTGCCACAAAGCTGTGTCATCGTCTGACTGTCTGTCCTTCACAATCGTAGGGCAACACCTACCCTTCTCACCTCCCTACTTCCAGGAGCAAGTACATTTCTTACAAATAAATATTTTGTTGCTGTGTCTTAAACTGTCGTTGAGAACAGCTCACTTTCCTTCCACTATAAGCTATGGGAAATTTACCATGGCATATTGTTTGCTTCTCACTATATTTTTAAGTTATTTCTTAACGGCAGAATTCACTTCAACCCAAAATGTTTCGTTCAGGTTTCACACTTGATCACCTAATTTTCTCCATATTAACGATAAAATGTATGCCATCACAAAATTAGGTAAAATCCATCACAGTCCCTTTTTAGTTGTCAAAACAAAAGCTTATTTTACAAGCATTCGATAACGTGCCACACAAAAGGTTACTGCAGAAGATAAAGGTACGTGGAGTCAGAGGAAATGTATTAGCATGGATAGAGAATTGGCTGGCTAACAGAAAGCAGAGAGTCGGGATAAATGGGTCCTTTTCGGGTTGGAAATCGGTGGTTAGTGGTGTGCCACAGGGATCGGTGCTGGGACCACAACTGTTTACAATATACATAGATGACCTGGAAGAGGGGACAGAGTGACAACATTTGCAGATGACACAAAGATTAGTGGGAAAGCGGGTTGTGTAGAGGACACAGAGAGGCTGCAAAGAGATTTAGATAGGTTAAGCGAATGGGCTAAGGTTTGGCAGATGGAATACAATGTTGGAAAATGTGAGGTCATCCACCTTGGGGGGGGGGAAAAAAACAGTAAAAGGGAATATTATTTGAATGGGGAGAAATTACAATATGCTGTGGTGCAGAGGGACCTTGTGTATGAAACTCTTTTGGAGAAGCCTAGTGTATTCCCAGGCAGTCTCCCATCCAAGTACTAACCAGGCCTGACCCTGCTTAGCTTCTGAGATCAGACTAGATGAGGCATTTTCAGGCTAGTGTGGCCGTAGGCAGAGAACAGTGACCCCGAAGTGATTTGAACACACAACCTTCTGATCTGGAGTCAGACACACTATCGTTGCGCCATGAGACCTACCAAAAAGTTAGTTTGCAGGTGCAGCAGGTAATCAGGAAGGCGAATGGAATGTTGGCCTTCATTGCGAGAGGGATGGAGTACAAAAGCAGGGAGGTCCTGCTGCAACTGTACAGGGTATTGGTGAGGCCGCACCTGGAGTACTGCGTACAGTTTTGGTCACCTTGCTTAAGGAAGGATATACTAGCTTTGGAGGGGGTACAGAGACGATTCACTATGCTGATTCCGGAGATGTAGGGGTTACCTTATGATGATAGATTGAGTAGACTGGGTCTTTATTCGTTGGAGTTCAGAAGGATGAGGGGTGATCTTATAGAAACATTTAAAATAATGAAAGGGATAGACAAGATAGAGGCAGAGAGGTTGTTTCCACTGGTCGGGGAGACTAGAACTAGGGGGCACAGCCTCAAAATACGGGGGAGCCAATTTAAAACCGAGTTGAGAAGGAATTTCTTCTCCCAGAGGGTTGTGAATCTGTGGAATTCTCTGCCCAAAGAAGCAGTTGAGGCTAGCTCATTGAAAGTATTCAAATCACAGATAGATAGATTTTTAACCAATAAGGGTATTAAGGGTTATGGGGAGCGGGCAGGTAAGTGGAGCTAAGTCCACGGCCAGATCAACCATGATCTTGTTGAATGGCGGAGCAGGCTCGAGGGGCTAGATGGCCTACTCCTGTTCCTAATTCTTATGTTCTTATGTAAAAAAATATTTTGTTGCATTTTCCGTTTTGTGTGATTGAGATACTTTCCAGAAAAAAGCTTATCCTGTCCAAAGTGCTTTGTACTAACAGATCTCCCTGTTTCTTTTACTCTCTCCTTTTAATTGCTCATATGAAGCTCCACTGCCAAATCTACAGAATTGGTACTTCCTTACCAGTCTCTCTGTCCCCTTCCCTTCAATGTTTCATTTCCCAGAAATGATTTGATCCTTCACATTTGCTAACAACTTTAGTCTGCCCGAGATATGTTTGTCCACAACTGCAGTGTTTATTCAGTCCCTCTTGTTTACACTGTTAACCACTAATAGGCATCTTAATTTGCACTTCATAAGTGACAGTGAGTTAATGGTCTGAATGAGTTAATCGTGTGATTGTGAAAGACAACAGAATTAAGAGTAGCTGTGTTATAGTTTACCCAGTAATCAAAATATAATCTTGTCTGTATTTCTGTAGTGTGTGTATATTGGACCTAGTTCTGTCAAGATATACCTAGCTCTGTCAAGCCCATGTGGTGGCTGGTGTGCAACAGCCACCCCACGCTAAAAAAATTCACGCACAGGCATTTTCCACCCTTCAGGATGTAGTTCGGGTCCTTCATTGAAACACCTTTGAACTTGTCATTTTTTTGGCGTGGAAGCAAGTCATTTTCGTTTCAAGGGACCACCTAAAAGGTGCTTGTTTGCTTCCATCAGTTCAAATGATTGTTTTTGTCTACATAAGTTCAGGTGATTTGATCATTCTCATGTCATAAGTGAATTGTAAAATTACGGGCATGTATAGAAGTGTGAGCACTGTTTCATGACATTTTTTCCAGATATACTTTTCAGTTTTGAGTGGCAAGAGAGAGAATGTTTCATTGATCTCCGCGTACATTTTGACAGACTTACGATTGTCTAAAGGGCTATAATTTGTAGTAAAGTTATTATTGGTTTAGAGCCTCCCCTGAATAGACCATAGGGTGGCAGATGTTAGGTAGAGTGTTGGACCCGTCAGAGGTAATGTAATAAAAGATAGGGCTAATGCAGTTGCGCAACTCGGAGTACAATTCAGCATAATAGCAAATGAAGAAAACATTATGTACCGGCATTGTGTTTTTCACAATATAAAAATCTGTTGCTTTGGCACAATATAATGAGATAGAAATATCTCAAAAAATTAATCTTTATATCCTCGGATGTAGTATCAGCAGCCTACTCTTTTTACTGAAAACAGCTGTAGCAGCAGGTGTGTATGCACATCAGGTAACTACAGGGATGCATTTACATCCATTATCTGGACAGCTATCTCCAGTGAAGTGTAGATTAAGTTCTCCAGAAATACAGACAGTGAGGTTAATACTGACATAATTGAGTAAAGCATATCTCAATAATTCTAGGCCATGCTACACACTATCCAGAGTAGCATTTAGGACATTTGTTAACAGATTTGCTGTCTTCAGTTTTTTACCAACAACACACAACCAAATTTTATATTCATAGACTGGTACTGGACAGAACCGAAGGTGTGAATATAGCATACTTCCAACAAAAATAGCTTCTGCTTACCCAGAATGTCAAATTATCAGCTACTTGGGGATGTTGGCTTTTAAAAAAATTTAAGCTGTCACTTGGAAGACAACTTTCACTATTATTAATTGATGTTAATGGTCAAGAGTAGAAGGGAAACTGCTGGTCACCAACATCATAACATACAGGCTACAGCCTGCCCAAACTGAGCATAACCACCTTTTTTTTTTAAAGCCCAATTATATAACACAAAAACAAATATTCTCCCTGCCTCCTCTGCCAATTACATACAAGCTGTCAGGCATGCAGTCCAATCATTCCAAAATCTGGACAGTCACATGTTGAAGCTCTTCTGGATGCGCAAGTGAAGTCATGCGCAAGTGAAGTCATACACAAGCACCATCGCCTCCCAAAACACGCAGGGAAACTCCACCTTCCAAGTTTCAGATACTACTTTAAGGACAGAAAATACCTAAGGGATTGTGGCCTGGTCCTTTGCTTCTCAATGAAGTACCTAGCTAAGAACGTAGACTTCAGTCTCCCTACCTACCGCTCTGCACAGCCTACCCTTCATCGACCTTCAGAAAAGACTAACGAGTCTGTTGACTCTCTGAGAAAGTCCTGTCCCCAATCTGGCATATTGGGGAACTTCCAAGAGCATTTGCATTGTAGATTCAGAACTTAGCATGAGAAAATGTTCCCAGTCTAGTCTAACTCTTTGATAAGGGCCAGATTGTCCTCCTCCACCACCTATGATAAATGTCATGTTGTCCAGCTCACCTTATACCTCCAACTCCAGTTCCAGAGTTTCCCCCAGATGCTAATACTTCATGGATTTCAGTGTGAGCTAACTCTTCTGGAAGTCTTCCTCCATTTCTCAACAGAATCCCGCAGACATATCTCTTAAAGTGTGTGCCATGTTCTGCAAGTCAAAAGAAAGAACAGTAAACTGAAGGCGATCTGGCAACAAGACATGGGTCATTAGTTAAGAGAAGAGAAAAAGCAGAAGATTTGGAGGCAGATTCTCAACATTGCCATCTGCAATAAAATGCAATGTCATCAACATGTACAAAGGATTCATGAAGTATCTTTTTGAATATAAACTTGAAAATTGAATTTTTTTTTTTAAGTAAAAAGGCTTGCATAGTTTTTAGTAGGCTTCCACACAAATAATTTGGGTTTCCCCAACTTTGCAGTTTTTGAGACTCTGAGGGAAAGATACACTGCGGAAAATGTCCGGCCCCAGCTATGGACACTCGGGCCCAGAATTTGCTGGAGCGGGGCATCTCTCGGATAAATGAAGAGAGGGAAAGGAAAATTGGCTTATGAGAAAAAAAAAGACAAAGGAAAAGTAAGAAAAAAAAATCTAATTTTAGAAATAGGAGCAGGAGCAGAACAATTTACTACCTACAGGAATGAGACTGCACAGTTCAGTTTCAGTTGTTCCCTTTCTGGGTCAGAGAGGTTGAGTGGCATTGCATGAACATAAATCTCCTCATATAAAAGAGTCCTTACATCGTTAAATACCAGCCCTAACTTTCTGTATTGAGTTTAATTTGTTTTAACAGTGCAAATGCAGCAATTTCTTTACAGTCACGGAGAAGTTGACGGCAAGCTCCTGTTTTAGCAGGGCTAACGGGGAGTGGCACAAATCCTCCAGCAATTTGGCGATTTGCAACTCGGGTATCTCTTCCTCAACACAAATTGCTGTATTTAAACACTAATAATGGTGTCTGCATTAAACGTCATTTTCCCAACAAATTCTGGGCCTCCCCACTTCCCTGCTTTTTCCAAGTTGTGTTGATGGGAAGTTGAGTTTTCCTTCTGGAGGGCCTGAATCCAGTGTGAGTAATCTCAATATGTGTGAAAGGCTTTGTTGAATCTGAGTCCCCTGCAGTAAAGCATGAAATGTGTTTCAGTTTCCAGAAATATAAGCTGTGTAAAGTTTAAAAGAAACATGCATATTTCTCCTTTTGATTTCCTGTCATGTAATTAATATTCTCAGTTATGCTTTGCCTTATGCTTGCCTAGGCATTTGTTTAGATTTTGTTAGCTTTTTCTCCCAACACAATGATTAGGAGACAGCCCTGCGTCCAGCTTGTCAGTCAAGCAGAGTGTTTGTATTGTTACTGCATTGCATTGTTTAATTGAAGTGCATATTCAAAGGGCATGTATAAGCAAACCTTGGGTTGTTTAAATGTGGAAAAAATGTGGACTACCTGCCGATTTTTACTGACCTTTGAACACAAGGAGGCAGCAATCTTGTTTCATTTTCTTTCTAGACCTCTGAATTTGAAGAATGTGACCGTTTATTTAATGTGATTTCTTGTGAAGCCCTGGAAAAACTGTGCCCTAAAATCGGCACCAAAGTCATCACCAATTAGGCATGCTTCAGTGTGGTGAGCAAAGGGTTACATTCCGACATTACAACAGTGACTACACTCCAAAAGTACTTCATCGGCTGTAAAGCACTTTGAGACGTCCGATGGTCGTGAAAGGCGCTATATAAATGCAGGTCTTTCTTTCTAATGGAGCAAAACCAAAACATAGGGAATGAATCAGTGGAAGAATGGGATTTATAACCTGTAGACTTCATAATTGTACTACATGCCATTTGTTGCTCAGACTGAGTAGAGGTACACGAGGAACGGAGAAACAATATGAGGGGTGGAGAAGAGAGCTGTAAAATTCAAGCTGCTTCTATGCTGACCTTAGAAGGGTGGAGGGCTGATGATTCCTGCTTGGTGGATCTCACGCAGCCAGCACAAACTCCAATATAAACTTACTGGTTTTGGTAAGGTCAGGGGCTGTGTAGACCTTTTTTTTTCAGTTTCACTCTCCGATATCTTTCCTGAAGCTGGTTTAACATCATTTATTAAGTATGTCCTCCAATTTTTCTTCCAATGTGCAAGATCTTGTAGTTATTTGTGTTGAATTCAATCTACAAATAGTGTCTGGAATTCCTCTTTTGCATCATCAGATTTTACATCTCCCCCCTTAGTTTAGTAACATCAGCAACATCATGTTTCTAAATTCAGGTCTTTTATATATAAATCCAACAATACAGGAACCCAAGGCAGTTGTCTGGGGCATTCCACTCAGGTCACCTCCCTAATTAATGCCCATGCTTCCTTGCTTTCATGCAGCCCCTTATCCACCCCTTAGTTTTACCAATGATATCCCTGCCTTGAACTTAAGTTGGAACTTTTCATGTGGACATTTATTGAAGGCTGTATATGGCTTATAGATCCTGGAATCCAAATGAAAAAATTAACCATGCAAAAACAGTATTAAAATTGCATATAAATGCACTTTAAAACCAACCTCTTCAACCAAGCTTTTAGTCACCTGTCCTAATATCTCCTCCTTTTGCTTGTGTCAATGTTTGTCTGATTATGCTACTGTGAAATGTCTTTGGACATTTTCCTGTGTTAAAGGCACTAAATAAATGCTAGTTGTTATGTCAGAGGACTGATTTATCCCAGATCATGTCTAATCTAATGTTGTGATCACCATCACCCAGGGTGCCACCACTTCCATTCCCAGTATACTGTCTGGGCACTTGCCATTATCGGTTCAAAATTCGAGTTGCCTCTTGTGGGATCCCCAATACACTGGGCCACGCATTACATTTAGTAGCTCAGATTCTACACTGCTTGGGCATTTTCAGTTTATATTGTGTTGATTTAAGTCTCTAAGTATGATCTTTTTGTCTGCACATTCCTTCCTCATTTCTTCATAGAGTAACCTGTCCTCCTTTTTTGTGGTCAATGCCAATCCCTTTGTGCAGTGTAAATCATGTTCCCAGCTTAAATATGTAGCATTGTGACGTTATTACACCAATGTCAGGATTGTAAGTGGAGCAACCTTGAACAGGAATGGCCGCACCTAACTTTATTAGAGTTAGAGCAAAATCCTGAAGCTCTGGCGCTAAATTATTATTTTTTTTTTAAGTCTTTGTCACGGCTTGCTCATGTAACATGTCATCCTTGACAATAATCCTCACTCGGCAATTTGAACATTAAATTAAGCACCTGTACTTAGCAGTTAATGCCTCAAAACCAAAAAGTATTTATTTGATAGGGATATAGATCTGTCAAATGCCATTTTGTCATTAAAAACTCAACTAACTCACTAATGTCCTTCAGGGGAGGGAACCTGTCACTCCTACCAGGTCTGACCTACAAATGACTTCAGTCCCATACTATGTGATTGACTCTTAATACCATCTGAAGTAGCTTACTAATCCAATTGGTTATAAAGAATTGTGACAGAATGCAATCATAAGAGAAATACCCAACATAGTCGTATTCACATAGTCATGTCTATCAACCAACATTCCAGACTCCTTCATCACCATTCCTGGGTGTGTCCCGGTCCCAGCGATCAGATAAGCCCATCGGAGGTAGGGCCACAGTGTTGTGCTGTACGATGGGCTTGGTCGTGGTAGTCCTCAACACTGCTTTCAGCCCCCATGAAATCTTGTGGCTTCAGGTCAAACAAGACCAAGAAAACTTCCTGCTGATTTCCACCTGCCACCCTCCATGCCAGACTGAGCCTGTGCTTGGTGATGAAGGACCCATCACGAAGATTGGTCTCTATTTTTAAATTAAAATCAGTGGTTTAAATAGCAAAGTAAATACTTGAAAATTCTTATTTTATTATTACTATTACAAAATTCAACACGTGGCAGGTTTTCTACCTGGCTGCAAACACTTGAATATATTTACAAAAGTGAAAAAGACAGTCAACTGGTTTCCTACTGCAATTTGATATTATCTTGGTTGATTTTAGAAATGCCTAATTTATTTTGATTAACCTTCATTTTTAACCCATTTCTGATCCCCCTCCCTTAGATCTGCTCTAGTTTCTGTTCCCACCTCCAATTTTTTCTAATTTATGCTCCCAACCCCCTTTAATTTCTGTTTATTCCATTTTGTGCAATTTGTGCTCAAAGGTTGAATAACAGGATACTTTAAAAATTGCTTTCCTTTATTGACCATCATTGATCTGAGCCACGTGACTTGAAGACTTTTGTAGCATCGTTTCCCAGTTTGGCAGGCACTTCACAAGACTTCGCTCCCCACTCTGGATTTTGAAAGTCTTGCACTCCTGCTCTTGCAAGTCATCAACTCCTGTAGCATTTTCAAAATCCAGGAAATGGCCATCTAAAATGCAAGCAGCTGCAATTTTAAAAGCTGAAAACTGGAATTTTTTAACATGTAAATTCACAGGGAAAAAAAAGTAAATTTGTGGCTGGATGCCCACCCCTGCTTGGAAGTCCCATTGTAAATTGGCCGTCCACATCCATATAAAAATTGGTCTCAATTCTCTGTGCGGTATAACTGCTTTCTCATATTCCTAACAGTCTAATGTCCCGGTGACCAAGAAACCTACACACATTCTCTTTAACGAGATGCCCATTAACTGCTTGTACTTTTTAAAAGAAGGATGGAAACAAAGCAGAGCATTAAAATTTCTCACCCTAAGGGTGCCATAAATCCAACATTTTTGCATTCACATCTTTTTCTTGACCTTTTTATAACCCAACTTCAGGAACCAACAGAATTAGATTACAACGAGAGTACTGTCTTGTGCTCTCCTCCTTACCTGTGTGCTCTTTAAGATTTGAATCTCCTTGAGGACTTATAATGTGGCTTTCAAATTGATTGTCACATTGATAAATTGCATCATAATAGCCAGCCAAAGTTCAGTGTTAGTTATGCAAGAGGACAATCTCTTATCTCGCTGCCAACTATGTGCCTTTACCTTGATTGAACACCTCACTTGTTAATAACATAGGAAAAATTCACCTATTCTAGCACCCTGCCTCATTTTGAATATCCCTAATGTGGTTGCCATTATTATCTTGCCCAGTAGATTGTTTTTGAACATTTGTCAGTCGTTCCAAATAGCAGTTTTAAAACTAATTTTATTTAATTTGAATTTATGCTCAATTGTCCTGTTTTTGTGGCTTAATTTGAAGTAATATTCAGGGTTTACCCTATATATACCAATTAATATTTTATAAAGCTCAGAAAATGTGGACCATAGAGAAATGTCTTTAAGGCGGATGGCAATATCTGGGATGAGAACAGCGGCATTATGAGCATCTATTAAATAAACATTTTAAGAGGATTTTTGTTTTCAGAATATGATTTCATATTGCAATAACTGGACTACCTAATTATTCTAAACTCTGGTGTACAAGACTCTCCTTCGTGCATGTTGTTATATTCTTTACGTATAGAGAGATTTGCAGATTGGAACAAAAATGTTTTTCTTACTGAAATGGCAACTGCAAAATAACAAGCGAAGGTGTCTAGTTTATTGTCAACAACAGTGGTATTGTTCACAGCATTGTGTATGACACATGTTCTGGCTCACCTACTTCAGTTTCTGGTCTTCAACTTAACCCTTTTGTGGCATTTTTTTTTATTCGTTCAGGGATGTGGGCGTCGCTGGCAAGGCCAGTGTTTATTGCCCTTGTGAGGGTTGTGATGAGCCGCTGCTTTGAACCACTGCAGTCCATGTAGTGAAGGAACTCCCACAGTGTTGTTAGGGAGGGAGTTCCAGGATTTTGACCCAGTGATGATGAAGGAACGGCGATATATTTCCAAGTAAGATGGTGTGTAACTTGGAGGGGAACCTGCAGGTGATGGTGTTCCTATGCACCCGCTGCCCTTGTCCTTGTAGGTGGTAGAGGTCGTGGGTTTGGGAGATGCTACCGAAGAAACCTTGGCGAGTTGCTGTCGTGTATCTTGTAGATGGTACACACTGCAGCCACAGTGCGCTGGTGGTGGAGGGCGTGAATATTGAAGGTGGTGGATGGGGTGCCAAATCAAGCGGGCTGCTTTGGCCTGGTTGTTGTGGAGTTTTTTGAGTGTTGTTGGAGCTGCACTCATCCAGGCAAATGGAGAGTATTTCATCACAATCCTGACTTGTGCCTTGTAGATGGTGGAAAGGCTTTGGGGAGTCTGGAGGTGAGACACTCGCCGCAGAATACCCAGCCTCTGATCTGCTCTTGTTGTCATAGTGTTTATGTGGCCAATCCAGTTAAGTTTCTGGTCAATGGAAAAGTGCTACTTAGCTCATAAGCTTCCAATGGATAAATTATCTGCGCTTAATTGTAAGCAGTTTATAGTTATGGAGCATTCTGCAAGTGAAATAAATTGAGAGGCACTCCGCCTGCATTCAGCCTGCAAAATGCATGACATTCCGAGGGGTAATCCAGATTAGTTTGTGTTGTAGAAGAGTCCTTGACTCATCCATTTGTGTTTGGCTGGAAAGTGATGGTATAGAAGTAGATGGTTATGTGAAAAGCAATGGGAAATCAAAGATAAGCTGATTAATGTCAGACTAGTGAGGCCTGGCTGTTGTTTTTTTTCTTTCACCGTTGCCTTCACCCTACTATTTTGACGCCATACTGGGAGCCGAGGTACTTTCTTCTCTGTACACGGTAGCACATCAGCTCCACTGTATTTTGATTTTGGCTGCTCTTATGCCTACTTCTAATATAATCCTGATTGGAAAGTAATGACAAATTTGATAATTTTTGTTTGTTATAGATTTTTAATATTACATAAGAACATAAGAATTTGGAGCAGGAGTCGGCCCCTTGAGCCATGGCTGATCAGATCTTGGGCTCAGCTCCACGTCCCGGGCTCAGCTCCACGTCCCTGCCTGCTCCCCATAACCCTTCACTCCCTTCACATATATAACATCAAGAAGTTGGAGGGTACAGTGAAGGACTTGGCACTTTCATATGCACTATGTTAAAGTATTCAGTATATTTTTATTATTATACATTTATACAGGTGTACAGGAGCAAATGACCAGCATAGATAGATCTGCCTTTTTTGGCTTAATTTACAGTGGTAATGAAATGAGTGCCCCCCTGTCAATCTTGCCTGCTAACTAGTTAGAATGTGTGAGGAAAGAACACAAGTTCAAGTAGAATTAATTTGATTATGAGCAAAGACTGAGAATATGGCTACAAAATTCAGCATCCAGTTTCATACCATATCCAGTTATTGTACTGCAATCTGAAATATTGAGGTGGCTGATATATTTAATGAAAACATTGAAAATTTTATCCAAAAAGTGGGTGTTTTTCCATTTCATTTCAGTGCAGAAAGAACAGAATTTATGTTGTTTGTCATTTGGCCTGTAATTTATAAAGAGAAATCATCTGCACATATACAGTATTCTGCCAATTTTAAGAGTGCCCAACGCCTACATTCCAACAGAATAATAGATTTGTGTAATAGTCACAGGTTAAGCAGTGTCAGCTTGGTTGAGTTGGTAGCGTTCTTCCCTTTGAGTCAGGAGCTCATGGACTCGAGCCCCATTTCAGGACTTGAGTACATGATTTAGGCTGACACTTCAGTGCAGCGCCATGGAGCTGTTGGAGTGCCACCTTTTGGATAAGATATTAAAGCAAGACTAAAATGAGAAAAGGTATGAGGTCAAGGATGTATGAAGTAGGATGTAAGGCTAAACTGATATTCTGGCATTTTGCTTGTTTACCGCCTTTACTTGGGGGTGCGGGGAAGAGGTTAAACTTTGAGGAACTTTCCCTCAAGAAGTAAAACGGATAGGATTGAACTTGATGGGAAAGATTGCATGGCCTGTGGAAAGAATGGCCTTGATTTGTCAAATTATCTTTTCTCCTAATACACTTTGTTTTTATTCGAGTACTGTGGAGGTAAAGGGTGTGGAGAATTCCCCTAATGGGATGGGTTCTATTTTCCTTTAGGATGAGGAAAGACCCTTCTTCAGTTTGACAGGATACTATCCCTGTTCAGATTGATTTCTCTGTTGAAGTTAGAGTGATGACTGTACAATTTGAGACCAATGAAATACTGAGTCCTGTCAACTTCAGAGAAGTCAGCCTGGAAAAATCACTTTTATATTTTATAGTAAAATTGACAAATTTCTCACGAAACCTAACAATCTCCTCCCAAAGTTCAAGTCAAAAAATGTTTTGTGTGTTTCAGGTTGCAATATGATAGCAGTATATTGTCTGAAACTAAATCTTTATTTTAAGGAACAATGAAAAATAGTAACCTCATAAAATATATTTTGTTGAAAATGCCAGAGACATTTCAGTACAGACATGCTTTTTTTAATATAATGGTGGACAAGAATTCGTTGGAACAGGCCCTACCTTACTTGCATACCAGTAATTTCTGCATTGCATTGCCTCAAGGCTTTCTCGACCTCAAACTTCTCTCAGCTGCTTTGAGAATAAAGACCTGTTTAGGTGAACGTGACTTGAAGTAAAATACTAAGTTCTTTCCAGGTTAAGCAGAAAATTCTGCTATTACATGCAATATGCAGAATATCTTGAAATTGCTATAGTTTCACCAAAGTAGCTAAATATATTTTTGTTCCTATGCCCCTTGCATTTTTGTTTCCACTTTGTTCCTTGAACAGAAGTACTTTAGCTTATTATGAACTTCCACAATGTTTGAGCCAGGTGTATGTAATTTACCAAGCCCAAAAGACAGGGTATGCAAGATACGCTTGATTTTGTCTTTGGCACAAATAAACACTATTAGGAGCAAGAACTGTGTTCTCACTATATTTTGGTGCCAAACTCAGAACAGCATTGAAGTTGTCCAACCCAAATTTAACAGGGTTTACTGGCACTTTTACATCATAGTGGTGCCATTGACTCTTGTCATGGTCTGACAGCGATGGTGACCCAGTTACCTCACTGGTCAGCCTTGCAATTACGTTACTGTGATTTAACACATCATTGTGCTACTGTCATGACTACCCAAGTTTGGTATTTTGTTCTGAGCCAGCTCAGTGCTTATTTTCAGCCTACATGCTGTTGGTTTTTCATTATGATTTCTAACACAGAGGAAGAGGAATACATTATCCAGTGCCTCTGCTCTCCACATAGTACTGTTGAAAAAGACTCATTTGAAAAATGGAAATGGAAAAGAGTGGGTCTCTGTTTTCTGAATTGCCTCCAGCTGTCCTTCAGGATAAGTGAAAGCATATGATTGTATATAAACAGGAGAGTGATGTACAGAGGTAGGATTGGTGTCAAGCTCCCAAAATCTAGGCCAGGTACAATAGGAGATACATTACCTAACCTTTTAAATTTTAGTTTGCAAAGAAAGAAAAACTTGGATTTATTTAGCGCCTTTCACGACCACCAGACGTCTCAAAGCGCTTTACAGCCAAGTCACTGTTGTAATGTGAAATACTTAAAAATGTTGCCCCGTCTCCAAGATTTCAGCATTATTTCTTCATGCACATATTTCCCTGGAGTCTCAGTATGTTATATCTTACTGCACACACACGTTCAGCAGTTGTTTATTTTCATATTCTCATCCTCTTCAAATTCTTGACAAAATTGGCTTAATCTGTTTCTGCAGCTTTGCCTCCCTGCCCCTTTCCATTCACCCTTCTGCTTGTGCAGCTAACAGTGCAACACTTTCTTAAATGCTATTCTGTAATCAGCTGCAAGGAAAGCGTAAGTGTGCAGGATACTTGCCCCTTAATTGCATGCTTTGAGCTTTCTTCTAACAACTTAGCTGTAATTGGGAATTTACTGTTCTGGGAATCATAGCCACACACCTGCATTTTAGCATTCCATGGCTACCGTAAGTTGGTCCAGCAGCTCATTGTGTCACTTGATTATTAAAGCCTAGTATTACAGCAGTGGTGCTTCACCTGGGACGTGGGTTCAAATTCTGCACAGACTAATGGAAAGCAATTCTACTCCTTTTTGTTTCACCTTTGATGGATCTAAATGAAATGAGATGGGCAGTCTCAACCCAACTTCTAATCGGTCTGGGCTCACCCCACAAATGGCCTTTACTAGCATTAGTGGCTGTTAAGGTGGTTCCTCAGGTTTGTGCAGCAGGTACAACAGATACTTTTCAGGTCCGAGGAGTTATCAGAGACTCGATTTTGCTCTCATGAGGATTGTACGTGCAGATTGTATGTTTCACATATCATCACAAAACATTATATGGCTGAGGTGGAATGTACTTGCAGCTTTCCCCATCTTCGAAGCTGACCTCTTTAATCATCTCTCCAAAAAACAACTCCTTACATTAAAGTGTCTTTAACAAAGTAAAAATCCCAAGGCATTCACAGAGGTGAAAGAAAGCAGTAATAGAAAAGTTGAGAGGAATGACTAAGAGCTCAATTTTCCCAAGCCCGTTTTCTGGCATACTTGCCCGAGTTGCGCCGCTTAATTACGTGAATAGATGCACCAGGAAAACATCTTCATAGTTTCCCCGATGTTTGGCCTCGAATCTGCAGCCGCGCAGCGTGGCCAGTCGCCAAGGGGGCGGGGGGGGGGGGGGGAAACGGAGCCTGTGGTCTGCGCTGGAAAAAGGAGCCGGGCCTTCTGCGCATGCGCCGGGGGAAAAAGTGACATTTTTGACGTCGCTGAAATGGCTGCGCATGCGCAGTAGAGCTCCGAGTCTGAGAGAGAATTCCTTCAGCTTCATATAGTGACTAACCTTCAAGATCTGTCAACAAGTAATGGTTAGGTGACAGTGCAACAGATTTCAAGAAGCTGCAGATTATAGCACACAGTCTCTTTCCCCGCCCCCCCCCCCCCCACCCTCGCGAGCCTCTCTGGTACCTTCCCGCCGCTCTCTGGCCCCTGATGCCAGCCAGTTCACTGCCTCTCCGGTTCCTTCCCGCCGCTCTGTGGTACCTGATGCCAGCCAGTTCGCTGTCTCTTCCCACCCGAGCCTCTCCGGTGCCTTCCTGCCACTCTGTGGCCACCGATACCGGCCAGTTCGCTCCTTTTCCCCCACCCCCCAGCCTCCTGATATGCTCCCCTAGCCCTGGCCGAAGGGCTTGTCGGAGCGTTCTCCCACCCCTAGCCCAGGCCGAGTGGTCTCCTCCCTCCCGGTCCCCACACCTAACTACACCGAAAGGCTTTCCCCCCACCCGCTCTCCTTCCCCCCACCCCCTCTCCCTCCCCCCACACCTCTCTTCCTCCCCCACCTCTCTCTTCCCCTCTCGCTTACCATTCCTGCTGCTGCTGCTGTCCGGGCATCTTCTGCACTTACCTGCGCCGATTTCTTTAACTCTCTGCAAGGGTTTTCTCGAGTGGCCACATACGCTGGCCTAAGTAGAAATGGAGTAACTATTAGGTGGCCAAAGTTGCCTAAATGGCCAGCATTGGCATAGGTGGCTGGTAACGCCCCCTTTTGAGGAAAAAAAAATTACCTAAAAAAAAAAACATAACTAAGTTAGTTACGCTGGTGTAAATTGATTGGGGAAACTGGCGATTTTTAAGTTAGGCCAGAAAAAGCAGCCTACTCCAAAAAAAAGCAGAGCAAATACGGGAGAAAATTGAGCCCTAAAAGAGGCTTCTCAACCTTCATAAAGTACTGTGGAAGATTCTCGTAATGAATAAAAATTGAGTTTTTTTCATGACGTTTCTCTTACGATCCTTCATATTTCTTTCAACCATGTTGGGATACCTTCAGTTTCTGGTCTGTGTTCCTGCAAACATTCATTACTAGAACAGCCTTGCCATCTCATTAATTTAGAAACATTTTATTGCTTCTTTCAGCTTGTTCAGCTTATGTAATCAGACTCTGTAATTCTGCTATTTAGTGAGTTGGCTAATGGACCTCAAAGTTAGGTGTTCCCATAAACACTGGCCTGTGACTTCTAAGTTATAGATTCTTTAGATTTTATCCAAACTTCATCTCATTCAATTTTGGGGAGGAAGCATTTGTGAAAGCATGTTTAACAATTTATTCTCTTCCGCCTCCCCGCAGTGTCAGCTGTGGCTCAGTGGGGAGCACACTTGCCTTTGAGTCAGAAGTTTGTGGGTTCAAGTCCCACTCCAGGGGATTGAGCACAAAAATCTAGGCTGACACTCCAGCGCAGTGCTCTGTGGGAGGGGCTGTCTTTCGGATGAGACGTTAAACCTAGGCCCCGTCTGCTCTCAGGCGGACGTAAAAGAACCCGTGGTACTATTTTGAAAAAGAGCAGGGGAGTTATCCCCGGTGTCCTGGCCAATATTTATTCTTCAATCAACATAAAAAAAAAAAGATTATCTGATCATTATCACATTGCTGTTTGTGGGAGTTTGCTGTGCGCAAGTTGGCTGCAGCGTTTCCCACATTACAACACTACACTCCAAAAGTACTTCATTGGCTGTAAAGCGCTTTGAGACGTCCGGTGGTCATGAAAGGCACTATATAAATCCAAGTCTTTTTTTCAAGAAACAAATATTGTGATGAATTGCACCATCTTCAAAATGTCTAAATGCTGATAAGCAAAATAAGTATCAAAACAGTATCTACTTGTGCCTTACTAAATGAACTGTTAAGACATTCACACTAGCACAAAGCAATGCAAAAGCAGATCCTTTTTGTTCAAAATAACATTGCCATATCTGTGGGAATCCTCATCTCTTGGCAGTGAGTGCTTTTTAAACAGCTTCTGCAGCCATCTCATAACATCTTTCATAGGGGAATTTTGTGAGCATTGTTCGCATTGCAAGTTGATTTTTTCTTGTATGTTGATAAGGTTATGTGTTTGAATACCTTTATGTAAATCTTATGAGGAAGCAATTAAAACAATGGCCTCCTCTGACTGCGCGTCGCAGCGCATGCACATCAGGATGTGCGCAAGCCTGAAGCTGGAGTCACATGGCTCTGGGCAGCCAATCAGGTATAGTATGTTCTTATTCATAATAATGGGAACTCCGTAAGTTGGAGTTCCCATTATTATGAATGAGAAACAGCCCCCAAACACAAAAAAACAATAATAAAAACTAAAAAAATACACCACATATTTTATTAATTTAAATTAAAGCTGTTATGTATTTAAAAAATATATACATTTTTCCGATTTTTAAAAAAAAGTTTTTAAAATTAAGGTTTAAAAGAAACTTACCATAGTGGGGGGAGGGTTTTTAACAATAACGTGTTTTTATAATTTTACTTAAAAATGTTTTTGTGTATTTTAAAACTCTTATATCTGTAGTTGTAGTTGTAGGCTATGTGCCTGCTTTTATCAGGCACAAGAGTTTTGAGGACATTTGCTGGGCAAGATATGGGTAATCCTGCAATCTTGCCCTTGCAAATGTCCTCACTTCCGAGATACGGAAAATCTGTCAAGATCCAGCTTGACTGATCGGAAAAGCCGGTTTTCAGCGTATGCGCATTGTGCACTGATAACCGGTTTTTGCGATGCCTTCCCAGGCCAGTAGACACTCAGTATGGACCCAGGAGGCCGGAATTTCCGCACCAATATTTCATGTATCTTGTGGCATGAATGTGTAATGTACATATCTCTAATGTTTAAAGGGTTCAGAATGAGTATGGTTGGGACATTGCAGGAAAGATGTGATTGCACTAGAGAGGGTACAGAGGAGATTTATGAGGATGTTACCTGGACTGGAGAATTTTAGCTTTGAGGAAATATTGGATAGGCTGGGTTTTTTTTGGAACAAAGGCTGAGGGAAAGGGCATAGATAGAGTGGATAGGACTGACCTATTTTCCTTAGCAGAGGGGTCAACAACCAGGGGGCATAGATTTAAAGTAATTTGTAGAAAGTTTATAGGGGATTTGAGGGGAAATTTCTTCACCCAGAGAGTGGTGGAGGTCTGGAACTCACTGCCTGAAAGGGTGGTAGAGGCAGAAACCCTCACCACATTTAGGCCCCAAGTTTCCACATGATTTGCTCCTGATTTTTAGGAGCAACTGGTGTCGAACGGAGTATCTTAGAAATCGGAATTCTCCACATTTAGTTTCCTCCAGTTCTAGTCAGGTAGAACAGTTTCACTTTGGAACAGAATTTTTTTTTCAAAAGGGGGCGTGTCCGGCCACTGATGCCTGATTTCAAAGTTTCCACAGTGAAAATGTACTCCAAACTAACTTAGAATGGAGTAAGTGAAGGTTTTTGTACGCTTGAAAAAACCTTGTCTACACTTTAAAAAATCAGGTGCAAGTTACAAATTAGGCGTAGGGAACGAGGTGGGGGGGGGGGGGGCGGGGGAGAAGGGAAGTCATTAAATTCTACAATCAATCCTTAGTTATACTTATACAAATATTATACAAATAAATCCAACCTGAATAAAAATTTATAAGCAAAGAAAAGATGAAATAAACCATGTTCCTACCTGTGTGAAAGTGCTTCAGGCAGGCCTTTCAGGCAGCGGTGTGGCGTCAGTGTCTCCACGGCAGCAAGCAGCCTGCGAGCTGAGCTGCGGTGCTTGAGGCAGGCCTTCATTCCCCGCGAAGATGCAGCACCCGGACAGACTTGAGGCCATTCGGCCATGGGATTGCAGCGGCGTCAGTGGCTGGCCGGGAGCCGAAGAATGAACACAGGACACACGCAGCTGCAGATTTAAAATTCTTTAGGCCGTTCGGCCACGCTTATGGGGCGGCGTCAGTGGCTCGAAGGCAGCCGAAGAATCAGGAGCGGACGTGAGGCCATTCGGCCATGGGATTGCAGCGGCGTCAGTGGCTGGCCGGGAGCCGAAGAAAGAACAGCAGCAGCCTTCGAGCTGTGAGGGGGACTGACTGAGGCCATTTGGACAGGGAGAGGCAGCCACATCGACATCTTTATATTTAAATTTGCAGAATGGGTGCACCACATATTATGCAATGGTTTGCTTCCTCATGCAAGAAATTCTTTGTTCTTGGTGGACATTGATCCATTGCAAAGTTGAATTGGCACTTTTATTTCTCCAAACACACAGTCCTTAATTTGCAGGCACCGGTTCTGCAAGTTTAGCAGTGAAAAGCTGAACTCACTGATTTCAGCAGGTGATTTATTCAGCAGTGCTGCTAAAAGCACTCCCTCACACACAGAAATATCAAGAAAATTAAAATACAAGCCTTTGCAGGGGTCCAAGAAACAAATCTTCACTTTTTCTGCAGTACTTGTAAAAATGGCTGAGTGCCAATGTTTACTTCCGACTGCGCATGCGCGAACACTCCAACGCGTACTCGCAGGGTTGCCGGCACCAAGAAGCCTCATTTCAATTGTACCCGCCCCCTCCTACTTACAAAATCGGCGCGAGTGATAGGCTCCGCCCCCTGTGCACCGCGCCAAGCAGACATCGAGCTCCAAGGAGCTCGAGAATACCGCACTTTTTTTCCGGCGCGAAAAACAGGCGCCCAGCTCTGAGGTGCGCCTTTTTCGCCGCGTGTGGAAACTTGGGGCCATTAAAAGTACTTGGATGAGCACTTGGAAGTGCCGTAACCTACAGGGCTACGGACCAAGAGCTAGAAAGTGAGATTAAGCTGGATAGCTCTTTGTTGGCCAGCGTGGACACGATGGGCTGAAATGGCCTCCTTCCATGCTGTAAATTTCAATGAGTCTATGGCACCTAAATCCTTCATTATTTACAATTCGGCAGTTTAAAGATGAATACAGTGGCCTGGATTTTGTGGTCAGCGGCTTAACAACGGATTGCGACACCAGCATTCGAACTGAGTGTGCACTGATGGGAACCCTTCGAGAACTTGCTTGCAGATGCTGCATAATAAAGGGCAGCGAAATGGCCCACGGATCCCAGGGGCACACCGTGTAGCAGTCCTAGTGGATTGGAAAACCGCAAATGTAACGCCCCATTTAGAAAAGGAAGCGGACAAAATGCAGGAAACTATAGACCAGTTAGCCTAACATCTGTCGTTGGGAAAATGCTGGAGTCTATTATTAAGGAAACAGTAGTGGGCCATTTGGAAAAGCATGATTCAATCAAGCTGAGTCAGCATGGTTTTATGAAAGGGAAATCATGTTTGACAAATTTGCTGGAGTTCGTTAAGGATGTAATGAGCAGGGTGGATAAGGAGGAACCAGTAGATGTGGTGTACTTGGATTTCCAGAAGGCATTCGATAAGGTGCCACATAAGAGGTTACTGCACAAGATAAAAGTTCAAGGAGTTGGGGGTGATGTATTAGTATGGATAGAGGATTGGCTAACTAACAGAAAACAGAGAGTTGGGATAAATGAGTCATTTTCCGGCTGGCAAACATTAACTAGTGGGGTACCGCAGGGATTGTTGCTGGGTCCTCAACTATTTACAATCTATATTAATGACGGGCCCTCAAAACTGCCACCAAGCTCATGGTCTACAGGGCTGTAGTAATACCCGCCCTCCTGTATGGCTCAGAGACATGGACCATGTACAGTAGACTCCTCAAGTCGCTGGAGAAATACAACCAACGATGCCTCCACAAGATCCTACAAATCCCCTCGGAGGACAGACGCACCAACATTAGTGTCCTCGACCAGGCCAACATCCCCAGCATTGAAGCACTGACCACATTTGATCAGCTCCGCTGGGCAGGCCACATCGTTCGCATGCCAGACACGAGACTCCCAAAGCAAGCGCTCTACTCGGAACTCCTTCACGGCAAACGAGCCAAAAGGTGGGCAGAGGAAACGTTACAAGGACACCCTCAAAGCCTCCCTGATAAAGTGCAACATCCTCACCGACACCTGGGAGTCCCTGGCCAAAGATCGTCCTAAGTGGAAGAAGTGCATCCGGGAGGGTGCTGAGCACCTCGAGTCTCATCGCCGAGCGCATGCAGAAATCAAGTGCAGATAGCGGAATGAGTGTGCGGCAAACCTGTCCCACCCACCCTTTCCCTCAATGACTATCTGTCCCACCTGTGATGGGGACTGTGGCTCTCGTATTGGACTATTCAGCCACCTAAGGACTCATTTTAAGAGTGGAAGCAAGTCTTCCTCGATTCCGAGGGACTCCCTGTGATGATGATGATGACTTGGATGAAGGGACTGAATGTAATGAAGGCAAGTTTGCTGATGATACAAAGATGGGTGGGAAAGCAAATTGTGAGGAGGACACACACAATCTGCAAAGGGATATAGACAAGTGAGTGGGCAAAAATTTGGCAGATGGAATATAATGTAGGAAAATGTGAGGTTATCCACTTTGACAGAAAAAATAGAAAAGCAAATTACAATTTAAATGGAGAAAATTTGCAAAGTGCTGCAGAACAAAGGGACCTGGGGTCCTTGTGCATGAAACACAAAAAGTTAGTATGCAGGTACAGCAAGTAATCAGGAAGGCAAATGGAATGTTGGCCTATATTGCAAGGGGGATGGAGTATAAAAGCAGAGAAGTCCTGTTACAACTGTACAGGGTATTGGTGAGAAGAGTACTACGTACAGTTTTGATCTCCATATTTAAGGAAGGATAGACTTGCATTGGAGGCTGTTCAGAAAAGGGTTTACTAGGATGATTCTGGAGATGAAGGGGTTGACTTATGAAGATAGATTGAGTAGGTCGGGACTATACTCATTGGAGTTCAGAAGAATAAGAGGTGATCTTATCGAAACATATAAGATACTGAGGGGGCTCGACGAGGTGGATGCAGAGAGGATGCTTCCACTCATAGAGGAAACTGAAACTAGGGGGCATAGTCTCAAAATAAGGGGCCGCCCATTTAAAACTGAGATGAGGAATTTCTTTGAGGGTTGTAAATTTGTGGAAATCTCTGCCCCAGAGAGCTGTGGACGCTGAGTCATTAAATATATTTAAGGCGGAGATAGACAGATTTTTGAGCGATAAGGTAATAAGGGGTTATGGGGAGCAGGCAGGGAAGTGGAGCTGAGTCCATGATCAGATCAGCCATGATCTTATTAAATGGCGGAGCAGGCTCGAGGGGCCAGGTTGACCACCTCCTCCTATTTCTTATATTCTTATGTAAGTGTACCTGGTATCACATGGGCCGGTGCTACAGTCAGCAAACATAAGGGGTCTCATTCATTTATGATCTCCTGAAAGGAAAATAAAACAACCCTTATTACTCGAGCCCCAGCTGGGGAGTTAACTTTTGAAAGTTGGAAAGATTAGTGCCAGGTACTAATGATTCTCAGCTTTCTCTAAATTGGGTGTTATCGCTCCAGGAAGGAAGTGGAACGCTAAATCAAGCTCTACCAATTCCGTTGAAGCGCGAAACGACGCAGGTGGGGCAGTAGTGGTGCACGCTGCACAATGTCCCATGCAGTGCTGCCGGAATCCGAAGCTCCTTCATTGCCTTAAAGGGAAGGACCATCGCTGCAGGCTCTGCATTACAACGAGTTAGCTCGCCGCCGATGGTAACCACGATCTGGCCCAAGCATTCTAGCAGAATGTCGGGGTGATCGATTGGTCAAGGAAAATGCTGAAAAATTGCCAGCATGCATTCACACAATTTTACCGCGCCAACATCCCCTTTACCTTGCGAAGCGCCCGGTCTCCCGAACAATACCTCCTGCAGCTGTCGGTATTGTCGCCCAGCGATGCTGCAGGGGGCGGAACCGAAGTTCAGGTCCGGGACAATATGTCACGATCCCCGGATGCAGGATATCATGGCGCTAGGAGTTTCGCTGCCGCAAACCTCCCGGAATTTAGCAGAAACCGTTTCTTTCGCCGCGCCCAATCGGTAAGTCATTAGTGCTCCCGACCCCGGAGGTGATTACGGGAGATGCAAAGGAGGCCAATTTCTAGGCCTTATACTTTCAGCACGGATTTATTTCAAGCTTATGCTCCGCATAGATGCAATTGCTTTCTCCGAACTTTTCAGGGACAATAAACACTCTTCATGGACAAAATCTTAATATGCTTCCATTTCCGTCCTCGTATAGCTTTCAAAATGACTTGGATTTGTCAGGAGGTGTCCCCTTTTGCTGTGCAAATAGGCCTTGCACCTGCTTGTATGAGCCATAAAATTTTCGTATGTAATTGCTGGGCAGTTGGTGGATAATTAGCCCAACTCTGCGCCAGCAATTAGGATTTTCCCGTTAGTGCGGATCATGTATCAAGTCACAACTTGACAGATCGCAAGTTTTGGATTTAGCGCAAGCACATACGGAAATTCATAACTTGCTGTCCATTTCAAAGGAGGTATCACGGCATACTCTGAGAGTACACCATCATACCCACTGCAAATTCTGGTCCATTCCTTTTTCAGTACTCTGAAAACAGGACTGCTGAGGTACCCAGCTAGTAGCTGATCAGGAGAGACTGTTGCTTGCATTGTATTCTGCCAAAGGTGACGACTTTGGCTTATAAAAACAATATTTCTCAAGGCTTCCTTTTTAGAAAAGCAACTTACAATATTATCTTTTAGGATGCATGCTATAGCAGAAAAGAATACAGCAACCCATATGGATACTATAAAAGTTATATTCTCTAGTCCCAACAGTACTGTTTTTACCTGGGGGGAGGGGGGGGGGAGATGAGGTTAGTAAGGTTTCCGAGAGTAACTGCCAATGGCTGGTTGCTTACTTTTCTCTGGCTGACTTTTTTTTTTAACTGGCATTAATGGGAACTCTACCCCAGTGGTCAAGTAATTTATTTCACTGTGTTATTCCCTTGTTTTGCCATTTAAGAATATCCACATTTTTTATCAATTCACTGATCAGAACGCTCTGACCACCTAGTTGACCAGTAACAATTATAAGTAAATCACATCACTGGTTTAAAAATGTCCTTTTGTAAACTATTGCTTTTAAGAAATGCCACAAGGACTATATTTGGAGAAGAAAGAAGAATTTTATATGGAAAAAGTAGGGCATATTTTCCTCTTTGATGTGTCTGGGAATGAAGTTGCAGTGAGGAGGGCAAGGACAAGGAGACCCATTACGTCATTTCTGCGCAACAATTGCACGGCTTCTGGATTTCTGAGAGCAACCTTGGCGGGCAGTACTGGGTTTGTGCCTATTTTATGTACAGGTCCAACATGAGCATTTAAATGAGGTGCGCACGGCCTTCCCACTTGAGATTCCTCTGCTTCCATCCATGGAACGCCTGGCTTGCGCTGGACCCTCCACAGACTGAGGCGTCTGCGGGAATCGGGAATACCCCAAAGACTCAGCTGGACTGAAAGTTAGTTTTTTTTTAACCTCTTCTGTTTACAGGATGGTTTTTGGGCCTATGGGCCCGACTGGCTTTGCTGAAGAGCAATAGTTGCAGAAGGCCATGAGGCACCAGCCAAGCCTGAAGTCACTGCCCTCCCCCGCTCACCTCCCCCCACCACCATTCGCAGTGCAAAGGCTGTCGGAGAATGGGTTGGAGCCATGCTAATAGCCCAGGCCAGGAAAATTGTCCGTACTGTTCACTAAACCGCTGCAGTGCAATATTTTCCAATTTTACTGCATAAGCTTCTGGTACATTTATTATTGTTCATTTATTAGGGATTGATATTCTTCATCATAGGCAGTCCCTCGGAATCAAGGAAGACTTGCTTCCGCTCCTGAAGTGAGTTCTTTGGTGGCTGAACAGTCCAATACGAGAGCCACAGACTGTGTCACAGGTGGGACAGATAGTCATTGAGGGAAGGGGTGGGTGGGACTGCTTTGCTGCATGCTCTTTCCGCTGCCTGTGCTTGATTTCTGCATGCTCTCCATGTTGAGACTCGAGGTGCTCAGTGCCCTCCCGGATGCACTTCCGCCACTCGATCAGCTCTGTTGGACAGGCCACATAGTTTGCATGCCAGACACGAGACTCCCAAAGCAAGTGCTCTGCTCGGAGCTCTTCACGGCAAACGAGCCAAAGGTGGGCAGCGGAAACATTACAAGGACGCCCTCAAAGCCTCCCTGATAAAGTGTGACATCCCCACTGACACCTGGGAGTCCCTGGCCAAAGACCGCCCTCAGTGGGTTTGTTATTACAGGTAGAATGTCCGAAATCCGGGGTTCTAAAAAAAATTGAATTGTCTGAAAACCGGACATTATGCAGATTGCAAGAGTCGTTGTCTGGAATCTGGAAATATTTCCCGAAAACTAGACTTTTAAGCTGTACATACCTTTCTCCAAGCATGAATCCAAAAAAATTTGCTGCCCGGCCCGACTTGGAGATTGCCGGATTCGGGTCATCAGATGCATTGCTCCAAAATCCAGAAACTCACGAAAGGTTTCCGGATTCGGGACATCGGATTGTCTCCGAAATCCGGAAATACACGAAAATCATTCACGAGGTTGCCGGATTCAGGACGTCGGATTTTCTGCTACGAAATCCAGAAATACCCGAAACTCGGCCCAGGGCTTTCTGGATTCGGGCCGATGGATTTCTTCCCCGAAATCGAGGAAAACCGGAATGGCCTCGGTCCTGAGGTTTCCGGTTTCGGGACGTTATAACTGTACTTTGAGAGGCTTTGCAATTTTTGATATGCATAGTGCGCAGAGCAAATAGTATCTTAAATTGCTGTCCTCCCAATATGACCAATCCAAAACCTATACCAGGATGACTCAGCTGCTGACCTTATCAAATCCCGGCAAGTTTACTATCGGACACAGATGGCTATTCGGTAGCTAGTGCCATGCGCAAGATAACAGTGGCTTATACTAAACCAGACTTCATTTAGTACTCTGCTCTGTCTTGCTAGAAGCCACTTTGAGGCAGTTTTGGTGACAGACAATTGGCTGTTCAACTTATTTTTGCTATCAAGTCTGCACTTAAAGCAGTGCGTAACAGCATGGTGAAAGAATTAAAAGAATAAAGTGAGGGAGAACCCAAAAGGGCAAGGGTTAACTTGAAATTATAAATATTACTTTGAAAAAAGAAAACAAGGTTGAGACGAAGGGAACAATCCATTGGTCTGGGGACAAGAAAGGAAAGCAAAAAAGCAGTCTGAGAATCTTGATGTCAGATAACAAAGGAACTAGGATAATGGTAGATTTGCCATCTTCAAAGGAACAAGCTTGCATAAAATGAGGTTTGCTGCCAGCACAAGGCAGCTCCTGCTACAAATAGATTCTACAAACAGAAATCAAGATCAAAAGTTATGGAACTAAAGTGCAAAGAGCTTTTTTATAAAGTCTTAGCAGGACACCGGGTTTATTTATCACTGCATAGGGGTGTCATCTACGGTTCAAGGTGTCCTTATCTCTGCTCAAAGATCGCTACAATATCTTCATGTAAGCTGATAGTTTTTTTTAATAAATATGCTCATACTTTACGAACAACCTTAACTGTCATAGAATAGAAGCGTTCCCTCTTCCTGCTGCGCAATGTAGTATTTCTGTTCACCCAATAACTAATGGTCAGATAAACAGAACAATCCGATTTGGCTAGCCAGTACTAAATCCTCAGTGGTGTCAAATCTCTGTACATTGCAACTGCAACACAAAGTTAAACTATCCCCAATCAAGTCGTTAATGAAAAGAAAATTGGCACATATTAATATCTAACAGCTTTGTTCCACCTGGCTTGTTTATGTCTTGTAGAGTGTCTAGTTCTAACTTCAAAAAACGCTACCTCTTACACTACTTACGGCCTGCCACGTTTTAGTGTAAAGGTTTTGTTCCTCCACATAAGGCAGTCCAGGCGTCTTGTACTCGCAACAGCTTAATTTTCTTGTGCCTGTTCCACTCTACTGCTTTTATAACATTTCTCTTCTGCTGTGATAATCTCATCATCATCTCCAGGCTCTGCGGCACTGGTTTTTGATGTTGGGTTTAGAAAGCCTCCACCTGTGGAACATGTAGAACTGATCTGATTGAGTGATATTTGGCCTCGGTATGGAATTGGGAAAAATACCCCACAGTCTGGATCTCATTCTTGGAGACTCACTCGGCACAGCCCCACTTCCTCACGCCCACCCAAACCAACTTCTAAACCATTGTTTCAGCCTACATGTCATCAGGCAAGGACAGTGACACCAACCAAGACAACCACTAGTGAGCAGGACGTCCCATTACAGTGCAGCTATATAACACAATTATCTTTCTGGACTGGCATGCTGACAGTATTGCCTGTCTTTTGTTAGGACTTGTTAATTTCCAAGAAAAAGACTGTTATTTGCAGCTATTTCAGGAATGGAGCAATGCTCATTTTATATTAAATTTGGCAGAAAAAAATCAAAGAGCAAGTTATTATTTAAATGGAGAAAATTTGCAAAGTGCTGCAGTACAGCGGGGCCTAGGGGTACTTGTGCATGAAACACAAAAGGTTAGTTTGCAGGTACAGCAAGTGATCAGGAAGGCCAATGGAATCTTAGCCTTTATTGCAAAGGGGATGGGGTATAAAAGCAGGGAAGTCTTGCTACAGTTATACAGGGTATTGGTGAGGCTGCACCTGGAATACTGCGTGCAGTTTTGGTATCCATATTTACGAAAGGATATACTTGCTTTGGAGGAAGTTCAGAGAAGGTTCACTAGGTTTATTCCGGAGATGAGGGGGTTGATTTATGAAGAAAAGTTGAGTAGGTTGGGCCTCTACTCATTGGAATTCAGAAGAATGAGGGGTGATCTTATCGAAACGTATAAGATTATGAGAGGGCTTGACAAGGTGGATGCAGAGAGGATGTTTCCACTGATGGGGGAGACTAGAACTAGAGGGCACCATCTTAGAATAAGGGGTCGCCTATTTAAAACTGGGATGAGGAGAAATTTCTTCTCTGAGGGTTGTAAGTCTGTGGAATTCGCTGCCTCAGAGCTGTGGAAGCTGGGACATTGAATAAATTTAAGACAGAAATAGACAGTTTCTTAAACGATATGGGTTCATGGGGAGCGGGCAGGGAAGTGGAGCTGAGTCCATGATCAGATCAGCCATGATCGTATTGAATGGCGGAGCAGGCTCAAGGGGCCATATGGCCTACTCCTGTTCCTATTTCTTATGTTCTTATGTTCTTATAGATCTTGGATGCCAAATTTCCGCATGACAAAAGATTTTTCTCTCAGTGAATTTATGGCCAATCGTCCCATTCTGCCAATGGTTGTCTTCCCACAGGAATAACTTGCATTTTTATGGAGCTTATGGAACAAAAAATATCCCAATCTTCCGATTAAGGAGGGAAGAAATGAGACAAATTGAGCAGATGGGAAAGTGGAACTGGTCAGAGTGGTGCTGAAGAGTAGAGAAATTTCACTGTACCAGGATGAAATCACCAATCGTGTGCCTTCCTGCAGCTCACTGGTTGTGGGAAGGTAGCTTGCATGTTGAGTCAGCCTGCAGGCAATCCCAGGGGTGCCGTAACCCGCCAGCTGTGGATCAGAGTTTATTTGGGGGCCCAGGATGAACACTCCTGCACCTCCTGAGCCCACCAAAAAATAAAACTAGAACTTTCCTGCACCATTCTTTGAATGGACCTTTAAGTCGCTTAATGCCTGGCACAAATCGGTGGAACATTTGCCTCTTTTTCATTGTACCTGAAAATTGCAATCGGGGTCTGACAACAGGCGCAGGACCCCGATTTGAATGTTTAAGCAGCCTCCCTCCCGCCTGTTCCAGGAAATGGGCTGTGTTATACTCATAATAAATGGTCAGACCGAGTACTGTGTGTAATGATCAAATGTGACCTTCGCTCCTTTATTGTAGTTCCAGAGTGCAGGTACCTCATGGGAGGCCTGCTTATATACTGTACTCCCAAGGGATGCTGGGATCCCTTGGGACTCCAACAGGTAGGCCCTCTGGTGGACAGGTGTAATGCAGGTTACAAGAGGTTAAATACATAACAGGCTGAAAAATGTCTGAAAATTGCATCAGGTGGGCTTTGGTGTCAGTGGGTTGACTGAGATGTCCCACACCTCCCCCCATTTTCAATTCTTGTCCTCATGTTTTTCAGGCAAGAAGCGGGCAGTTGAAAATCCCCCGCCCTAATGGGTTTAAATGATTTTCGGCTTTGAACTTGGAATAGTAAGCAATTTTGGCCAGGAGAGAGCGTTATGGTACAGCTTGAGGTGGCCTAACTAGATCTGACCGTGGGCAGGCTCATCAGTTACCAAGTTGGGTTCAAGCTTGTGAACCACAAATACAAGGCCACGGAGGTGGTTATTGTACCAGGAAGAGTGGTGTGCATTGGAGGCAGTCTTGGATCAAAGGGAGATGAGGACATTGGAAATGAGAAGAACTGTGGAGATATCTGCCATCACAGGTGGCGGAGGAAGGAATAATTGTAATTAGCGAAGGTGTTTGAGAATGAGTTGGGTGGTAGCAATTTCAATGGAAGAAAGTGACAACGAAAATTTGTGGCAGGCAAGGGATGAATAGAAAGATGGAGATGCGGAAGTATTTGGCGAGTGCTCTGTAAATGATGAGAGGTCACATAAGTCCATGTGTTGATGAGATTGGGGGCGGTCATAAGCTTGCATAAGGGAGCCAACGTGGGGGATGGTGTCAAGGATCGCCTGGAGGACAAGGAACTCGTTGAAGTTGAGTCGGCTACGTTCAGGTGGAAATCAAAGTCACTGTGGTTGAGGAATCGTTTAATGCAGAGGCTGAAATTGGACAAGAGGTACGCAGTTTCAAGAAGGAAGGTGCTTACAAAGGGCAGTGGATTATGATCTTAAAGGAGAGACTGGAGGGGTGCAAGAAATAGAGGTGAGGTGTCTGAATGTGATGAAGGAGCCAGGAGAATAGGAGATCCAATACTCCATCTGATAACATTGTAGTTCGTGTTTATCAGGGAGAACTGATCATGAGAACATTAACATAGAAGAATGGCCACAGCACAGAAGGAGGCCATTTGGCCCGTCGAGCCCATGCTGGCTCTCTGCAAGAGCACCTCAGCTCGTCCCAGTCCCCTGCCCTTTCCCCGTAGCCCTGCAATTTTTTTCCATCAGGTACTTATCAATTCCCTTTTGAAAGCCACAATTGAATCTGCCTCCACCACCCTTTCAGGCAGTGCATTCCAGATCCTAACCACAAAGGTTATTGGGTCTAACAGGTTTCAGTACAGGGTAGCTAAATTAGAGAGCAGGTTGCTGCAGTGCTTCTTGGTTAACTATTTGTATTTTCTGCACTTAGTATGATTCTTTTGCCTCACCATTAAGGCAAAATAACTTCCTCAAACCTGTTCAAACAAAAGAGGAAGACAAACATTTTTAATTCTTTGAATGACATTCATGGATGATGATCACTCTGAAGATATTTCATTGCAGCATGTGTTTAGTTGCTTTTCAGATTCGGAATGTATGGCATGATAGCACAAAGTCTTGAAGCAGCAGCTCACTCCTAGCTTGAGAGGTAGACATAGGCTTAATCCCAAAGGCTATGGGACTCGGCAGACTAGCACGGGTGCAATGGGCTGAATGGCCTATGCCATAAAATTATATGATTCAGTGATAATAGCTGCATTATTTTGGTAGAAAGAGACTGGGAGAATCACCTGGGGCAATCTTGTGAAGCTCTTTGCGGCTGGTTGCAGTTTTCACAGCATTTTCGGAGATCTGGAGACATTGCACAGTATGGGCAGAACAGTAGAGAAAAAATGCAGGCAGAGACGCAATACACCAGATTTTTCAATTAATCAATGAATGAAAATTCTGAATTGATATGTTGTTCAGTTGGACAAATTAAATAAAATCTTAAGTTGGATTTTCTTTTTGGTTTTGAATTCCACCAGCTACTATTAACAAATAGATAACAAAGGAGATGCTGTCACTGCTCATTACATCAGTTCTTTCTGTCTAATGATTCCTAATGAAGTATGCAGCAAACAATAGCCAGCTGTGGATGCTACGTTTATGCAGCTGTCGAAAAGGACACGGTTTGTCAGTCTTGAAATGGCTCATCATTGTCTGATACTTAATTCCATTCCACAGCGATCACAGCGGTGGCTGCTTTTGAATACAAGAGCCCAGTGCGGTTTTTCAAGTGGTCTCTTTTGTGAAGGAATTAAGTCTACTGAAGTCAAGCATTTGGTTGGTGTTTTATTCCTTCTCATTGTTGTGTTTACATTGCAGGGATTCCTGCTGTTTAAAATTCTGTCATTTTCTCTCTCTTCAGATGTTGTCAATATCAGTAAAGTTTGGGGTTCTCACAGTAATTGTGCCAATTTGGCCAGCAGTGCTAGGTGTATGTCAAGCCTCATTTATGCTGCAGCTTTCAATGTGTATTTGTTATGAATTTGTTACAATGGTGTGCATGTTGTGGAGCTCCGAGCTTTGGCTTTCTGGTGCAGAATAACGCTGCACGTTCCTTCAAATCCTGCCCACAAAACTGCCAATTTGATTTGATTTTGAATCAGCTGGCCCATCTCTTGGCAACACACCAGAGGAGTCGGACCTTTCTACAACCTAGCCATGTAACATTACCTTCATATATTTCAAATCTTTGCTTTTCTAAAATATTTCTTCTCCTTGATGCAACTTGCCTAAATCCCTGTAGTCAGTTGAAGTACGAGTTGTAACTGAATTACACTTGTTGAATTCATTTGAAATAAGACAGCTTCAGTTTACCAGTATAAAACCAGGTGGAGTGTAACTGTGCTGAAGAAAATTCTGGTGACTTCACCCTAAATGAATGCCCTGGTTGATTGCATTCTTATGCTTGTTTTTGTTCTGATGATATTGGCACTATAATTCTAGTGTCTGAGTATCTCCACAGCTGAGTTTCCTGATAAGACTGACTTTTTTCATTGATAAGATGATTTTTCGGCGTGGCAGCAAGTATTGGCCTGTGAACACTGAGGATTGAAATTCCTGGGGTCTGGCACACTCCTCTCTGCCCAACCCCAAAGGCCCAGAACCCGTACCAAATTATGGAGATGAGGCTATTTGCTTGGTGGGGGCGGGGCTGGGCACAATTGCCTGCAATTGTGTTTCACCGCCTGCTGCTAAATGCCAGTTCAAAGAGCGTCTTGCCATTCTGACAGCAGAGAGGAGGCCCTAAAAGAGTGCGACAAAAATCATTCCGAGTCTGCTACCAATGGAGCAAATGGGTCTCTTGGAAAGGGAGCTTCCCTCCTTGCAGTACCTCCAAAAAGGCCTCGGAGAATGTGGGAGCTTGCCTGCGACTCATGCTGAATCAATTTCTTCCTCCACCACTCCCAACAGTGAAATCAGCCAGAAGGGAATGCAGTCTTGTTTTCAGAGATGCTTTGGTGCTTTAACTAAGCACCAGATAATGACCAGATAAACTGTTTTAGCGATGTTGATTGAGGGATAAATATTGGCCAGGGCATCGAGGGAAACGCCCCTGCTGTTCTTCGAAATAATGCCATGGGATCTTTTACGTCCACCTGAGAGAGCAGACAGAGCCTCGGTTTAGTTCTCATCTGAAAGATGGCTCAGGAGTTAAAATATCCTGGCTGGTACGTCAGCGCAGTATGGTACAGAATGGGCGCTACATTGTCTGAGGTGCAAGGTAGTAGCTGTGACTTTGAACTTCAGCCCAGTCTGCTTATTCAGTGAATATGAAAGATCCCATGGTGCTTTTTGAAAATGAGAGTGTACGCCTGGTATCCGATCAATATGCCTCCATCAAAAATCACCTTTAAAAGAAAAGATTAACTGGTAAATCACCTCATTTACTATTTGTCAGACTAAAAACAGAAAATGCTAGAAATACTTAGCAGGTCAAGCAGCATCTGTAGAGAGAGATACAAAGTTAATGCTTCAGGTCGATGTCCTTTCATTGGAACTGGAAAAAGTTAACGATGTCACAGGCTTTAAGCAAGTACAGAGGCAGGGGAGGAAAGAACATAATGGAAGGCCTCTGGTAGGGTGGATTAAAGGACAAAAGGGATGATAATGCAAGACAAAAGGAGATGGTAATGAGACAAATAAAGAAACAAAAGATTGGTCTAGAGGAGGTATAAATGGCAATAGCAGAATTGTCAACAGCTGCTGTCCAAAAAGTTGGTTATGATCTGAAATTGTTGAACTCAGTGTTGAGTTGCGAAGGCTGTAAAGTGCCTAATGGAGAGATAAGATGCTGTTCCTCGAGCTTCCGTTGAGCTTCATTAGAGCAGCGTAGGAGGACAAAGGTCAGAGTGGGAGCGCGGGGCAGAGAATTAAAATGATAAGCGACCAGAAGCTCAGGGTTATGCTTGCAGACTGAACGGAGGTGTTTCGTAAAGCAATCACCCGATCTGCGTTTGGTCTCCCCAATGTAGAGGAGACCGCATCGTGAGCAGCGAGTACAGTATATTAAATTGAAAGAAGTACAAGTAAATCGCTGTTTCACATGGAAGGAGTGTTTGGGACCCTGGATGGTGAGAATGGAGGAGGTATAAGGGCAGGTGTTGCATCTCCTGCACTTGCACGGGAAGCTTGTTGAGCGGGTGTTGGAGGTGATTGAGGAGTTGACCAGGGTGTCGCAGAGGGAACGATCCATTTGGAATGCTGAAAGGCGGGAGGCAGGGTGGGGGTGGCGGGGGTGGGGGGGGGAGAGGAAGATGTGTTTTTTGGTGGCATCACGTGGAGGTGACACAAATGGCGCATGATAATCCGTTGAATGTGTCGGCTGGTGGGGTGGAAAGTGAGGACAAGGGGAACCCTATCGTGGTTCTGGGTGAGAGGAGAAGTGTGGGAAATGGGACAGACGGCCGAGGGCCCTGACAACCACGGTGGAAGCGAATCCTCGGTTGAGGAAAAAGGAAGATCTATCGGAAGCACTGGTATGAAAGGTGGCATCATCAGAACAGCTGCGACAGGGGCGGAGAATCTGAGAGAATGGAATAGAGTCCTTACAGGAAGCAGGGTGTAGTCAAGGTAGCTGTGGGAGTCGGTGGGTTTATAGTAGATATTTGTAGGACTTTGCTGTGTGCAGATTGCTTGACATGTTTTCCTAAATAAGTGTTTGTACTTCAAAAGTAATCAATTGATTGGTAAAGTGCTATACAAATGCAAATTCTTTCTTTTGTTTTTTTAATTGTATGTCTTTACCTCGCTGTCTTTCCCAAATCTCGCTCTGCTCGCTATTGGCTGAAATGCAGATGCTCATTGACCGATCACTGACTCTGAAAGTGAGGGGAAAAGTTGCCTCAAAGAAATGTGCATTCGTCAGGGTAGCATTCAGATGCGCATATTTCTTGAGCCAGGTTTTCTTCAGTTTCAGAATTAGTGACATGCACCCTGTGGCAGCCTGCTGCAAAACATTTGCACAATCACATACAATAGTGTATGCCTGCCAATTGGTGACCAGATCAATCGGGGTCACTCTTGTACACCTCAGTACCACAGAGCAGGAGAGGCCTGGCAGCAGGCTATCTGCCCACCTTCTTGGTTAGTTAGGTATTGGGAAAGGGGGGATTAAAAGGGAATTTCCTGAATGAGGAGACAAATAATTTGCTTAACAAGTTGGTTGTTTCCTGTGTTACTGTATAATTTCCCAGATTTATTTGCATCATAGACTGGATTTAAAAGCATGACTGTTTAATTGTGAGATGTAAGTGGATATCAGGCCTGTGTAGAACAATGGTCTATGGTTATGCAGTCATGTAAATGACAAATTCGATCTCTGGAATGTGGCTGCCACAATTGTGGTCTGAACAGTCAACCCATTACTGTTCTTGAAGCCATGCTGGAGCCCAGCATCAGTAAAATACGCTTTATTATGTTCTTTGCAATACATTCTCAAATTGAATAATGCATACCTGACATACTTGGCATTCATGGCCCTGGGACAGATAACAATAAATGTGTTCTTGTCTGCCTGTATTTTTCTATTTAACCTGTTCTGGATTGTTGGATGGGCTGGTTATTTCTATCCCTGTAAAAAATGTGAATTTGATTGAACTTCAAACCAGGTGCACATAGGGACATAAGAACAGGGGTAGGCCATTCAGTCCTTTAAGCTTGTTCCACCATTCAATTAGACCATGGCTGAGCTGTACCTGAACTTCATTTATTTACTTTTGTTGCGTATCCCTTGATAACCTTACCTAATAATAATTGATGAATCTCAGTTTTGATAATGTCAATTGATTCATCTTCCACAGTCTTTTAGGAGACAGAGTTCCAGATTTCTACTACCCTTTATATGGAAAAGTGCTTCCAGATTTCACTCTAACTGGTCTAACTCTAATCTTAAGATTATAAGAACATAAGAAATAGGAGCAGGAGTAGGCCATACGGCCCCTCGAGCCTGCTCCGCCATTCAATAAGATCATGGCTAATCTGATCATGCACTCAGCTCCACTTCCCTGCCCGTTCTCCTTAACCCCTTATTCTCTTATCATTTAAGAAACTGTCTATTTCTGTCTTTAAATTTATTCAATGTCCCAGCTTCCACAGCTCTCTGAGACAGCGAATTCCACAGATTTACAACCCTCTGAGAGAAGAAATTTCTCCTTATCTCGGTTTTAAATGGGCGGCCCCTTATTCTAAGATTATGCCCTCTAGTTCTAGTCTCCCCTATCAGTGGAAACATCCTCTCTGCATCCATCTTGTCAAGCCCCTTCATTATCTTATACGTTTTGATAAGATCACCTCTCATTCTTCTGAATTCCGATGAGTAGAGGCCCAACCTACTCAACCTTTCTTCATAAGTCAATCCCCTCATCCCCGGAATCAACCGAGTGAATCTTCTCTGAACTGCCTCCAAAGCAATATATCCTTTCGTAAATATGGAAACCAAAACTGCATGCAGTATTCCAGGTGTGGCCTCACCAATAGCTTGTATAGCTGTAGCAAGACTTCCCTGCTTTTATACTTCATCCCCTTTGCAATGAAGGCCAAGATACCATTGTGGCCCCTTGTTCTTGATTTTCCCACCAGAGAAATGTTTTGCTATCTATCCTATTGTATCCCAAATCATGTTAACCACCTGAGTTAGACAACTCTCAACATTCTGAACACCAGGGAATACAACCAAGTTTTCATAATTTAGCCCTTTAAGCCTTGGTATCATTCTGGTGAATCTGGACTCTCTCCAAGGCTTTGTGGTGTCCAAAACTGAACACAGTATTCTAGGTGAGGTCTGACTAAGCTTCTGTACATCTGAAGCATCACTTCTGCACTTTTGTATTCCAACTCTCTTGAGATAAAGGACAACATTCCATTAGCCTTTTTGATTGCTTTTTGTACCTGTCGACAAGCTTTTCATGATTTGTGTATGTGAATGCCTGAATGCGATCGTCGCCATCACTTGTAGTCTCTCACCATTAAGAAAATATTCTGATTTGTGTTTCTCAGATCCAAAGTGGATGACCTCACACTTCCCTTCAATTCCATTTGCCATAATTTTGCCCATTTCCATAATCTGTCTATGTCCCTTTATAACTTCCTACTCCAATCTACAAAACTTACTATTCCTCCTAACTCGGTGTCATTTATATACTTGGATATGCAGTCCTTTATTGCGTCTTCCAAATCACTACCAAGCCATTAATATATATTGTGAAAAGTTGAGACCCCAGTACAGATCCTTGGGGAGCACCACTTATTGCATTCTGCCAATCAGAAAACGTTCCCTTTATCCTTACTCTTCTCTTCTTCCCAATTAGTTATCAATCCATGCCACAAGGTTATCTCCAATTCTATGCACTTACATTTTTGCTAATGATCTTGTGCACAAACCCTCATCAAATGCCTTCTGAAAGTCCATATAGACAACATCCATAGACACTCCCCTATCCACCATGTTAGTGACCACCTCTAAATAAATCAACTAGATTAGTCAGGCATGACCTACCGTTCGCAGGTCCATGCTGACTCTCATCAGCTCATGCTTGTCCAAGTGCTTAGTCCCTGATAGATTCCAGCAACTTCCCCACAACTGACAGGTCTACAGTTACCTGGTTGCTTCCTCCCTTCTTAAATAATGGAGTTAACATTTGCAATTTTCAATCCATAGGCATATTTCCTAAATCTAAAGAGCTTTGGAAAATTATGGCTAATGTATCTGCAATTTTCTGTGGACCAGAATAGAATAGTTTTAACTCTTGGAACTTATTGAGAGCCTTGATCAAGAACCAAAACTGGATGACATGTAACCCAAGCAACTATTTAAAAAAAATAAATAAAGCTGCACGTGCTGGAAATCTGAAATAAAAAATAAAAATGCTGGGAATATACAACAGATCTGTCAGCATCTGAAAAAGAAAAGACACGTAGCATTTTGGGTGTAAACACTTGTCCAACCTGTGGATTGACTTAGAAAACTGAGCCCTGGACTGTCCTGACCTCTCAGACAGTAGAAGATTCTCTGCAGAATTCACACCGCAAGTTTTCTGATGCCTTTTTTGCCACCATAACCTGAGTTAATAAATAAAGAACTTGCATTTATATGGCTCCTTTCATGTCCTCAGGTCGCCCCAAAATGCTTTACAGCTAATGTCGTACTTTTTTTGAAGTGTAGTCACTGTTGTATTGTAGGAAACATGTGCTTGTTTGAGAGATATCAAGATAGTTCATTGTTTGTAAAGCACTCTGGGACATCCTAAGGTCGTGAATGGTCTAAATGCAAGTCTGATTTTTACTACAAGATGGCTTTTCACTTTTTTGAAACTACACTCTTATAGTATTGATCATTTATTTTACAGCTTCCATACTACAAATGTGATTTTTAGTAATGCAAGTTTTACATTAGAATGGGAGGAATATAAAGAATGATTGGGACATTTTTCTAATCAAACTTTAGAAAACTATAGAAAAGAATTGAAGGAAATGTTTTTGTTTTATTTTTGTACCAAAACTCAGTTCAGGTCCTCAAAAGCTGTTCTTTCGAAACATCGGGCTTGCAGTATTTGTGGGGTCGGGGGAGGGGTGGTGTTGAGATAAGAAAGGAGAAATTTGCTTTGCAGAAAAAACAGAAATGGACATGAACCTGCTTGTGAGCAGAATTAACTCCAGGAGTTAAGAGAAACAATTGAGAGAGAGAGAAGCCACCAAGTTCACGTCAGAGTACTAAACATTGTTTAAAAATGCTCCAGTGTAAAGGGAGACATAAACTTTATAAAAAGTGTGAATCCAAATAGAGATTCAAAATGGTTTCTGTGCTGAAAGTTATTTTGAAAGTACAGGAAGAGTGTATTGAGGGAAAGAAGCACTTGGTTAAAGGGCACTATTTTAATAAAATTACAAGAGAGAGAAAAAAGTTACAAATAGAATGTGACCACACAGAACAAAGCAAGTGACAGGTAACAAATCCAAGGACATAAAGCAAAAAGGTTTTATTCCAAAAACCTGCAGAACTGTGAAAGGTATTATTAACATTGAAAAAAGCAAATCCACACTGAACACAAATGCATAACTTGCATAATGTTTCCATTCAACAGAGGAGGTCATTGTAAGAGAAAGAAATGTAATTGGTATTTACCTCTGGGTAAGTATGTTTTGTTTTCTCCCTGTAAATCAATAGTGCTATTTAAGCATTTGGCTGTCTGGACCACCTGCTTAAAGAATAAAGTGAAGAAATTCTGATGACACCTGCTGAGAGATTAGGGTGTGTTTGCTTCTTATCATTTGTGTCCGGGTATTCTATTTGTTACAGACCGATAGGAAGCCACCTTTTGATGTTTAAAAAAGGTTTGAATCTTCGATGGGCTTGTGGCAGGTACTGAGAGTGACTGTCCTTGACATCATTGCAGAATTTGACCAAGTGTGCCATCAAGGAGCCCTAGTAAAATTGAAATCAATGGGAAAACTTTCCACTGGCTTGAAGTCATAGCTAGTACAAAGGAAATGGTTGTAATTGTTGGAGACCAATCATCTCAGCCCCAGGACATCACTGCAGGAGTTCCTCAGGGCAATGTCCTAGGCCAAACCATCTTCAGCTGCTTCATCAATGATCTTCCCTCCAACATAAGGTCAAAAGTGGGGATGTTCGCTGATTGCACAGTGTTCAGTTCCATTCGCAACTCCTCAGATAATGAAGCAGTCCATCCTCGCTTACAGCAAGACCAGGACAACTTTCAGGCTTGGGCTGATAAGTGGCAAGTAAAATTCACGCCACACAAGTGGCAGGTAATGACCTTTTCCATCAAGAGAGAGTCTAACCACCACCCCATTAACATTCAACAGCATTACCATCATCGAATCCCCCACCATCAACATCCTGGGGGTCACCATTGACCAGCTGTAGAAATACTGTGGCTGCAAGAGCAGGTCAAAGGCTGGGTATTCTGTGGCAAGTGAGTCAGTTCCTGACTCCCAAAGCCTTTCCACCATCTACAAGGCACAGTTAGGAATGTGTTGGAATGCTCTCCACTTACCTGGATGAGTGCAGCTCCAACAACAACTCAAGAAGCTTGATACCATTTAGGACAAAGCAGCCGGCTTGATTGGCACCCGATCCACCACGTGAAACATTCACTCCCTCCACCATCAGCACACCATGGCTGCAATGTGTATAATTTACAAGATGCACTGCAGCAACTCTTCAAGGCTTCTTCGACAGCACCTCCCAAACCCACCACTTCTACCATCTGGAAGGACAAGGGCAGCAGGCACATGGGAACACCACCACCTCCAAGTTCACACACCATCCTGACCTGGAAATATATTACTGTTCTTTCATCATTGCTGGGTCAAAATCCTGGCACTCCCTCCCTAACAGCACTATGGGACTACCCTCACTATACGAACTAAAGCGGTTCAAGAAGGCAGCTCACCACCACCTTCTCGAGGACAATTGGGGATTGGCAATAAATGCTGGCCTTGCCACCGAAACCCACATTCCCTGAATGAATAGAAAAAAAGACACCAACTAGTCTAAAATTTGCCAAATTACACCATTTGAAATCATTACATCAAAATATAAGCTACATTAACTTGCAGTGCCGCTGTTCACATGTAGAAACAAAAATGACTCGAGTTCCCTGAACAAATACTTTTTGTGGGACCTAGAGCAGCGCACTCTCAGAAATTGCCTCTTACTGCCAATTCAGGAGGGGGATGTAGGAACTGAAGTCTTTTTGGAAGTACATTGGAGAGCTGGGTTGTATGAATGAAATTAATGCCCGTTCCTTTTCTCTTGACAGACAATCTCATAATGACATGCAATTTTCTTAGAGTTGCTTCACTGCTAAGTAGTAGACTTCACATTTTGACAACTGTAATGAAAAACTATTTTATGACCAGACTAATTAGTATAATCTTTAGCAACCATGCAAGCCTTGCATTTAGATGTTTTTCATTGGGGCTGAATTTAGGTCCTATTAAGTGTCTAAATTTTGACACTGGTTATTAGAAAGGGTTTGCAAGTGTCAGAATTATGAATAACTAGTTCCTACATGTCTTTAGAGGTAACGTCAATCTCCAAACATTTATCGCATTTCTTAATTTCTGGGGAATGAAGGAAGTTTAGAATGAGATTACTGAAAAATGGTATGTCACGTTGTGATGTTGAAAAGCCTGTATTATTCAATCCTTTCTTTGTGGAAGTACCATCCTCTATTATATATCTTGTGTTAAACATATAATGTGATAATGTTTCAAAAGTTATGAGGTTACTGAGTAGTTTTTATTCTAATGGTTTTTTTCTACAAATAGAATTAATTGATCGTACCTTAGTCATTTAAAAGTAGCCTTATTTTTGCAATGGGATAGTTTTGACATAGTGCCAGTGTAGTAAATTTATGCTAAAGTTACACAAATGGGACATTTTAACTTTATAAAGTGTACCAATTGGTGTTAATTATTCTTTAATTAATAAATTGATCCAGTAATTTAAAAAAAAATCCGATTTGAGTTTGACTCGAGGTGGCAGTGCACTACAGCACAGTGATCAGGTGCTGGTTCACAGCTCTTAATGCACTAAATAGCAAGTTTCTCATCTCAGCAATAGAGAGGCACTGAGGGGAGGTTATCAGACTTCCATTCATTTTGAAACCTGCCGAAAGAATGAAAGATGTGAGGCAGAATGAAACCTCTGTTCTCATCATCTTGAATTGCAGCAAACTGTTAAATAACTCGGTATTTTTTTGCGAGGACAGAAATCACAGCTGATTAATGGTAAGAAGGTGTTAATGGAAGCACAGGTTTGATGCAGGTTATAATTAGTGAATGTTGTAAATGTTTTCATCCTATATTCTTGGCACTGTTAAAGCAGCTTCAGGGCATTGACATGTAATTAAGGCAAAGGTTGAGCAGCAGCTACCACCTGTTGTAAATATGCAATATATTATGAATGTTTTTAATGTCCATATTTGTCTTCCAAACAGCAATTGGAATTGCTGTGAATTCCAATCCGTTCCAACTGATGTGATACTGCATAGAACAATATATATAATCTGCTCGCGAATCTCTTGTGGTATTGTTCATGGCAAGTCTGTGTTGCTGCTTGTCTCTTCTGGTTCTGTATCATCTTTTCCTTTCCTACCTGTCCTCTTCAGCTTCCCTCCATCTTCTCTTTTCAGGTGGGAGGTGGTGCGCTAGGAAAATGAACATTTTGAGGTGCTGGGCGGTGGGGAAATACAACCAGTGCTGCAGGCCAGCCGGTTTTGGATGTAGACGCAGGGATCAAACCAAGCCACGGCTGCATTGTTTGTTGGTGAACAAGACCTGCTGGTCAGAGAGGATTTGGCCAGGGACGGGAGACTGCAAGATTGAATGGGTAAGGTTCAGGGATGGGAATCCATGAGAGCTTGGGAAGCGAGGCGGAAATAAATGGATGTGAGGTAGGAAGAGGGAGAAGGAAAAAGTGAGGGATGGGCGCTTGAAGCTGAATGCACTAGGAGCTCGATCAAAAGGATGAGACAGGAATATTGAGTAAGAACACTCAGTTACTCTCTCAACCACAGATTTAGAGAAGCCTTGTCATTTAAATCCTTTCCATTTGTATGACAAGACCTTCTTCAAAGTCACAGGGAAGCCTTTCAGGGAAAGTTGTTTTTTAGTCAAGAACCAGCTTTTGAAATGCAGCCAAAGGCAAGCTCCTTTCAGCCACTAACCTCAATAATCTCATCAGCACTCTGTTAAAACAACATTATTGACAAAATGAACAGACCTTGACATTAGAACATTAATTATGTTTCATACTGATATTTAGAAGGAATGCTCATGGCCGAGTGACAATATTGTTCTTTAACTTGGTCCGAGACTGAAAGAACCTGACCGATGTGATCAAAATTTACTCTTTCTACCAGCAATGAGGGCACTAAGTGAAATCCATTTGACCAATCTCTAACCTAGTTCCAATTGGCATGAGTCCACAGCACAAAGATGCCAGTGGTTTTGCACTGAATTGGCAGTGCCCAATCCTAAGGGTGGCTGATATGGGGAAACTCATTTCTTAGCTTGTGGTTACGGAACATTGTTGGAACAGCGCAGAGAACTTTGTTTTGCATCTGTGCTATGTTTGATCTTGGATTGTTGTATGTGAATATTAGGTGGACAAAGTGGAAAAGTGGTCCATTCCCTCTGTATTCCTCTCTGTGTATATCTAGAGTAGCACAACATTTATAAAGAACCAGCTTACCATTTCACCACGCCTGGTGCAGAGGAGATTTAGCTGGGTGGTGGTGTGAGCTGTGAGGAGGACGCTAAGAGGCTGCAGGGTGACTTGGACAGGTTAGGTGAGTGGGCAAACGCTTGGCAGATGCAGTATAATGTGGATAAATGTGAGGTTATCCACTTTGGTGGCAAAAACACGAAGGCAGAATATTATCTGAATGACGGCAGGTTAGGAAAAGGGAAGGTGCAATGAGACCTGGGTGTCATGGTACATCAGTCATTGAAAGTTGGCATGCAGGTACAGCAGGTGGTGAAGAATGCAAATGGTATGTTGGCCTTCATAGCTAGCTAGGGGATTGAATATAGGAGCAGGGAGGTCTTACTGCAGTTGTACAGAGCTTTAGTGAGGCCTCACCTAGAATATTGTTCAGTTTTGGTCTCCTAATCTGAAGAAGGACGTTCTTGCTGTTGAGGGAGTGCAGCGAAGGTTCACCAGACTGATTCCTGGGATGGCAGGACTGACATATGAGGAGAGACTGGATTGACTGGGCCTGTATTCACTGGAGTTTAGAAAGATGAGAGGGGATCTCATAGAAACATATAAAATTCTGACGTGACTGGACAGGTTAGATGCAGGAAGAATGTTCCCGATGTTGGGAAAGTCCAAAACCAGAGGACACAGTCTAAGGATAAGGGGTAAGCCATTTAGGACTGAGATGAGGAGAAACGTCTTCACTCAGAGAGTTGTTAACGTGTGGAATTTCCTGCCACAGAGAGTTGTTGATGCCAGTTCATTGGATATATTCAAGAGGAAGTTAGATATGGCCCTTACGGCTAAAGGGATCAAGGGGTATGGAGAGAAAGTTGGAAAGGTGGTGCACGCTCGAAGGGCCGAATGGCTTACTCCTGCACCTATTTTTATGTTTCTATCTTTCTATGTTTCGTCCTCTGAGCATAAAATTGACCCTTAGCGATTCTGTTTCTAAGCAAGATTTTGGTAGCCCTGGTGTATTACATTGAATAGGGTTCATGAAGCAAAATAGTGAAACCTGATTGGGAGAAGCTGTCGAATAGTAAGGTTTTACTGAAACTGTCAACATAACATTGCTTTTTTGAAGCTGTTGTTTTGACCATAATGGGAGAGCTTCAGTGGAATCTTGTCACTGTCTGCAATGTGTTACATTCAACAAAGAAAATGTTGTTTCTAACTGGACTTGTGTACTTACTGGTATTTACCAAGTCAGGAACAAACTAGGACTGGTAAATATTACACCAATAGGGACTGCAAATCAGGGTTGTAACAGCAATCAGTTGACCTGAGGGTTAGTGCAAGACCTCAAAAAATGAGCATGTTTTGATGCACTGTATCTTTCACTTAGCAACAGTCAGAATTGTATGTACACCAAAGGCAGAACAATGAAGCGATATCAGAAAAACATTCTATTTTCCCACACGCAAAGTAAACATTCTGACGCTGGAGTAGCACTAGCAGTGGCTGGCGAGCAAATGTACAGCTTGTTCTCCCATCCAGGGTAGTGGTTGGTATGGGGAGATTTCAAAGAGGAGAGACAATGAGAAAAACTTAAATTTTAAAAAATGCTGTTTTTACAACAGGCCTTCACTGCAAATGCATTAATTTGTTGGTGTAGGGTCTTCAAAAAGACAAGATTATTCTTTGACTTTGTAGAATGAATTAATAAGGTTGAATAATATGCAAACAAGTGTTAAAGTGGGATAAATTAAGTGTTAAACATAGACGATAAGAGTTTATTATAATGGAAAAGTTCTCAATCTTAGGAATCTTATTGCAGGACAGAGTCGAGCCAGGCTAAAAACCAGAGAGTCAAAAGTAAAGGTGATCCTGTAATGAATCTGGATGGTAAGAGAGTTAAACAAAAAGATAATTGTATGAATCTTCAAGGACTGAATACAGCAGAGTGGGAACGTGGGCTCAGAACAAGACAGGAAGTGCATTTAGAACTTGGATTGGCAGAAGGGTTTCATGGAGGTTGAAATCTCCATATAGAATTTCACAAAAATCCTAGTGCTTTTTAATGGAAAGAAACATAGCCATTAAAAAGTGGGATGAGCAGACACCATGGAGCCTTTCATGTTAAATGGCTGCAGAAGACCTAAAGGATAACCTGGTCAGAGGTCGAGAATGGTGACCTCAAGGATGAACTGAATTTACCCTCCCATCAATGTGTTGATAAGCAATTACAAAGGTTAATAAAGATGGATAAATAAAGGTTGTCAGAATTGATGCTGCAGATTGCAGTGGGTGAGGTGAGTTGGACGTACTCTTAGAAAGAGATTGTGTAATGGGAGGCATCAATCTGTGTAGGGCATGATCGTGAATTATAGAACACTGAGCTGGAGGATAATCTTTTGAGCCTGTGTGAGAGAGCTTTGGAAAAAAATCTTAAATGCATAAATTCCTTAAAAATGAAGTGTTAGAAAATCTATTCAAAATAATCTTAATCCAGGAGCATGGATATGGAATGTTTCTGGATTTACTCCTGTGACCTTAGCCTCAGATGTGACATACTTGCTGACCGTTTTTAAATTGTCAAACGTTCCTAGTACAAGCTAAAATTAAGTATACCGTTTTGTATACATCTTTCTATTCAACAATATCGACACCACGATCATAGGCCTAGAAATTCGCTCGTGCCATAAGTGCACAGCCTGCCATATTGGAATTTGCGCCTTTGTAGGCTGCACTCCAAATGCATTCTAAAACATTATTAACTTATTTAAGTGTAGGACCCTTTTGTGAAATTGGTCTGCCCCACAACCTGACTCATCACGAGATAAACTCATGGCGTTAATGGTCAGAAGGACCCCGTAGGAACGCTATTTAAACAGCTTACCCCTCTGGACAGGATAGTTGCTGCTTTGTCTTCAGGCTGCTCGTTAACTTCTGGGACATTTTTTTTTAGGCTATTTTCTGTGTTCCACAAGTGAATTCTGAGTTCTGTTCACAACCTTGTGCTGGTGCTGCACTGCTTTCATCTGCTTTGCAAAGCGTTTATTCCAGTTATGGTAGGTCTGCCTTTCGGGCCGGATAAGGAGGAGGAGGGGGTGGGCCAACGAAGAAGAAAGGAGAGGTTCGATTGACCGTGATGAGGAAGCTCGAGCATCTCAGGGCCTTGAAGGCCAGCTTGTAGACTGCATCATCTTTACGTGGGCCGGGACAGTGTGGCATTGACAAAGATATTGGCAGAGTTAGTGTGTGGTGCAGTCATGCTGTCGTCCTTAGAAACTTGTCATGTAGAGTGTTTAGGGTGAGATAGAATTGAGAAGATAAAAAGAAGTTAAGGTGTGAAGAAACCCTGAGCGACATCTCGTCCAGCCCTGTGACTCGCCCCCTGCTCATGATGTCCAGCATGTCGTCCTTGAGTGGGGAGCGGGTGTTCAGGTGACCTCTGGCCTCATCATCTACTGCCTCATGTTGTGTGCGACCTTCTCCTGCAAGAAGGAAGGGAATGTTAGTATCGGCCTTCTGAGCTGTTTTGAGAATGTGCCTGTCATGGCGAATAGTGAAGATGTATGTAAGATATGAGGGGTGGGGAAGTGAGAGTTGCAATCATGCTGTGAGTAGGAGGTGCAGAGTGTATGAGTAGGAGGAGGAGTTGGTGTGAAGTGTGATGCAGTAATTGTGGGGATTAATTTAATGAACATACAAAAAAAAATTGGTTTATAAATTTGTAAGACACTAGCTCTCAGAGGAAATAGTGAATTATTTACTCAATCTTTCCTCGGGAGTGCACTTAAAAACAAGGCACCATATTTTTTAATTGGCAGCAGCAATTGCAAATAATTTAAACGAGGTGTAAAATCTAGTGTATTGTCCACTTTGGTATGAAGGTCACACACAAACTTTTATGTCAACTGTCAAAGAAAAGTTGTGCCTCAGTATTTGCATGTTGTAGGTGTGGCCTACTCAGTGGATTGTACTGTTGTACACTTAAACTGAAACCAAAAAATCAGATTTGTTTTAATAGCTACTTTTATTTAATGAAAATATAGCTGATTTTTACTAAAATGCCAGCAACATTATACCACAAACATCAAAAATCAAAACGGGCTTTGATTTGTCCTTAATTATGAATGATCAATCCTTTCATTACAGGAAGAAAACTCCAATGCCAAATCTTATAAATGGAATATTCTTCTGAAAACGTTACGAATACATATATTCTTATGATTGGATGTACTCAAATATGCACTCCTTTTTTTGCTCCTGCTCCTTGATGAACACACCCTTCAACGCCATGCATCTATGATGGAGAATTCTGGACCATCAGAGTGGTCACAGGCAACCAGCGATGCTGTGGTTGGCTGATCACCATTGGGGACTTCCTCTATAATAAATCTTTTACTCTGCAGAGAAATGCTGACCTCTTAGTGCCACCCTGTGCAGCAGCACAGATAAGGTCAGGAACTCAGCAGGAGAGGCGAGGTGATTCAGCTTGCATCCCTTTCCGATCTGGTGTATACAGTGCCAATCTACAGTTTACTTGGGCAACAGCTTGCACATTGCTATGTTTTAATAGGAGGAAAGAGAATTTGAATTGAACCATTCTATCCTGCATGAGCTTGTCGTTCATTTGCAGCTGGATTTTTATTTTGATTAACTTTTTTGTTAATGCACCCTGCTCCATCACTCTTAACTGCTTTTGCAGGCGATGTCAAAGTCCATAGGTGCAGTGACTTGCAACTTCATGTTCAGGCTTCACTGAAATCTAGTCGCTCTGTACTTTTTGTGTATAAAGCAGACAAGCAGATGATTAATAACACAGGGCAATGATGTGTTTTACATAAATTTATCATTAAAAGGGGTGGTTAAGCTCACAATACTATTATAGGGCCCAATTTTGGCCATGATTTGCATCAATTTTTTTGGAGTAAGTTATTTTTTCTGGCATAAGTTTAAAAAAAATGGCATTTTCCCCAAAAAATTTGCTCCAGAGTAAGTCAGTTAGGTACAATTTTTTAAAGTTTTTTTTCCAAAAGGGGGCGTTCCCAGACACTTATGCCAGTTTTGTCCATTTATGCCACTTTGGCCAGCAAAAACTTACTCTAAATCAATTTAGGTCAGCGTATGTGGCCAGCTCTGAAAAACGTTTCGAGCAGTTAAGAAATCGGCACAGGTAAGTAAGTAAGGATCTGCACCCAAGCACCAAACATTCCAAATAAAAGTTAAAATAACTAAATAAAAATAAAGAACTCTGGTAAATCCTACCTTGGGCCGGGGAAGGCAGTAGGCCGGCCTGTACGGGAGGCCATTCGACGAGGGATAGGGGAAACCGGCAAAGACGCATCGGGAGTGGGGGGAAGAGAGGAAAGGCAGGGCTCCACGGCATCGGGAGGGAGCCGTGTGCGACCATTCGGCCACGGCTAGGGGCGGCGAACATCGTGTCCTGCTGACAGCTTGCAGGACATGCTGGGAGGGCGAGGAGCATGCGCGCAGACTCCACTGCGCATGCGGACAGCTGTCGGCAGTGTTTTCAGCGCAGGGCTGTAGCTCCGCCCCCCCCCCCCCACACCGCGCCAGAACCCGGGACACTTGGCAGAGGGGCCAGGATACTAAGAAAGTTTTTTGGCGCCCTTTCCAGCGCACAAAGTCGGCGCATAAAGGGCCAGTGCGCCAAAAAAACGGGTTGGACAAAATTGGGCCCTTAATAACGAATGGCATCTTTAGATTAGTGTGATTGTGATGCTACGCTTAATGATTTGCATTTGAATATTTAGCTTCCTCATCTATTTAGACTGGATAGACTCGTAAAACTTGATGTCAACTTGTAAATCATTTAAAGTGAGCTATGCAAGAGCACTATTCAGAGCTTGTGTGTAGAACAACTTCAATCTGGAATATTACAAAAAAAGGAATGCCTTATCATCTTAAACCTGGATTCTCCCTCTGAGGGTTTGCTATTCAGATTTGTTTATATTACGGCCAAAAAACGTCATTTTTGTTTTATAATTTTTCACCCCTCCATTTTTTTAATTTTCAGAACTTTTCAAAACTAGTGTGAAATGGAGGGTATGGATTTATGTGTGCAGTTGCCTCATGCAGTAAACTGCCAAACTTCACCGAAGTGCCGAGTGGAGGGCGCCCAGGTGGACAGGTACAATTGAGTGAGAATGTTTCTGTATAAATCCACGCAGCTGGTGCTAGTGATGATGAGCTGTCTGCTCTGCTAGGGCGAGAGGGACCCAGGCCACGAGTTACTCAACGAATATCAGTGGCCAGGAGCGCCTGATACCACCGAGCACAGTTGACAGAGACCAGGGGTAAATGGGTCACGAGCCTGCTCACTCAACCCAGGAACAGTATTTCCCACCCTCTTTGGGAAGGGGATAAGAAATGGAAGGGTCATGCAGGGCTTGATACGCTCCACAGTACACTCCGTATTATAGAACAGCCTAACTGATGTCTGGAAAACTACAGTAAAAATCATTACTATGCTAGATTTGAGTTTAACTTTTTTTTTTTCTTCTGTTCTGTATAGGTTCGTGAATTAGGTGGCATTCCACTCATCCTGGACAACTGCAGCATCGATGAGAACAATCCTTGTATCCTTTTCTGCAGTACTGACTTGTTTTGATTTTCTATAAAAGAATCCCTTACATCACCTCAGCTGAACATTGCCTTCCATACCTCTGCCCCCTAAACAGAGAAATCAACGTTTCAGCATTTAAATTTCTTGTCCCTATTGGCCTGGATTTTGCGGTCGATATGGCGGCGCATACTCTGAGTATGCCATCATACCTCCGTTGAAATCCACTGCAAGTTCGGGATTGCCACATGTGCGTGCGTATGTGTGAAATCTGGAACTTGCAGTCTGTCAGCGTATGTGTTGACAGGCCATCTGTGCCAGCCACGAAAAAGCAATCGTTGGCAGAGTCGACCGACTGGCCAGAAATTGCGCATGGAAATGTTACTCCTGATAACATAAGAAATAGGAACAGAAGTAGGCCATATGGCCCCTCGAGCCTGCTCCGTCTTTCAATAAGATCATGGCTGATCTGATCGTGCACTCAGCTCCACTTCCCTGCCCGCTCCCCATAACCCCTTATCCCCTTATCGTTTAAGAAACTGTCTATTTCTGTTTTAAATTTATTCAATGTCCCAGCTTCCACAGCTCTCTGAGGCAGCGAATTCCACAGATTTACAACCCTCTGAGAGAAGAAATTTCTCCTCATCTCTGGTTTAAATGGGCGGCCCCTTATTCATGCCCTCTAGTTCTAGTCTCCCCCATCAGTGGAAACATCCTCTCTGCATTAACCTTGTCAAGCCCCCTCATAATCTTATACATTTCGATAAGATCACCTCTCATTCTTCTGAATTCCAATGAGTAGAGGCCCAACCTGCTCAACGTTTCCTCATAAGTCAACCCCCTCATCCCCGGAAGCAACCTAGTGAACCTTCTCTGAACTGCCTCCAAAGCAAGTATATCCTTTTGTAAATATGGAAACCAAAACTGCACGCAGTATTCCAGGTGTGGCCTCACCAATATCTTATATAGCTATAGCAAGCCTTCCCTGCTTTTATACTCCATCCCCTTTGCAATAAAGACCAAGATACCATTGGCCTTCCTGATCACTTGCTGTACCTGCATTCTAGCCTTTTGTATTTCATGCACAAGTACCCCCAGGTCCCGCTGTACTGCAGCACTTTGCAATCTTTCTCCATTTAAATAATAACTTGCTCTTTGATTTTTTTTCTGCCAAAGTGCATGGCCTCACACTTTCCAACATTATACTCCATCTGCCAGATTTTTGCCCACTCACTTAACCTGTCTATGTCCTTTTGCAGATGTTTTGTGTCCTCCTCACACATTGCTTTTCCTCCCATCTTTGTATCATCAGCAAACTTGGCTACATTACACTCAGTCCCTTTTTCCAAGTTGTTAATATAGATTGTAAATAGTTGGGGTCCTAGCACCGATCCCTGCGGCACCCCACTAGTTACTGGTTGCCAACCAGAGAATGGACCATTTATCCCAACTCTCTGTTAGTTAGCCAATCCTCTATGCATGCTAATATATTACTTCCAACCCCGTGAACTTTTATCTTGTGCAGTAACCTTTTATGTGGCACCTTGTCAAATGTCTTTTGGAAGTCCAAATACACCACGTCCACTGGTTCCCCTTTATCCATCCTGTTCGTTACATCCTCAAAGAACTCCAGCAAATTTGTCAAACATGACTTCCCCTTCATAAATCCATGCTGACTCTGTCTGACCGAATTTTGATTTTCCAAATGTTCTGCTGCTGCTTTAATAATGGAATTCAAACTTTTTCCCAACCACAGATGTTAGGCTGACTGGTCTATTGTTTCCTGCTTTTTGTCTGCCTCCTTTGTTAAATAGGGGCATTACATTTCTAGTTTTCCAATCTGCTGGGACTTCCCCAGAATCCAGGGAATTTTGGTAAATTACAACCAATGCATCCACTATCCCTGCCGCTACTTCTCTTAAGACCCCAGTATGCAAGCCATCAGGTCCAGGGGATTTATCTGCCTTAGTCCCATTATCTTACTGAATACCACCTCCTTAGTGATTGTGATTGTGTTAAGTTCCTCCCTCCTATAGCACCTTGACTATCCACTTTTGAAATATTGTTAGTGTCCTCTACTGTAAAGACTGATACAAAATATTTGTTCAGGGTTTCTGTCATCTCCATGTTCCCCATTACTAATTCCGCGGTCTCGTCCTTTATGGGACTAACATTTACTTAAGCCATTCTTTTCCTTTTTGCAAACCTCAGGCATTCATGAAGGGGAAATCATGTTTAACTAATTTACTGGAATTCTTTGAGGATATAACGAGCATGGTGGATAGAGGTGTATCGATAGATGTGGTGTATTTAGATTTCCAAAAGGCATTCGATAAGGTGCCACACAAAAGGTTACTGCAGAAGATAAAGGTACGCGGAGTCAGAGGAAATGTATTAGCATGGATTGAGAATTGGCTGGCTAACAGAAAGCAGAGAGTCGGGATAAATGGGTCCCTTTCGGGTTGGAAATCGATGGTTAGTGGAGTGCCACAGGGATCGGTGCTGGGACCACGACTGTTTACAATATGCATAGATGACCTGGAAGAGGGGACAGAGTGTAGTGTAACAAAATTTGCAGATGACACAAAGATTAGTGGGAAAGCGGGTTGTGTAGAGGTTACAGAGAGGCCGCAAAGAGATTTAGATAGATTAAGCGAATGGGCTAAGCTTTGGCAGATGGAATACAATGTCGGAAAATGTGAGGTCATCCACCTTGGGAAAAAAAAAACAGTAAAAGGGAATATTATTTGAATGGGGAGAAATTACAACATGCTGCGGTGCAGAGGGACCTGGGGGTCCTTGTACATGAATCCCAAAAAGTTAGTTTGCAGGTGCAGCAGGTAATCAGGAAGGCGAATGGAATGTTGGCCTTCATTGCAAGAGGGATGGAGTACAAAAGCAGGGAGGTCCTGCTGAAACTGTACAGGGTATTGGTGAGGCCGCACCTGGAGTACTGCGTGCAGTTTTGGTCACCTTATTTAAGGAAGGATATACTAGCTTTGGAGGGGATACAGAGACGATTCACTCTGCTGATTCCGGAGATGAGGGGGTTACCTTATGATGATAGATTGAGTAGACTGGGTCGTTACTCATTGGAGTTCAGAAGGATGAGGGGTGATCTTATAGAAACATTTAAAATAATGAAGGGGATAGACAAGATAGAGGCAGAGAGGTTGTTTCCACTGGTCGGGGAGACTAGAACTAGGGGGCACAGCCTCAAAATATGGGGGAGCCAATTTAAAACCGAGCTGAGAAGGAATTTCTTCTCCCAGAGGTTGTGAATCTGTGAAATTCTCTGCCCAAGGAAGTAGTTGAGGCTAGCTCATTGAATGTATTCAAATCACAGATAGATAGATTTTTAACCAATAAGGGAATTAAGGGTTACGGGGAGCGGGCGGGTAAGTGGAGCTGAGTCCATGGCCAGATCAGCCATGATCTTGTTGAATGGCGGAGCAGGCTCGAGGGGCTAGATGGCCTACTCCTATTCCTAATTCTTATGTTCTTGTTATGTTCTTATGTTCTATTAATTAAACATTTTCAGATCATAAATTATACACATACACTATATCAAATGAGTTTCTGCAAATATTGGCCCACATTACAGTTTTAATGTCGAAAATTACCAAAAAATTTGATTTTCCGTGAGGTTGGTGGAATGAAGGTAATTACGAATAAAATTCCAAGTCTGTAAATTGTAATTAGATCAGATTTTGGGATTCCATTACAACTCATTACAGGATTCCCTTCAGAAATGATTCAAATAGCATTCTGCTTTGTGATTGGAGGACAAGGCCCTCATGATCCCAGGTGTGTCGCACTGCCTGCGTCCCTGGGATCCGTGAGCCATTAGGCTGCCCTCCGCCTCGCAACCTCAGACCGCAGCTTTTCGCAGCCTCGCCACCAGCAGGCAGGTTTGTAATTCCTCTGTGGGTTGGAGGTGTAATCCAAAGGTATGTTCCGACCGCAATTTTTGACCCCTTGTCTTTCATTTCTCCAAAATAATGTCATGAAATGTAACAGCAACAAACTTGTTAGAAACTTTTTATTCTGCTTTAACTTTTCTGATATGTTTTCACGGTATTGAAAAGTGTTTTATTCTGGTATCAACGGACTGACATTTTGAGGAAATTTGCAATGCAAAAAATATGTTCTTGGGAACCTTCATTTTTTGACATGCTCATACAAAAATCTTGACAGTAGAGAGCGGTTGTCCTACATGAGAGATCGGGGCCTCGGGTGCATAGTTTGATGGAGTAGGCCTAACATTTGCATGAAATTCCAAAACTATGCCTTTGTTTCTAAAAACGTTTGGCGCAGAGATCCTTTGTCTTGACCTGCCCAAATATATATTTTTTTCAGTTTTGTGTGGAGTATGGGAAGCGCCCATCACACGTCACATGTTCCATCTCTTCTCGGAAACAGACCTGTTAAAGTAAAGCTTTTGCCTTGTTGCCTTTGCCCACATCTCTCTCCAATTTAATGAGTCTAGACAAGCCATGGTTGCGACTCCTGTATTAAAAAGGAAAAAAATCAGAACTAATGAAAAAAACAATACTCTTAATTGTGGACTTGCACATGTGACTCGTGTATTTATTTCCCTCTTATTAAGCACTCATAGACCCACGGATCTCAGGGTTGTAGGCAATTCGGAAGTATCCCTGGGATCTCGTGGGTCCGGTCCTCCAATGAGAAAGGAGGATTACATTTACGAACGGAATCCCCATAAACCTAATGGAATCCCGAAATAATTAAACAATTTACACAACTGCAATAAAATAACTGTTCTCATTTTCAAATTCAATTAAAAGTCCCTGCAATACAGCAAATACAATAAAAATTAGATTTTTTGAAAAATAATGGTCAATATTTTAATCCGAGCCAAAATTTGCATAAACTAATTTTAAGTGTTTGTGCATCAATTTTTACTTTTAAATGTTTAATTTAAGATTTCTATTAACCCTTACGCTGGTGAAAACAGGTCCTACACTTGCTTTTACCAGATGTAAGGGTTCCGTGGACTTCTGGGCAGCAGATGTCCACGGAATGTACCAGCGAATGTGAATTTTTAGTCAGTTTGGTAGATTTCGCATGCGGAAACCCAGAAGTTGCGGGGCCTTTCGGAAGGCTTACGACGCGTAAGCTAAGCGTAAGCTATCATCAGAACCACAAATTCCGGCCCATAGTTTTTAGTTTCCTTTTATGGGCAGAAGCTAGTGGAGTCAAGAAAATGAATAATGCCGATTTCTTGGTCCTATGGTGAATCACACTTGCTGTGCTCAGGTCATATAATTCAGAGTCTAATTATGGCCTCTATTCACGTGATCCAGTTTCGCTTTATAGTGACAGGTTGGTGATTCATTGTTGCATTGTATTTGAATGACCAGTGTGGGAGTTGAAACCTTTTATACTTCAGGATGACGTAAATCAAATCCTGAACAGAACAGCTACCTTCTATTGAACTCAAGTAGTTATTCCAGAATAGATTCATTCACCAAATATCACCTTTATCCACCAAGAAGTTAGCTTTCCTCATCCTTCAGTGTCCACAGACAACAAATAAATACCCTACCGTTCAACAGGAGAAAGCAGTGAGGGGCGCAATGTTATATTGAGGCTGTCTTGGAAAGTTTCAAATTGTGCTTTTGAATATAAAAAGCAAAGAAAAAAATGGCATGATGATTAATGATTATTTTAAGATTTGGTACTAAATCAGGCCTTTTAAGTCACACAAAAGTTATCCAGATGAAAAGCTTAAGGTTAAAGATGTCCTTCGAGGTGTTGTATACTGACAATCGGCAAGAAGTTTCTGTTTAGGAATGACGTATAGTGTGAAGAAGAAAAATTAAACCATGACACTCTGGTACCTTAAGATAGCCCAAGTGTCTAAGTACATTGACAATACAACAAACATATATTGATCTCGCACCTTCATGGAAGTAAATATGAACACCGAACACAAGTGGAGTTGAGAAAAGGCATGGTCTAATTCGATGATTTGTAAACTGGAGAGAGGACAAGAAAGGATCCCATGAAATACAATTTTTACACAACCTGACAGACCAAAACACAAGCATAATGGTCAGTCGTGTGAGTTGTGGGAACCTACTGTGTTCTTTCCTTACATCATTGGTTCTGGTTGTGTGAGCTGAATATATTGAATAATATTTTTGTAAATGGTAAGTTTTCAGGTGGAGGGTTTAATTGGTAGCATTCCAAGAGAAAACCAGATTGTCGGAATTACGCTACCTGTATTACCTTTTAGCTACATGCTGTTATGTTGTTTGAGATCACTGTTCACAAATTCTACTGTTCTACGTAGTGTATACTTTTGAGATCTCAACAGTGAGTTTCAATATGGTAAACGGATCAAGTATGGGTTTATATCCAGCTCCTTTACTCAACAGGCAATTTTAGACAGAGTTCATTTTACCCTATCCTTTAAAGTAGTGGTCCAGGTGCATGTTACAATAATAAAAATAGTCAGGCCTTCCACTCTGAGGGATTCTCTGATGGTATCCGATATTATTCCTGTCCTGATCTGTTCACATCAACATATACATGATAGAAAATTGCACTCTTGTAGGTTTGTTGATCATACTTTCCTCCTTTCAAAGATGCAGAGCTCTGAAGGATTTAAAAACCTAATTAGCTACTGGCTGAACCTTTTTAATGCACGCCTTGACACGACAGCTAAACTATTATAATCCTTCCCATTTTTAGCTCAGAACTTTTTGTTTTAGGAAGCTTGCCAAAATCAGTTGATCGCTCCAAGTCTTGTTCACCCATCACCCCTGTACTCGCTGACCTACATTGGCTCCCAGTTCGACAACGCCTCAGTTTTAAAATCTTCATCCTTGTTTTCAAATCCCTCCATGGCCTCGCCCCTCCTTATCTCTCTAATCTCCTCCAGTCCTGCAAGCCTTTGAGATCTGTGTTCTGGTCTCTGGTGGCGGAACATGGGAGTGCATGCTTTACAGATGCACAACATCCCGCCCCCCGCCCCCCGCCCCCAAAGTCAAAGTCAAAGTGAAAACTATTTTCAAGGTGAGGCGGTCAGGAGCCTTTCTTTCCCTGGTGGACCGCCTCGGTACAAATGTCTGTTCTGGTGTGTTGGCTGTGCCCTCGCTGGGCTGGCGTGTTGTTGGCCCTGCAGAGCTGCTGGGTGAGCCTGGCCTTGTTGGGCGTGATGGGTTCAATTTCCTGGTCCGGGGTGATGTTGATCCTTCGGGTGTGTGTTTTGGGCTCGAAAAAGGTGGTGTCTGCTGAGGATTGTTCAGGGCGGTCTGTGAACCACAGCCTCGTTTGGTCCAGGTGCTTTCTACAAATTTGTCCATCGTCTAGTTTGACTACAAACACCCTATTCCCTTCTTTAGCTATCACCGTGCCCGCGATGCACTTGAGACCATGTCCATAGTTTAGCACATACACAGGGTCATTCAGATCAATTTCCCGTGACATAGTGGCGCGACCATCGTTTACATTTTGTTGCTGCCGCCTGCTCTCGACCTGATTATGCAGGTTGGGATGAACCAGCGAGAGTCTGGTTTTAAGTGTCCTTTTCATGAGTAGCTCAGCCGGGGGTACCCCTGTGAGCGAGTGGGGTCTCGTGCAGCAGTACTTGGGACAGGCGGGTTTGGAGTGAGCCTTCTGTGACTCGTTTAAGGCTCTGTTTGATCGTTTGTACTGCCCCCGCTCTGCCTGCCCATTGGAGGTTGGTTTAAACGGGGCCAGTGTGACATGTTTGATCCCATTGCGGGTCATGAATTCTTTAAATTCGGCACTGGTGAAACATGGCCCGTTGTCACTGACCAGTATGTCAGGCAGGCCATGGGTGGCAAACATGGCTTTCAATGGTGACGGTGGCGGTGCTTCCCGACATTAATTCACATTTTGAAAAAGCATCCACCACCACCACCACCACCAGGAACATTTTACCGAGAAACGGGCCCGCATAGTCGACATAGATCCTCGACCATGGTTTGGAGGGCCAGGACCACAAACTTAGTGGTGCCTCTCTGGGCGTGTTGCTCAACTGAGCACATACACTGCATTGCCGTACACAGGACTCTAAGTCAGACTCGCTATCGGGCCACCACACGTGGGATCTGGCTATCGCTTTCATCATTACTATACCCGGGTGTGTGCTGTGGAGATCCGAGATGAACGTCTCCCTGCCCTTTTTGGGGAGACTACTCCCCAAAAACTCCACTTCTGTTGCCATGAAGATGCATTTCGACCTACGTGATCCAGTCGCTGGAGGACCTCCTCCAGGTTTCGTAGGTGCTCGATGGCGTCCCGACCCATGACCAATATGTCGTCCTGAAAAACCACCGTGCGTGGTACCGACTTGAGTAGGCTCTCCATGTTTCTCTGGAAGATCGCTGCAGCCGACCGAATTCCAAATGGGCATCTGTTGTAGACGAACAGTCCCTTGTGCGTGTTGATGCAGGTGAGACCCTTCGAAGACTCGTCCAGCTTCTGTGTCATGTAGGCCGAGGTCAGATCGAGCTTGGTGAATGTCTTGCCTCCTGCCAGCATCGCAAATAGGTTGTCTGCCTTAGCTCGCGGGTATTGGTCCTGTAGCGAGAAACGATTAATAGTTACTTTATAATCACTGCAAATCCTGACCGTGCCATCAATTTTGAGTACTGGAACAATCGGGCTGGCCCACGCGCTGAATTCCACTGGGGAGGATGATGCCCTCGCATTGCAGCCTGTCCAGCTCGATTTCCACTCTCTCCCTCATCATGTGAGGTACCGCTCGCACCTTGTGGGTCGTACCTTCGTCCCGGAAAAGTTTCCAATGCCTGTCTCAAAAAGGGAAGGAAATTTGTTAAGAACCTGGGTACATGAGGCCTCATCGACATGTGATAGCGCTCGGATGTCATCCCAGTTTCAGCGGATTTTGCCCAGCCAGCTCCTTGCAAGCAGTGTGGAGCCATCGCCCGAGACAATCCAGAGTAGCAGTTCGTGCACTGTGCCCTCGTAGGTGACCTTGACCATGGCGCTGCCCAGGACAGTGATAAGCTCTTTGGTGTACATTCTCAGTTTCGTGTGGATGGGGCTCAGGGCTGGTCTGAGTGCCTTGTTGCACCACAGTCTCTCAAACATCTTTTTACTCATGATGGATTGGCTAGCGCCAGTCTCCAGTTCCATGGCTACGGGTAAGCCATTCAATTTTACATTTAGCATTATAGGTGGACATTTCGTCTCAAATGTGTGCACCCAGTGTACTTCAGCATCTGCCTCCTCTCTCTGAGGCTCGAAATTGCTTTGATCCACCATGGACCGATCTTCCTCTGCCACGTGGTAAGCAGGTTTTGCAGAGCTTGCAGCTCGTTTGCAAGCTCGTTGGAGGTGCCCCATTGTTCCACAGCTCTTGCAAACATACCCTTTGAAGTGGCATGAATAGGCTGAATGGAAGCTTCCACAATGCCAACAAGGTATGAATTGCCTTGCATTCATCCTTTGTTGCGGACTCCGAGTCATCTGGGTCACCTGAGGCCTGCTGGCAGTTGCAGATTCGTGGTTTCTGCCCTGTACATTTCTGTTCGCAAACACAGTTCCAGTTAATTTATAAACATTGCTAGCACTTGTGTGCTGAAAGATTTGTTTGGTGTAATCACTGGTGGACATAAATGCCTGTGCTATCGCAATGGCCTTACTGAGGGTCAGTGGCTCTGCAGTCAAAAGTTTTCGTAGGATGGTCTCGTGGCCAATGCCCAGTACAGAAAAAGTCCCATCAAACCATCAAACTCACATTGTCCTGCAAGTTGCCTTAGCTTGGCGACATAGCTCATCACTTCCTGACCTTCAGATCGCTGGTAAGTGTAGAACTGATACCTTGCCATCAGCACGCTCGCCCTCGGGATAAGACGCTCCCGAACCAGTGTACACAGCTCCTCATACGACTTATCTGTGGGTTTCACCGGAGCCAGAAGATTCTTCATGAGGCTGTAGGTCGGTGCCCCGCAGACCGTGAGGAGGATCACTCTCCTTTTTGCAGCGCTTCCTTCTCCGTCCAGCTCGTTGGCTACAAAGTACTCGTCTAGCCGTTCGACATAGGCTTCCCAGTCCTCACCCTCCAAGAACCTCTCCAGGATGCCCAGAGTTTGCTGCATCTTTGCGTTGGATTCGTATTCTCATCAACAGTTATTGTGTTCCTAACACAGATGAGACTGCACACAGAGAGGTTAAAGTAACAGTGACCTCAGTCTTTATTAAGACATTCCAGAGTGAGGAACAGGCCTTACGGACCGGCTTATATGCAATGCTCCCAAGGAATGCAGGGATCCCTTAGGACTTCAGGGATTGCGCTCTCTGGTGGCGGAACATGGGAGTGCACGCTTTATGCAGGTACAGCAGGCGGGAAGAAGGCAAATGGTATGTTGGCCTTCATAGCAAGGGGATTTGAATATAGAAGCAGCGAGGTCTTACTGCAGTTGTGCAGGGCCTTAGTGAGGCCTCACCTGGAATATTATGTTCAGTTTTGGTCTCCTAGTCTGAGGAAGGACGTTCTTGCTATTGAGGGGGTGCAGCGAAGGTTCATCACACTGATTCCAGGGATGGCTGGGCTGTCATATGAGGAGAGACTGGATCAACTGGGCCTTTATTCACTGGAGTTTAGAAGGATGAGAGGGGATCTCATAGAAACATATAAGCTTCTAACGGGACTGGACAGGTTAGATGCGGGAAGAATGTTCCCGATGTTGGGGAAGTCCAGAACCAGGGGACATAGTTTTAGGATAAGGGGTAGGCCATTTAGGACTGAATTGAGGAGAAACTTCTTCACTCAGAGAGAGTTGTTAACCTGTGGAATTCCCTGCCGCAGAGTGTTGTTGATGCCAGTTCACTGGATATATTCAAGAGGGAGTTAGATATGGCTCTTACGGTTCAGGGGATCAAGGGGTATGGAGAGAAAGCAGGAAAGGGGTACTAAAGGAATGATCAGCCATGATCTTATTGAATGGCGGTGCAGGCTCGAAGGGCCGAATGGCCTACTCCTGCACCTATTTTTTTATGTTTCTATGTTACAAATACACAACAGATACCATCGCGACTTAAATCCTATTGGACAACAGAGGTTGTGGAGATTCTATTGAGTTGAGCCAGGAAAGTACAGCAGTAACAGTTGGATGATCACTTTCTGGACTTACTGGAAAAAAATGTTCATTTATGCCTTTCCTCTATTTCTTCTGATTTCCAGGATGATTCACAAAATCTGTGCCAAGGAAACCGCGGTCATCTTAATAATGATGTGCTGATTGAGGAAAATCTTGTTCTTCATTCTTTGCAGGTTGCCCATTTCAGATCCATTCAGTGCAGGATCTACTGTTGCAAATGTAGCATCACATATAGTACAGCAATGCCCAAATCTCTCTCTGTGAGGGCTTATGGAGCGTCTTCCTCCCAAAAGTTTGTCAACATCCTTCGCCTGCTCCACAACAACATGCAGGCTATGATCCTTACCAGCGGATCCGTTACAGACCCATTCCACGTCCAAACCGGGATCAAACAGGGCTGCGTCATCGCTCCAACCCTCTTCTCAATCTTCATCACTGCCATGCTTCACCTCACTGTCAACAAGCTCCCTGCTGGAGTGGAACTAAACTATAGGATCAGTGGGAAGCTGTTTAACTTATGCCACCTCCAGACCAGGTCAAGACCACCCAAACCTCTGTCGTTGAACTGCAGTACGCGGACGACACCTGCGTCTGCGCACATTCGGAGACTAAACTCCAGGATATAGTCGATGTATTCACCGAGGCATTTGAAAGCATAGGCCTTACGCTTAACATCCGCCAGCCTGTCCTCGCCGCACAGCACTGCCCCCCAGTCATCAAGATTCACGGCGCGGCCCTCGACAACGTGGACTACTTCCCATACCTCGGGAGCCTCTTGTCAACAAAGGCAGACATTGATGCGGAGATTCAACATTGCCGCCAGTGCAGCCTTCGGCTGCCTGAGGAAAAGAGTATTCAAAGACAAAGCCCTCAAACCTACCACCAAGCTGATGGTCTACAGGGCTGTAGTAATTCCCGCCCTCCTGTATGGATCAGAGGCATGGATGACTTGCAACAGACACATCAAGTCGCTGGAGATATATCACCAATGATGTCTTCACAAGATCCTGCAAATCCCTGGGAGGACAGACGCACCAACATCAGTGTCCTCGCCCAGGCTAACATCCCCAGTATTGAAGCACTAACCACACTAGATCAGCTTCACTGGGCAGGCCACTTAGTTCGTATGCCAGACACGAGACTCCCGAAGCAACTGCTCTATGCGGAGCTCCTTCATGGCAAACGAGCCAAAGGTGGGCAGCGGAAACGTTAGACGGACACCCTCAAAGCCTCCCTGGTGAAGTGTGACATCGCCACTGACGCCTGGGAGACCCTGGCCGAAGACCGCCCTTGGTGGAGAAAGTGCATCCGGGAGGACATTGAGCTCTTCGAATCTCAACGCTGCGAGCGTGAAGAGGTCAGGCGCAGGCAGCGGAAGGAGCGTGTGGTAAATCAGTGCCACCTCCCCCTTCACCTGACGAATATCTGTCCCACCTGTGACAGGGTCTGTGGTTCTCGTGTTGGACTGTTCAGCCACCAAAGAATTCACTTTAGGAGTGGAAGCAAAACTTCCTCGATTCCGAGGGACTGCCTGTGAGGTATGAGGATTGATGACATTTAAGAGGGCTATCCTATTTAAACCGAATGGCTTTCTTCAGTGACGGAAGACTTTTTAAAAGCATTTTAAAAGCCTTACCGTAAAAATCTGTAACGGGAAATGAAAATAAATTTTCCGATGGCAGAGTTGAGTGAATTGGATTCTAGGATCTTTGTGTTTTTGTTTCCTTGCTGATCAGAAACCATCAGGAAAATCAGAGGCCATCCTACTCAGACCTCTTTGGGGACCTCTTTCTTGACCCTGCCGACAAAGTAGCTTCTTGGGGCTGGATTTTACGAACCTCAGCGGATCCATGGCGGGTGATGTCGGTGGCGAGTCTCGGCCCCACTGCTGGTTCCATCCCGGCCTCTGAAATAATTTTCCCCAGATTGGGCTTGTTAAGCACTCTAGCGCGATTCCCGGACAATTAGAGGAAGCGGGTCTGGTGACATCATTTGATGACACGTCATCAGCCAGTTTCCTTAAAGGGACCATGGCCAACTTTATTTTGACATTTGTGCTGTCAGTGTTCCAAAGCATTGAAGTGTTGCAAACACTGACAAGCATTGCACAAAGGTACACAGCTGCATCCAGGCTCTCCCATGACTACCTCCATATGCTTAAGGAGGGAGTCACAGCACACGGGAGATCCTCTTCTCTTCCCATGGGTGGAAGAGACCTCCCCAGGAGATCAACACAGCATGCACAGGAGGACACAAGCAGGGACGTGATCAGGAGGACCTGGGTGCAGTGCCGCGAACGTTTCAATGATCTCAGTAGATCATGAAACATTAGTACAAAGCCACACTCAACCTCATTTTGCTGTGCCTCTCTTTACATCCCCATCACTCTGCCTTCCCAACCCTGCTCCTGCACACCCTTACTCGCACCAATTTACCCTTACACCTCCACCCATCTCTATCTATATCATCATTTCCCCATCTCACTAGCCAGCCTTCACACTCACCCTCATCCTCGTGCAATATTGCCAACTAACAACACACAACGGTAGGCACTTGGGTGTTTTATGCAATGTTCATGTAAAGTTTCTGCTAATGTGGTGTCAAACATTGAAACCTTTATTTTCAACACTTTGCGTTCTTGGATAGATTTGTGTGCACCTTTGGAAGTGGCTTAGTGAGTTAACGGTACATCCCGCAATGGCGTTGAGTGTAAATGGAATGGTTCGGGCATTGCAGGGATACTTTATGGTGTTGCTGTACAGCATTGAGTGAAATAAATCTGGCCATGGTGAGGCCATCCTTGGCCTCCCAGGCAGCATTGTGTTCAGGTGCTGATGTCCTGTGTCCTGTGCAACATCAGTTGATTGCAGAGAATGTTGGTGCTGGTGGTGTGCCTGGTGATGCTGGTGTTGGGGCTGATCGTGGTGGGACTCTGAGGACCAAGGTGAGAGTTTCAAGGGCACCCATGCTGATGAAGTAGATGGCAGGTGAAGTAGAGATGACAGAAGCGATCTGTCAATGGTGGAAGAGGTAATGAACTCACACTGGATGGAGACTTGTGTAAAGACTTGTAGCATTCTGAATCTGTAGTGGAAATGCAGTTTAGGGAAGCTAGTGGTTAAGGGAACATATCTCAGTTAGTTGGGAGCTTTGACTTGACACTTGAAGCTGGCAACTCAACAGCTGATTCAATGGCCACTGACCTCTTGCCTCAGCTCCACAGTCGCAGTCTAGGCACAGCGGGAAACCAGTGGGCGACCTGCCAAATTCAAAAAGTTGGAAAAACCCCATTGATAAGTGGCTGTAAACAAGCCACTAATGAATTTAATTGCCTCCCCTGCTGCTGCGTGTCAAGTCTGCTCAGCGCTGACAGACCCGACATTTGGTAAAGGTGGGCGGCGGTAGGTTGACAACAGGGTCCCAACCAGCTGGGGAGAAAAAAACACTTTTTTTTACTAGTATACAGGACCAAAAATTACATGCTAATAAATCAACAAATACAGAAGTCTGATAACCTCTCCGATCCCAGAAGCCCTTTGCAGACTCTTGAGGTCCCAGTGACTGAGTTTGAAGACCTGTGATGTAAGTGGGGATGGGGGACAGTGAGTGACCTCAGGGGTTTGCTGCATTTGGGTGGCAGGTTTGCATGGAGAAGTTGGACGACCCTCAAAAAATTAGAAATTCGTCAGCACTGGTAGGAATAGAATGGTAAAACTCTGCCTTTCTATTATTTAGCCATAGCGTATTGCAGATTGCACTCGATCCTTTTCCAGCACTTTCACCCACTGGGTTTCGCAGCTTAAAAAATCCCCGTAAATTAGTTTGGCTTGAGAAAGGGGGAGTGAACCGATCACAAAGCTCTTCATCATCCATTTGACTATCTGTGGGCTTGTCACTTTACTGCTATTATCTCCATTGTCTGAATGACCTAGTGTGTTCTAGGAATGCCTCAGGGATGGGGTTGAGGGTTAAAGAGATAGAATTGTTGTGAATCTAAGGTTTAATTAAAGGCCAGGCAGTGCTGACCAAAAGGTATAATTTTGTTTAAAGAAAATAAAAAGCCAAATTGAGATGTCTGAAAACAACTGCACGTATAAAGGCTTCATTATATTTTGGAATTTAGCATGGCAATGCTTGGACAATAGATCGAAAATAATTTTTTTTTTAAAGTACTAATTATTGAACCTGTGCAATGAGGAAAAACACTGATTTATCATCTTACACAGAACTGTGGTAGCACCCAGGAGAGGTCTGCAGGTCAGAATGTTCATCCTTCTTAGTTGGTTGGGGACAGCATTGAAGTGGAAAGTGGTGAAAGAAAAGTTGTGGTTTAAAATATTAACCACTCAATCTTTCTGAATGCAAACTATAACTTTGAGTTGTAAATGCCACATGTTGCTTTAGAGAAATAAGAAAAAAAAGAGTTGAAGGAAGGAACATTGCACAGTTGTTTTGAACTGTTTCTTTTCCTTCTAGTGATGTTTGGAATTATTGATGTAGCTGTATCTTGTAATGCAGTTGTGTTGCATAATGTTATCTGCTATCAAAATTATCCGTCCCTCTGGCTGCTTTTCTATTTTGCGGTTGAATTATATTTTCCTTTTCTCTTTTCCTCTCTTTCCCCCCCCCCCCTTTCCTCTCTTCTCCCTTCCCTCCCTTCCCCCCCCCCCCCCCCCCCCACACACGAGTTCCACTAAGTGGAGGTCTAGCAAGATAGTTTGAGTTATTGCTGCTCTTCCCACTTATAATTAAATTCAAATTTCACCCTCCACCCAGGATGTTGGGAGTGATCTGTGCTGAACCTCTTGGCACACTGCAAAATAGCTATCAATTAAATAAAACATTCCTATTATGTTTAACTATATAAAATCTTATTAATAATGCCCACCGCTCCAAAACATGCCTGAGGTTTTGGTTTCCCTTGTAGTTCAAGCAGAAGCAGTTGGCACGCTGACATGGGCTGTTGGTGTCAAAGTGGCGCCGACAAACTTTTCAAAGCAGGTTGAAATTCCTGCCAAGTGAGTCGAAAGTATCTGCTTTGAAACTTTGTTCACTGTGTGGATGAAATGACAAAAATAAATGAATGCTAGGAACGGGAGAAGCGTTTTGCATTTAAATATATTATTTGAAACTTAGAGATTTCTTTTTAATAATAAGTGTAACACCCAAAAATGAAATTTAGGTGAGAAGGAACTGCCTTGTTGGGATGCATGCAGGTGTTGGTCGCCAGTCCCATCTGGACCCAGAGCAGGAGTTATGTTGAGAGTGGAGAGGGAGGTAAGTTAAAGTTAGCTTCTTGCTAGATTGCTTTCAAGCTCATCAGTAATATGTAAATCTCCCATGTTACATTGGTAAATATCATTCATGGTGGGAATATGATGGGGGTTACCTTCTCAATCATACTGTTTTTGCCTGGTGTTCTGGCTTTTACCACTGTTGCCAGTTGTAGTTTGTTGGCAGTGACAAAACAATGAAGTATGTATGGGCACTAATACAAAAGCAAAATACTGCAGATGCTGGAAATCTGAAATAAAAACAGAAAATGCTGGAAATATTCAGCAGGTAATTAGTCTCTCCTGCCTTCCACCGTATCACAGACCTTTCCTATTCTTTCCTCCCATCCCCCTTTCTCTGCCTCTGTACTTGCTTAAAACCTGTTACATCTCTTAACTTTTTCAAGTTCTGATGAAATGTCACTAACCTGAAAGGTTAACTCTGTTTCTCTCTCCACAAATGCTGGCTGACCTGCTGAGTATTTCCTGCATTTTCTGTTTGTATTTATGTGTGGGCACTAGGTCATCCAAGGGCTTAGTGAGTATATCCAGTGTGCAACTGAGGTGTACAGCTCAAGAAGGTCCCACGTTTGATCTCCAATCCATAGCGAGTTAGCTGACCCCTGAGTCAGAGGTGCTGTTAATTGACTCTGGCGTCCCTGGTTTTAGGGAGGGAAAGGTTGCCAAGGTTTCCCTCCGTGCTGAAAATGTGTGTTTATGGACATTTGGTGAGGAAAGGATCAAACTTGAGTCTGAGGTAACTTCTTGAGAGCAGCCTGTAAATATTGACTGCCTTTCTCACCATGAGGTACCGAAGTGTGTCCTTGGAGAGGAGGAGATGGAAACAACATTGGCAGGAGAAAAACTAACTTAGGTCAAACAATGTACATTTTTCATTTATGATTCACCTATGATGTACTAGGTGGATCTATTACTCAATAACCCGTCCTGGTGAATTGTTTTGATGTTGAGTGAAATGCTGTGTGTGGGGAAGGCAGAGTGATGTAACTTGGAAGAATTGCATTGTATTTGTGCTCTGTTGTATTTCGTACTTTGATTTGTGTTGTTGAAAACTTGGATGAGGAGTGGTTAAACCACATCTATGCTTGTGGCTTTTAGGTAACTGTTTGCAAACAGATATATAGCTTTGGGTAAGAGATGGGAGTAATCCTGTAAGTCACCGCATTTTAAGATCAGAGGGGTTGAGAACAAAGGGATAAATTAGGTAGAGGACAAACTAAATTGGCATTGACCTAAGAGTATCGAACTGCCTTAAGCTGTTTTATGATTAAACTTTTTTTAAATCTGAAATTCATTAAATCATTTTTGCAGCCTCTGATGTAAAATGTTGTATCTCACTTAATTACATTTAGAAAATAATGACACAGGGCTCCATAATTGGCCAGTTTATCCAGTGAATAGCTGAAACATGCAGACGAGGAAGGTTGTGGATTTGTGCTGATGGAGCAAGTCTCAGTATGAAGTGTAGCAGTTGGCCTCGTTATTCTTGGGTTAAAAGGAAAAATCAACCAGGATCTGGATCCTGATCCTGCTCCTGGTCACTACCCAGTAATCCTTGCTGGAAGTGCGTGCGTGTGGCTGCTAAGTGGGGACAGAATCAGACGAGCTCTCCCTCTCTCTCTTCCCCCCCACCTTGTGTGGTATCGGAGGGGTGGTGGTTGTTGCTTGTTGACAATCCCCATTTGACTTTCTTCACAGTTGCTCTGGGTCAAAGGAATCTGGGATGCCTGGTATTTTCCGAGTTCCAGACAGACTCCATACATTACCCTTTCTGACTGGTATATGACCATCCCCTGTTTGTTGTTGGGAGGATAGCGCTGTGCCATAGTAGATGAAACATCATCGTACAGCCAGCAGAGATAGTTGTGCCAGTCTGTGTGTTGTAAGGGGAGTTTGCCCCTTAGTGGGTAAAGCCAGCAGGCATACGCTTGAATTTGCAGTCGCTGCATGGCCTCTCATGTTCTCTGTGACCTTCCAGATTGCTGTCCAGAAAGGTTGAATCAAAAGTTTGAATAACAGACTTGAAGACTGTATGAAAGAGTACCCCTTCAAAGGATAGTAATTTTAAAGATCGAAGTCTATTATTGTTTTCTCAAAAAAAAGTAGTCGCAGAAACTGGAAGTAGAGTGGTACTCTCCCTGTAGTTTGCCTCTTGTGTGTTTTAGCTACTAATGGAAGTTCTGATTATTTTTCAGTTTTTTTGTTCTCTGAATTATATGAGTATTTTCTGGGTTGTCTTATTTCTGAGTCAATCTGTTCTTGGTCCATTGCTGGTCCTCCTTTTTTTTCCTGTAGTTTCCTCTTAGCTGTTCTATCTTAATCACTACCATTCAACATTTCCTTGCTTGCGATAAGTTGCCAATTACTCGCCCTGCAGGTTCATGTTAATAGTAACTCTCCTGCCACAGGTTCCTGCATTCCATTTCGTGCTCATCTCTGCTTGCCCCATATTTTCACAACCGCTGTCCAGTCGTGGTCACTCTCATCCTGAGATCCAAGAGGTAATAGATCGCAAACACAGGGCATTTTTGAACTTTAAGCAACAATCCAAATACGGAGCAGCAAAGCAGTATTACCGATGGTTCAAGGCTGAGGTCCAATAAAAAAAACCCGAGACCTAAAGAACAGCTGGTGGATGGAGAAAGCACAGGAGATACAGCAGCTGGCCGACAGCCATGATGTGCGAGGATTCTTCATCACAGTCGAGGCCACCTACGGCCCAAACACCCAAGGCCCCACCCCACTGCTGGCCAAGAACAGGGAAACACTCATCAAAGATATCGAGGCTGTCAGGGCCCACTGGAAGGATCACTTCGAAGATCTCCTCAACCGAGACTCTGCCTTTGACTCGAGTGTTCGCAACTCCATCCCGCAGCATGCTACTCACCATCACCTCAGTAAAATCCCAACACTGCACGAGGTAGAAAAAGCCATAACGCAGCTTACGAACAACAAGGCTTCGGGAGCGGATGGAATCCCTGCTGAGGCACTGAACTATGATGGAGAGGTATTACTGCCGCAAATTCATTACCTCATCTCTCTCATCTGGAGGAAGGAGAGCATGCCGGCAGATCTCAGAGATGCAGTGTGATACGCTCATAATAAAGGATGAAACTGAGTACTTTGAACAATGAGTAAATGTGACCTTAGCTCCTTTAATAAGACTCCAGAGTGCAGGTACCTCGTGGGTGGCCTGCTTATATACAGTGCTCCCAAGGGATGCTGGGATCCCTTGGGACTCCAACAGGTAGACCCTCTGGTGGTGGTGTGATACAGGTTGCCAAGAATTAAATACATAACATCACTCCCTCGTAAAGTCAATAGTACACTTATTTACAGGTGAGACGATCTGGGGCTTTTCGCTCCCTTGTCGATCGTCTCGGTACAAATGCAGTTCTGGGTGAGTTGGTTCGTTCTTCACTGGGCTGCTGGGCAGCCGGCCTTGCCGGGCTGCTGGGGATGGTGAGTTCGGCTTCGTGGTCAACCATGATGTCGGTTGCCACTTGTGTGTGTTGGAGGGTCAAAGCTGGTGGTGTCTTCTTCGGGTTGTTCGTAGCTGTTGGTGAACCTCAATTTGATTTGGTCCAAATATTTTCTGCATGTTAGTCCATTGGCCAATTTGACCTGAAACACCCTACTCCCCTCTTTGGCTGAGTCCATGCCAGCAAGCCATTTGGGACCATGTCCGTAATTGAGTACAAATACAGGATCATTGATCTCAATATCGCATGACAAATTTGCGCGGTCATGGTACATACTTTGTTGATGCCGCCTGCCCTCCAAGTGATCGTGGAGATCAGGATGGACAAGAGAGAGCCTTGTTTTGAGCGCCCTTTTCATGAGCCGCTTGGCTGGGGGAACCCCGGTGAGTGAGTGAGGTCTGGTGCGGTAGCTGAGCAGCACACGGGACAGCCGGATCTGCAGGGAGCCTTCCAACACACATTTCAAGCTTTGCTTGATGGCCTGAACTGCCCGTTCTGCCTGGCCGTTGGATGCAGGCTTGAACGGGGCAGATGTGACGTGCTTGATCCCATTGCTTGTCATGAATTCCTTGAATTCAGCACTGGTGAAACATGGCCCATTGTCACTGACGAGGATGTCAGGCAGGCCATGTGTGACAAACATGGCTCGGAAGCTTTCGATGGTGGCCATGGACGTGCTTACAGACATTATTACACATTCAATCCATTTTGAATAAGCATCCACGACAACCAAGAACATTTTGCCTAGAAGTGGGCCCTCATAGTCCATGTGGATCCTCGACCACAGTTTGGAGGGCCACGACCACAAACTTTAGCGGTGCCTCTCTGGGTGCATTGCTCAACTGAGAGCAAGTGTTGCACTGGCGCACGCGTGACTCAATCTGAGTCGATGCCGGGCCACCAGACTTGGGATCTGGCTATGGTTTTCATCATTACAATGCCTGGGTGGGTGCTGTGTAGGTCACAAATGAACGTTTCTCTGCCTTTCTTGGGCAGGGCCACGCGATTACCCTACAAGGACATTTCATCTTTGCGCCTGTGGAACAGCTTAATCGCCTCCTGCATCTCCGCTGGTACGCTGGACCAGCTTCCATGGAGAACACAGTTTTTTTTTTACCAGGGATCCTGGCTGGTCCAGGTCCTGATCTGGCAGGCCGTAATGGGTGACTTCGTTTTCGAATGCATCCATTACCATGAGCAAGTCCACAGGCTGTGCCATTTCCACCCCGGTGGTGGGCAATGGTGGCTGACTGAGAGCATCAGCGCAGTTCTCTGTGCCCGGTCTGTGGCGGATTACATAGTTGTATGCCGACAGCGTGAGTGCCCATCTCTAGATGCGGGCAGAGGCATTGGTGTTAATCCTTTTGCTCTCCGAGAACAGCAATATGAGCGGCTTGTGGTCAGTTTCAAGCTCAAACTTGAGGCCAAACAAGTACGTGCATTTTTTTCACCCCATAAACGCACACCAGAGCCTCTTTTTCAACCATGCTGTAGGCCCTTTCGGCCTTGGACAGACTCTTGGACGCATAAGCGACCGGTTGCAAAATCCCCGATTCATTAGCCTGTTGTAACACACACCCAACCCCGTATGATGACACATCGCAAGCTAGCACTAATCGTTTACATGGGTTGTACAGGACAAGCAGTTTGTTTGAACACAACAGATTTCTGGCTTCCTCAAAGGGAGCCTCTTGTGAATTTCCCCATACCCAGTCTTCTCCCTTGCGCAGTAGCACATGTAGGGGTTCTAGCAAGGTGCTTAACCCAGGTAGCAAATTACCAAAATAGTTGAGTCCCAGGAATGACTGCAGCTCCATCACCTTCTGTGGTCTCAGCACATTCTTGATGGCCTCCATCTTGGCATCGATGGGTCTGATGCCATCTGCTGCGATTCTTCTTCCCAAGAACTCGACCTCCGGCGCCAGGAAAACACACTTCGAGCGTTTCAGCCTGAGTCCCACGCGATCCAACCGACTTAGAACCTCTTCCAGATTCTTCAAGTGCTCAATGGTGTCCCGACCTGTAACCAGTATGTCGTCCTGGAAAACCACGGTGCGAGGGACCGACTTTAGCAGGCTCTCCATGTTCCGTTGGAAGATTGCCGTGGTCGACAAATCCCGAACGGACATCTGTTGTAGATGAACAGACCTTTGTGTGTGTTGATGCAGGTGAGGTCTTTCGAAAATTCCTCCAGCTCTTGTGTCATGTAGGCCGAGGTCAGGTCCAACTTGGTGAATGTCTTTCCTCCAGCCAGGGTCGCAAATAGGTCGTCTGCCTTGGGTAGCGGGTATTGGTCCTATAGCGAAAAACGGTTAATCGTTACATTATAGTCCCCACAAATTCCGACCGTGCCGTCACCTTTAAGTACCGAGACAATCGGACTGGCCCACTCGTTGAATTCCACCGGCGCGATGATGCCTTCTCGCTGCGGCCTGTCCAGCTCAATTTCCACTTTCTCGCGCATCATATATGGTACCGCCCGTGTCTTGTGGTGGATGGGTCGCATACCGGGAACCAAATGGATCTGCACTTTCGCCCCAGAGAAACTTCCAATGCCTGGCTCGAACAATGATGGAAATCTGCTCAGAACTTGGGCACATGAGGCGTCATCGACGGACGAAAGCCCTTGGATGTCGTCCCAGTTCCAGCGGATTTTTCCCAGCCAGTTTCTACCAAACAGTGTGGGGCACGATCCACAGCGGGAGCTCGTGCACTGCTCCATCACAGGAGACTTTGACTTCTGCGCTGTCAATTAGTTCCTTGGTGTAAGTTCTTAGTTTGGTGTGAATGGCGCTGAGCTTGGGCCTGTGTGCCTTGTTGCTCATTATGGACTGACTCGCACCCGTGTCCAGTTCCATGGGTACTGGAATTCCGTTCAGTTCAACTTTCAACATTATTGGTGGACATTTCATGGTGAATGTGTGTACCCCATACACTTCTGCCTCCTCTGTGCGAGTTTCCAATTCAGCCTGATCCACAGTGGATCGATCCTCCTCTGCAACGTGGTGATTTGCAGCTCGTCTGCACATTCGCTGGAGGTGTCCCATTGTTCTGCAGCCGTTGCATGCATAGTGCTTGAAGCGGCATTGATGGGCCCGATGATCACCTCCACTGCCTCGCATTAACGATTGATGGCGGACTCTGGGTCATCTGAGGTCGTGCAGTAGCCGGTGTGTACGTTCTGCCATTTATATTCCTGCTCGAAAACTATGTTACTTTGTGCACAGTACTGGCCGAAACCTCTTTATGCTGCAAAATTTATTTGGTGTTGTCGCTGGTGGACATAAATGATATCGTGATAGCTTTGCTCAGATTCGGAGTTTAAACGGTCAACAGTTTGCAAAGGATTACCTCATGGACAATGCCAAGCTCAAAAAAGTCTCTCAGCAATTGTTCTAGGAATCCCTCAAATTCGCAATGTTCGGCGACATAGCTCGCCACTTCCTGGTCCTCCGACCGTTGACATGTGTAGAACCAATACCTCGCCATCAGAACGCTTTCTTTAGGATTTAGGTGCTCCCAGACCAGCGTACACAATTCTTTATAGGATTTAGTTATTGGTTTTACCGGAGCTAGAAGATTTTTCATGAGGCCATAGGTTGTTGCCCCACAGACAGTAAGGAGGATCGGCCTTTGTTTGGCAGCATTCTCGTCCCCTTCCAGCTCGTTGGCCACGAAGTATTGGTTGAGTCTTTCCATGAAGGTCTCCCACTCATCCCCTTCTGAGAATTTCTCTAGGATACCAACTGTTCTTTGCACTTTTGCGCGATTGTTCGTTATCTCGTCGCCAATTGATACGCTCATAATAAAGGACAATGAATAAATGTGACCTTCGCTCCTTTAATAAGACTCCAGAGTGCAGGTACCTCGGGGGTGGCCTGCTTGTATACAGTGCTCCCAAGGGATGCTGGAATCCCTTGGGATCCCTTGGGACTCCAACACGTAGGTCCTCTGGTGGTGGTGTGATACAGGTTGCCAAGGGTTAAATACATAACACAGTGATTATGACCATCTTTAAAAAAGGGGGACAAGTCCGACTGCAGCAACTACAGAGGAATCTCCCCGTTATCAGCCACTGGGAAGGTCATCGCTAGAGTCCTCCTCAATCGTGTTCTCCCTGTGGCTGAGGAGCTCCTCCCGGAATCACAGTGCAGATTTCGTCCCCTACGGGGCACAATGCGGGAACTTGCTTAGGACCTGCGCACATGAGGCGTCATCGACGGACGAAAGCGCTCGGACGTCGTCCCAGTTCCAGCGTATCTTTCCCAGCCAGCTCCTGCCGAACAGCGTGGTAACTCATGCACCGTTCCATCATAGGAGACATTTACGGTCGCACTGCCAATTACGGGAATCCGTTCCTTTGTGTTCTTTCTGAATTTGGTACGAATGGGAGTCAGGATTGGTCTTGAAGCCTTGTTGCACCACAACGTATCGAAAGTCTTTTTACTCATTATGGACTGGTTTGTGCCCGTGTCCAGCTCCATGAACACCGGGAGTCCATTTAATTCAACCTTCAGCATTATCGGGGGACACTTTGTGGTAAATGTGTGCACCCCATATACCTCTGCCTTCTCGGTCTGAGGCTCTGGTTCATCATGATCCACCGTGGATCTGTCCTCCTCAGCTACATGGTGGTTTGCAGGATTAGCAGGGTTTGCAGCTGGCCTGCACATGTGTTAGAGGTGTCCCATTGTTCCACAGCCCTTGCAAGCATATCCTTTGAAGTGGCATGAATGGAATCGATGATCACCCCCGCAGAGCCAACAAGGCGTTAATTGCCTTGTAGTCACCACCCTTGATGATGGCGGACTCTGAGTCATCTGCGGACGTGCAGCTACAGGCGTGCAAGTCCTGCCATGTACATTTTGATTCAAAAACAACATTTCTTTGTTCACAGTACTTGCAGCAGCGCTAGTGTGCAGGGAAATTTGTTTGGTATTGTCACTGGTGGCGATGAACACCTGGGCTATCGCTATGGGCTTTACTCAAGGTTGGGGTCTCTACAGTCAAAAGTTTGCGAAGTATTACTTCATGGCCAATGCCAATTACAAAGAAGTCCCTGAGCATGTGCTCCAAGTGTCCTTCAAATTCGCAATGTCCTGCAAGGCGCCTTAGCTCAGCGACGTAGGTCACCACTTCCTTGCCTTCAGACCTCTTGTACATGTAGAACCGATACCTCGCCATCCGAACGCTTTCCTTTGGGTTTAGATGCTCTCGGACCAGTGTGCACAACTCACCGTACAACATGTCTGTGGGTTTCGCTGGAGCGAGCAGGTTTTTCATGAGGCTGTACATTGATGTCCTGCAAACGGTGAGGAGGATCGCCCTTCGTTTGGCAGCGTTCGCTTCTCCTTCCAGCTCGTTGGCCATGAAGTATTGGTCAAGTCTCTCCTCGAAGGTTTCCCAATCATCTCTCTCCGAAAATTTCTCCAGGATGCCCACAGTTCTCTGCATTGTTGCGTTGGGGTTCGTTATCTGTATCTCGTCAACAGTTATGTCTTGGATAAAGAGTCAGACTAGATGCTGCAAGCTCAAAGTAAGTGTGACCATAGTCCTTTATTGCAGATCTCGGAGTACCTCTCCAGCCTGTGAGGCCTCCTTATATATAGGTGCTCCCAAGGGATTGTGGGATCCCTTGGGATTCCAGAGGATAAGCCCTCTGGTGGTTAGACATGGTAATTACAAGTTTGCACACATAACAATCATCATCACAGGCAGTCCCCCGGGGTCGAGGATGACTTGCTTCCACACTACAAATGAGTACTCAGGTGAAAGATGCCTGTGCATGAATTCTTTTAATGTGGGGTGGCCGGTACACACCTGCCATCACGGACTTGACTGAGCAAGGTCTTGGTCCAGTGGCAGGGGATCCAAGACGACTGGAGACCAGGCTCCGCCGCATGTGCCTAGTATATGCACACAAACTCAAACATACTCCTACTGCCCTGCTTCCCAGAGGACTTCTCTCTACATGGAATTCATAGTACACAATGTGGGCCTCACAGCCTCGCTATTGGCCCGTGCTGTGCCTTCGCTTGGTCTTGTCTATGCTGCTCCACCTCTGGGCTCCAACCTCTCCGCTCCCTCCGCTCCTCATCGGTCCCGACCTTGCCGCCCCCACCTCGCCGCTCCCTCACTCTGCTCCTCGTCGATCCCTCCCTCCCTACCTCCGCTCTGCTCCTCGTCGATCCCTCCCTCCGCTCCGCTCCTCGTCTATCCCTCCCTCCCTCCGCTCTGCTCCTCGTCGATCCCTCCCTCCCTACCTCCGCTCTGCTCCTCGTCGATCCCTCCCTCCCTACCTCCGCTCTGCTCCTCGTCGATCCCTCCCTCCGCTCCGCTCCTCGTCTATCCCTCCCTCCCTCCGCTCTGCTCCTCGTCGATCCCTCCCTCCCTACCTCCGCTCTGCTCCTCGTCGATCCCTCCCTCCCTACCTCCGCTCTGCTCCTCGTCGATCCCTCCCTCTGCTCCGCTCCTCGTCGATCCCTCCCTCCGCTCCGCTCCTCGTCGATCCCTCCCTCCCTCCGCTCCGCTCCTCGTCGATCCTTCCCTCCCTCCGCTCCGCTCCTCGTCGATCCCTCCCTCCCTCCGTTCCACTCCTCGTCGATCCCTCCCTCCGCTCCGCTCCTCGTCGATCCCTACCTCCGCTCTGCTCCTCGTCGATCCCTCCCTCCGCTCCGCTCCTCATCGATCCCTCCCTCCTTCCGCTCCGCTCCTCGTCGATCCCTCCCTCCCTCCGTTCCACTCCTCGTCGATCCCTCACTCCCTCCGTTCCACTCCTCGTCGATCCCTCCCTCCGCTCCTCGTCGATCCCTACCTCCGCTCTGCTCCTCGTCGATCCCTCCCTCCGCTCCTCTCCTCGTCGATCCCTACCTCCGCTCTGCTCCTCGTCGATCCCTACCTCCGCTCTGCTCCTCGTCGATCCCTCCCTCCGCTCCGCTCCTCGTCTATCCCTCCCTACCTCCGCTCTGCTCCTCGTCGATCCCTCCCTCCGCTCCGCTCCTCATCGATCCCTCCCTCCTTCCGCTCCGCTCCTCGTCGATCCCTCCCTCCCTCCGTTCCACTCCTCGTCGATCCCTCACTCCCTCCGTTCCACTCCTCGTCGATCCCTCCCTCCGCTCCGCTCCTCGTCGATCCCTACCTCCGCTCTGCTCCTCGTCGATCCCTCCCTCCGCTCCTCTCCTCGTCGATCCCTACCTCCGCTCTGCTCCTCGTCGATCCCTACCTCCGCTCTGCTCCTCGTCGATCCCTCCCTCCGCTCCGCTCCTCGTCGATCCCTCCCTCCTTCCGCTCCGCTCCTCGTCGATCCTTCCCTCCCTCCGCTCCGCTCCTCGTTGATCCCTGCCTGCCTCCTTCCGCTCCGCTCCTCGTTGATCTGTCACTCCCTCCGCTCCGCTCCTCGTCGATCCCTCCCTCCCTCTGCTCCGCTCCTCGTCGATCCCTCCCTCCGCTCCTCTCGTCGATCCCTACCTCCGCTCTGCTCCTCGTCGATCCCTCCCTCCGCTCCGCTCCTCGTCGATCCCTCCCTCCTTCCGCTCCGCTCCTCGTTGATCCCTCTCTCACTCTGCTCCGCTCCTCGTCGATCCCTCCCTCCGCTCCGCTCCTCGTCGATCCCTCCCTCCCTCTGCTCCGCTCCTCGTTGATCCCTCTCTCACTCCCTCAGCTCCTCGTCGATGCCTCCCTCCCTCCGCTCCTCGATGATCCCTCCCTCCCTCCGCTCCTCGTCGATCCCTCCCTCCGCTCCTCGTCGATCCCTCCCTCCGCTCCTCGTCGATCCCTCCCTCCCTCACTCCGCTCCTCGTCGATCCCTCCCTCCCTCACTCCCTCCATCCTTCCGCTCCTCCTCGATCCTTCCTTCCCTCCCTCCTCTCCCTCTGCTCCTCGTCGTTACCTCCCTCCCTCTACTCCTCCTCGATCCCTCCCTCCGCTCCTCCTCGATCCCTCCCTCCCTCCTTCCCTCCCCTCCCACCGCTCCTCGTCGATCCCTCCCTCCCTCCGCTCCTCGTCGATCCCTCCCTCCCTCCGCTCCTCGTCGATCCCTCCCTCCCTCCGCTCCTCGTCGATCCCTCCCTCCCTCACTCCCTCCATCCTTCCGCTCCTCCTCGATCCCTCCTTCCCTCCCTCCTCTCCCTCTGCTCCTCGTCGTTACCTCCCTCCCTCTACTCCTCCTCGATCCCTCCGCTCCTCCTCGATCCCTCCCTCCCTCCCTCCGCTCCTCGTCGATCCCTCCCTCCCTCCGCTCCTCGTCGATCCCTCCCTCCGCTCCTCGTCGATCCCTCCCTCCGCTCCTCGTCGATCCCTCCCTCCTTCCGCTCCTCGATCCCTCCTTCCCTCCCCCCCCTCCCGATGTTCCTCATCAATCGCTCCCTCCCTCCCTCCGCTCCTCGTCGATCCCTCCCTCCCTCCCTCTCTCCGCTCCTCGACGATCCCTCCCTCCCCCTCTCCGCTCCTCGTCGATCCCTCTCTCCCTCTCCGCTCCTCGTCGATCCCTGGCTCCTTCCCTCCGCTCCTCGATGATCCCTCCCTCCCTCCCTCCACTCCTCGTCGATCCCTCTCTCCCTCTCCGCTCCTCGTCGATCCCCCTCTCCCTCCCTCCGCTCCTCGTCAATCCCTCTCTCCCTCCCTCCCCTCCTCGTCGATCCCTCTCTCCCTCCCTCCGCTCCTCGTCGATCTCTCTCTCCCTCCCTCCGCTCCTCGTCCATCCCTCTCTCCCTCCCTCCCCTCCTCGTCGATCCCTCTCTCCCTCCCTCCGCTCCTCGTCGATCTCTCTCTCCCTCCCTCCCCTCCTCGTCGATCCCTCTCTCCCTCCCTTCCCTCCTCGTCGATCCCTCTCTCCCTCTCCGCTCCTCGTCGATCCCTAGCTCCTTCCCTCCGCTTTTCGATGATCCCTCCCTCCCTCCCTCCCTCCGCTCCTCGTCGATCCCTCCCTCCCTCCGCTCCTCGTCGATCCCTCCCTCCCTCCGCTCCTCGTCGATCCCTCCCTCCCTCACTCCCTCCATCCTTCCGCTCCTCCTCGATCCCTCCTTCCCTCCCTCCTCTCCCTCTGCTCCTCGTCGTTACCTCCCTCCCTCTACTCCTCCTCGATCCCTCCGCTCCTCCTCGATCCCTCCCTCCCACCCTTCTCTCCTCGTCGATCCCTCCCTCCCTCCGCTCCTCGTCGATCCCTCCCTCCCTCCGCTCCTCGTCGATCCCTCCCTCCGCTCCTCGTCGATCCCTCCCTCCGCTCCTCGTCGATCCCTCCCTCCTTCCGCTCCTCGATCCCTCCTTCCCTCCCCCCCTCCCGATGTTCCTCATCAATCGCTCCCTCCCTCCCTCCGCTCCTCGTCGATCCCTCCCTCCCTCCCTCTCTCCGCTCCTCGACGATCCCTCCCTCCCCCTCTCCGCTCCTCGTCGATCCCTCTCTCCCTCTCCGCTCCTCGTCGATCCCTGGCTCCTTCCCTCCGCTCCTCGATGATCCCTCCCTCCCTCCCTCCACTCCTCGTCGATCCCTCTCTCCCTCTCCGCTCCTCGTCGATCCCCCTCTCCCTCCCTCCGCTCCTCGTCAATCCCTCTCTCCCTCCCTCCCCTCCTCGTCGATCCCTCTCTCCCTCCCTCCGCTCCTCGTCGATCTCTCTCTCCCTCCCTCCGCTCCTCGTCCATCCCTCTCTCCCTCCCTCCCCTCCTCGTCGATCCCTCTCTCCCTCCCTCCGCTCCTCGTCGATCTCTCTCTCCCTCCCTCCCCTCCTCGTCGATCCCTCTCTCCCTCCCTCCCCTCCTCGTCGATCCCTCTCTCCCTCTCCGCTCCTCGTCGATCCCTAGCTCCTTCCCTCCGCTTTTCGATGATCCCTCCCTCTCTCCCTCCCTGCGCTCCTCGTCGATCCCTCCCTCCCTCCCTCCGCTCCTCATCGTTCCCTCCCTCCCTCCCTCCGCTCCTCGTCGATCCCTCCCTCCCTCCGCTCCTCGTCGATCCCTCCCTCCCTCCGCTCCTCGTCGATCCCTCCCTCCCTCCGCTCCTCGTCGATCCCTCCCTCCGCTCCTCGTCGATCCCTCCCTCCGCTCCTCATCGCTCCCACCCTCCCTCCTTCCCTCCGCTCCTCGTCGCTCCCTCTCTCCGCTCCTCATCGATCCCACCCTCCCTCCCTCCCTCCGCTCCTCGTCGCTCCCACCCTCCCACCCTCCCTCCTTCCCTCCGCTCCTCGTCGATCCCTCCCTCCACTCCTCGTCGATCCCTCCTTCCGCACCTCGTCGATCCCTCCTTCCGCACCTCGTCGATCCCTCCCTCCGCTCCTCATCCATCCCTCCCTCCGCTCCTCGTCGATCCCTCCCTCCGCTCCTCGTCGATCCCTCCCTCCGCTCCTCGTCGATCCCTCCCTCCCTCACTCCGCTCCTCGTCGATCCCTCCCTCCCTCACTCCCTCCCTCCCTCCGCTCCTCGATCCCTCCCTCCCACCCTTCGCTCCTCCTCGATCTCTCCCTCCGCTCCTTTTCGATCCCTCCCTCCCACCCACCCTTCTCTCCTCCTCGATCCCTCCTCCCGCTCCTCGTCGATCCCTCCCTCCCTCCCTTCGCTCCTCGTCGATCCCTCCCTCCCTCCCTCCGCTCCTCATCGTTCCCTCCCTCCCTCCCTCCGCTCCTCGTCGATCCCTCCCTCCCTCCGCTCCTCGTCGATCCCTCCCTCCCTCCGCTCCTCGTCGATCCCTCCCTCCCTCCGCTCCTCGTCGATCCCTCCCTCCGCTCCTCGTCGATCCCTCCCTCCGCTCCTCGTCGATCCCTCCCTCCGCTCCTCGTCGATCCCTCCCTCCGCTCCTCGTCGATCCCTCGCTCCGCTCCTCGTCGATCCCTCCCTCTCTCACTCCGCTCCTCGTCGATCCCTCCCTCCCTCACTCCCTCCATCCTTCCGCTCCTCGTCGATCCCTCCCTCCCTCCGCTCCTCGTCGATCCCTCCCTCCCTCCGCTCCTCGTCGATCCCTCTCTCCCTCCCTCCGCTCCTCGTCGATCCCTCCCTCCCTCACTCCGCTCCTCGTCGATCCCTCCCTCCCTCCGCTCCTCGTCGATCCCTCCCTCCCTCCGCTCCTCGTCGATCCCTCCCTCCCTCCGCTCCTCGTCGATCCCTCCCTCCGCTCCTCGTCGATCCCTCCCTCCGCTCCTCGTCGATCCCTCCCTCCCTCACTCCGCTCCTCGTCGATCCCTCCCTCCCTCCGCTCCTCGTCGATCCCTCCCTCCCTCCGCTCCTCGTCGATCCCTCCCTCCGCTCCTCGTCGATCCCTCCCTCCGCTCCTCGTCGATCCCTCCCTCCGCTCCTCGTCGATCCCTCCCTCCGCTCCTCGTCGATCCCTCGCTCCGCTCCTCGTCGATCCCTCCCTCTCTCACTCCGCTCCTCGTCGATCCCTCCCTCCCTCACTCCCTCCATCCTTCCGCTCCTCGTCGATCCCTCCCTCCCTCCGCTCCTCGTCGATCCCTCCCTCCCTCCGCTCCTCGTCGATCCCTCCCTCCGCTCCTCGTCGATCCCTCCCTCCGCTCCTCGTCGATCCCTCCCTCCGCTCCTCGTCGATCCCTCCCTCCACTCGCTCCTCGATCCCTCCCTCCCTCCTTCCCTCCCCCCTCCCGATGTTCCTCATCAATCGCTCCCTCCCTCCCTCCGCTCCACGTCGATCCCTCCCTCCGCTCCACGTCGATCCCTCCCTCCCTCCCTCTCTCTGCTCCTCGACGATCCCTCCCTCTCTCTCTCCGCTCCTCGTCGATCCCTCCCTCCCCCTCTCCGCTCCTCGTCGATCCCTCTCTCCCTCTCCGCTCCTCGTCGATCCCTGGCTCCTTCCCTCCGCTCCTCGATGATCCCTCCCTCCCTCCCTCCCTCCACTCCTCGTCGATCCCTCTCTCCCTCTCCGCTCCTCGTCGATCCCCCTCTCCCTCCCTCCGCTCATCGTCGATCCCTCTCTCTCTCCCTCCCTCCGCTCCTCGTCGATCCCTCTCTCTCTCCCTCCCTCCCCTCCTCGTCGATCCCTCTTTCTCTCCCTCCCTCCCCTCCTCGTCGATCCCTCTCTCCATCCCTCCCCTCCTCGTCGATACCTCTCTCCCTCCCTCCCCTCCTCGTCGATCACTCTCTCCCTCCCTCCCCTCCTCGTCGATCTCTCTCTCCCTCCCTCCCCTCCTCGTCGATCCCTCTCTCCCTCTCCGCTCCTCGTCGATCCCTAGCTCCTTCCCTCCGCTTTTCGATGATCCCTCCCTCTCTCCCTCCCTCCGCTCCTCGTCGATCCCCCTCTCCCTCCCTCCGCTCCTCGTCGATCCCTCTCTCCCTCTCTCCGCTCCTCGTCGATCCCTCTCTCCCTCCCTCCCCTCCTCGTCGATCCTTCTCTCCCTCTCCGCTCCTCGTCGATCCCTCCCTCCCTCCGCTCCTCGTCGATCCCTCCCTCCACTCCTCGTCGATCCCTCCCTCCGCTCCTCGTCGATCCCTCCCTCCGCTCCTCGTCGATCCCTCCCTCCGCTCCTCGTCGATCCCTCCCTCCTTCCGCTCCTCCTCGATCCCTCCCTCCTTCCGCTCCTCGATCCCTCCCTCCCTCCTTCCTTCCCATCCCTCCTTCCCTATGTTCCTCATCAATCGCTCCCTCCCTCCCTCCGTTCCTCATCGATCCCACCCTCCCTCCGCTCCTCGTCGCTCCCACCCTCCCTCCCTCCCTCCGCTCCTCGTCGCTCCCACCCTCCCTCCCTCCCTCCGCTCCTCGTCGCTCCCTCCTTCCCTCCGCTCCGCGTCGCTCCCTCCCTCCCTCCGCTCCTCGTCGATCCCACCCTCCCTCCCTCACTCCGCTCCTCATCGATCCCCCTCTCCCTCGCTCCGCTCCTCGTCGATCCCACCCTCCCTCCCTCACTCCGCTCCTCGTCGCTCCCTCCCTCCCTCACTCCCTCCCTCCTTCCGCTCCTCCTCGATCCCTCCTTCCCTCCCTCCCCTCCCTCTGCTCCACGTCGTTACCTCCCTCCCTCTGCTCCTCCTCGATCCCTCCCGCTCTTCCTCGATCCCTCCCTCCCACCCTTCGCTCCTCCTCGATCTCTCCCTCCGCTCCTCCTCGATCCCTCCCTCTCACCCTTCTCTCCTCCTCGATCCCTCCTCGCGCTCCTCGTCGATCCCTCCCTCCCTCCGCTCCTCGTCGATCCCTCCCTCCGCTCCTCGTCGATCCCTCCCTCCGCTCCTCGTCGATCCCTCCCTCCGCTCCTCGTCGATCCCTCCCTCCGCTCCTCGTCGATCCCTCCTTCCGCTCCTCCTCGATCCCTCCTTCCTTCCGCTCCTCGATTCCTCCCTCCCTCCCCTCCCTCCCTCCCGATGTTGCTCATCAATCGTTCCCTCCCTCCCTCCGCTCCTCGTCGATCCCTCCCTCCCTCCCTCTCTCCCGCTTTTCGATGATCCCCCCTCCCTCCCTCCGCTCCTCGTCGATCCCTCTCTCCCTCCCTCCGCTCCTCATCGATCCCTCTCTCCCTCCCTCCGCTCCTCATCGATCCCCCTCTCCCTCGCTCCGCTCCTCGTCGATCCCTCTCTCCCTCTCTCCGCTCCTCGTCGATCCCCCTCTCCCTCCCTCCCCTCCTCGTCGATCCCTCTCTCCCACTCCGCTCCTCGTCGATCCCTGGCTCCTTCCCTCCGCTCCTCGTCGATCCCTCCCTCCCTCCGCTCCTCGTCGATCCCTCTCTCCCTCCGCTCCTCGTTGATCCCTCCCTCTCTCCCTCCGCTCCTCGTCGATCCCTCTCTCCCTCCCTCAGCTCCTCGTCGATCCCTCTCTCCCTCCCTCCGCTCCTCGTCGATCCCTCTCTCCCTCTCTCCGCTCCTCGTCGATCCCTCTCTCCCTCCCTCCCCTCCTCGTCGATCCTTCTCTCCCTCTCCGCTCCTCGTCGATCCCTCCCTCCCTCCGCTCCTCGTCGATCCCTCCCTCCGCTCCTCGTCGATCCCTCCCTCCGCTCCTCGTCGATCCCTCCCTCCGCTCCTCGTCGATCCCTCCCTCCTTCCGCTCCTCCTCGATCCCTCCCTCCTTCCGCTCCTCGATCCCTCCCTCCCTCCTTCCTTCCCATCCCTCCTTCCCTATGTTCCTCATCAATCGCTCCCTCCCTCCCTCCGCTCCTCATCGATCCCACCCTCCCTCCGCTCCTCGTCGCTCCCACCCTCCCTCCCTCCCTCCGCTCCTCGTCGCTCCCACCCTCCCTCCCTCCCTCCGCTCCTCGTCGCTCCCTCCTTCCCTCCGCTCCGCGTCGCTCCCTCCCTCCCTCCGCTCCTCGTCGATCCCACCCTCCCTCCCTCACTCCGCTCCTCATCGATCCCCCTCTCCCTCGCTCCGCTCCTCGTCGATCCCACCCTCCCTCCCTCACTCCGCTCCTCGTCGCTCCCTCCCTCCCTCACTCCCTCCCTCCTTCCGCTCCTCCTCGATCCCTCCTTCCCTCCCTCCCCTCCCTCTGCTCCACGTCGTTACCTCCCTCCCTCTGCTCCTCCTCGATCCCTCCGCTCCTCCTCGATCCCTCCCTCCCACCCTTCGCTCCTCCTCGATCTCTCCCTCCGCTCCTCCTCGATCCCTCCCTCTCACCCTTCTCTCCTCCTCGATCCCTCCTCGAGCTCCTCGTCGATCCCTCCCTCCCTCCGCTCCTCGTCGATCCCTCCCTCCGCTCCTCGTCGATCCCTCCCTCCGCTCCTCGTCGATCCCTCCCTCCGCTCCTCGTCGATCCCTCCCTCCGCTCCTCGTCGATCCCTCCTTCCGCTCCTCCTCGATCCCTCCTTCCTTCCGCTCCTCGATTCCTCCCTCCCTCCCCTCCCTCCCTCCCGATGTTGCTCATCAATCGTTCCCTCCCTCCCTCCGCTCCTCGTCGATCCCTCCCTCCCTCCCTCTCTCCGCTTTTCGATGATCCCCCCTCCCTCCCTCCGCTCCTCGTCGATCCCTCTCTCCCTCCCTCAGCTCCTCGTCGATCCCTCTCTCCCTCCCTCCGCTCCTCGTCGATCCCTCTCTCCCTCTCTCCGCTCCTCGTCGATCCCTCTCTCCCTCCCTCCCCTCCTCGTCGATCCTTCTCTCCCTCTCCGCTCCTCGTCGATCCTTCTCTCCCTCTCCGCTCCTCGTCGATCCCTCCCTCCCTCCACTCCTCGTCGATCCCTCCCTCCGCTCCTCGTCGATCCCTCCCTCCGCTCCTCGTCGATCCCTCCCTCCGCTCCTCGTCGATCCCTCCCTCCTTCCGCTCCTCCTCGATCCCTCCCTCCTTCCGCTCCTCGATCCCTCCCTCCCTCCTTCCTTCCCATCCCTCCTTCCCTATGTTCCTCATCAATCGCTCCCTCCCTCCCTCCGCTCCTCATCGATCCCACCCTCCCTCCGCTCCTCGTCGCTCCCACCCTCCCTCCCTCCCTCCGCTCCTCGTCGCTCCCACCCTCCCTCCCTCCCTCCGCTCCTCGTCGCTCCCTCCTTCCCTCCGCTCCGCGTCGCTCCCTCCCTCCCTCCGCTCCTCGTCGATCCCACCCTCCCTCCCTCACTCCGCTCCTCATCGATCCCCCTCTCCCTCGCTCCGCTCCTCGTCGATCCCACCCTCCCTCCCTCACTCCGCTCCTCGTCGCTCACTCCCTCCCTCACTCCCTCCCTCCTTCCGCTCCTCCTCGATCCCTCCTTCCCTCCCTCCCCTCCCTCTGCTCCACGTCGTTACCTCCCTCCCTCTGCTCCTCCTCGATCCCTCCGCTCCTCCTCGATCCCTCCCTCCCACCCTTCGCTCCTCCTCGATCTCTCCCTCCGCTCCTCCTCGATCCCTCCCTCTCACCCTTCTCTCCTCCTCGATCCCTCCTCGCGCTCCTCGTCGATCCCTCCCTCCCTCCGCTCCTCGTCGATCCCTCCCTCCGCTCCTCGTCGATCCCTCCCTCCGCTCCTCGTCGATCCCTCCCTCCGCTCCTCGTCGATCCCTCCCTCCGCTCCTCGTCGATCCCTCCTTCCGCTCCTCCTCGATCCCTCCTTCCTTCCGCTCCTCGATTCCTCCCTCCCTCCCCTCCCTCCCTCCCGATGTTGCTCATCAATCGTTCCCTCCCTCCCTCCGCTCCTCGTCGATCCCTCCCTCCCTCCCTCTCTCCGCTTTTCGATGATCCCCCCTCCCTCCCTCCGCTCCTCGTCGATCCCTCTCTCCCTCCCTCCGCTCCTCATCGATCCCTCTCTCCCTCCCTCCGCTCCTCATCGATCCCCCTCTCCCTCGCTCCGCTCCTCGTCGATCCCTCTCTCCCTCTCTCCGCTCCTCGTCGATCCCCCTCTCCCTCCCTCCCCTCCTCGTCGATCCCTCTCTCCCACTCCGCTCCTCGTCGATCCCTGGCTCCTTCCCTCCGCTCCTCGTCGATCCCTCCCTCCCTCCGCTCCTCGTCGATCCCTCTCTCCCTCCGCTCCTCGTTGATCCCTCCCTCTCTCCCTCCGCTCCTCGTCGATCCCTCTCTCCCTCCCTCAGCTCCTCGTCGATCCCTCTCTCCCTCCCTCCGCTCCTCGTCGATCCCTCTCTCCCTCTCCGCTCCTCGTCGATCCCTGGCTCCTTCCCTCCGCTCCTCGATGATCCCTCCCTCCCTCCGCTCCTCGTCGATCCCTCCCTCCCTCCGATCCTCGTCGATCCCTCCCTCTCTCCCTCCGCTCCTCGTCGATCCCTCCCTCCCTCCCTCAGCTCCTCGTCGATCCCTCTCTCCCTCCCTCAGCTCCTCGTCGATCCCTCTCTCCCTCCCTCCGCTCCTCGTCGATCCCTCTCTCCCTCCCTCCGCTCCTCGTCGATCCCTCTCTCCCTCCCTCCGCTCCTCGTCGATCCCTCTCTCCCTCCTTCCGCTCCTTGATCCCTCCCTCCCTCCCTCTCTCCGCTCCTCGTCGATCCCTCCCTCCCTCTCTCCGCTCCTCGTCGATCCCTCCCTCCCTCTCTCCGCTCCTCATCGATCCCTCTCTCTCCATCCAATCCTCGTCGATCCCTCCCTCCCTCCGCTCCTCGTCGATCCCTCCCTCCCTCCGCTCCTCGTCGATCCCTCTCTCCCTCCCTCCGCTCCTCCTCGTCGATCCCTCTCTCCCTCCCTCCGCTCCTCCTCGTCGATCCCTCTCTCCCTCCCTCCGCTCCTCCTCGTCGATCCCTCTCTCCCTCCCTCCGTTCCTCCTCGTCGATCCCTCTCTCCCTCCCTCCGCTCCTCCTCGTCGATCCCTCCCTCCTCCCTCTGCTCCTCGTCGATCCCTCTCTCCCTCCCTCTGCTCCTCCTCGTCGATCCCTCCCTCCGCTCCTCGTCGATCCCTCCCTCCGCTCCTCATCGATCCCTCCCTCCCTCCCTCCGTCTGCTCCCCGTCGATCCCTCCCTCCCTCCCTCCGCTCCTCGTCGATCCCTCCCTCCCTCCCTCCGCTCCTCGTCGATCCCTCCCTCCCTCCGCTCCTCGTCGATCCCTCCCTCCCTCCGCTCCTCGTCGATCCCTCCCTCCGCTCCTCGTCGATCCCTCCCTCCCTCCGCTCATCGTCGATCCCTCCCTGCCTCCGCTCCTCGTCGATCCCTCCCTCCCTCCGCTCCTCGTCGATCCCTCCCTCCCTCCGCTCCTCGTCGATCCCTCCCTCCCTCCGCTCCTCGTCGATCCCTCCCTCCCTCCGCTCCTCGTCGATCCCTCCCTCCCTCCGCTCATCGTCGATCCCTCCCTCCCTCCGCTGCACGTCGATCCCTCCCTCCCTCCACTCCTCGATGATCCCTCCCTCTCTCCCTCCCTCCGCTCCTCGTCGATCCCTCCCTCCCTCTCTCCGCTCCTCGTCGATCTCTGGCTCCTTCCCTCCGCTCCTCGTCGATCCCTCCCTCCCTCCTCCTCGTCGATCCCTCTCCCTCTCCCTCCCCCCCTCCTCGTCGATCCCTCTCTCTCTCCCTCCCTCCCCTCCTCGTCGATCCCTCTCTCCCTCCCTCCCCTCCTCGTCGATCCCTCTCTCCCTCCCTCCCCTCCTCGTCGATCCCTCCCTCCCTCCCTCCCCTCCTCGTCGATCCCTCTCTCCCTCTCCTCTCCTTGTCGATCCCTAGCTCCTTACCTCCACTCCTCGATGATCCCTCCCTCCCTCCGCTCCTCGTCGATCCCTCCCTCCCTCCGCTCCTCGTAGATCCCTCCCTCCCTCCGCTCCTCGGCGATCCCTCCCTCCCTCCGCTCCTCGTTGTTCCCTTCCTACGCTCCTCGTCGATCCCTCTCTCCCTCCCTCCGCTCCTCATCGATCCCTCTCTCCCTCATTCAGCTCCTCATCGATCCCTCTCTCCCTCCCTCCGCTCCTCGTCGATCCCTCTCTCCCTCCCTCCGCTCCTCGTCGATCCCTCTCTCCCTCCCTCCGCTCCTCGTCGATCCCTCTCTCCCTCCCTCCGCTCCTCGTCGATCCCTCTCTCCCTCCCTCCGCTCCTCGTCGATCCCTCTCTCTCTCTCCATCCAATCCTCGTCGATCCCTCCCTCCCTCCGCTCCTCGTCGATCCCTCCCTCCCTCCGCTCCTCGTCGATCCCTCCCTCCCTCCGCTCCTCGTCGATCCCTCCCTCCCTCCGCTCCTCGTCGATCCCTCCCTCCCTCCGCTCCTCGTCGATCCCTCCCTCCCTCCGCTCCTCGTCGATCCCTCCCTCCCTCCGCTCATCGTCGATCCCTCCCTCCCTCCGCTCATCGTCGATCCCTCCCTCCCTCCGCTGCACGTCGATCCCTCCCTCCCTCCACTCCTCGATGATCCCTCCCTCTCTCCCTCCCTCCGCTCCTCGTCGATCCCTCCCTCCCTCTCTCTGCTCCTCGTCGATCCCTCCCTCCCTCTCTTCGCTCCTCGTCGATCCCTCCCTCCCTCTCGCCGCTCCTCGTCGATCCCTCCCTCCCTCTCTCCGCTCCTCGTCGATCCCTCCCTCCCTCTCTCCGCTCCTCGTCGATCCCTCTCTCCCTCCCTCTCTCCCTCTCCGCTCCTCATCGATCTCTGGCTCCTTCCCTCCGCTCCTCGTCGATCCCTCCCTCCCTCCTCCTCGTCGATCCCTCTCTCTCTCCCTCCCTCCCCTCCTCGTCGATCCCTCTCTCCCTCCCTCCCCTCCTCGTCGATCCCTCTCTCCCTCCCTCCCCACCTCGTCGATCCCTCTCTCCCTCCCTCCCCTCCTCGTCGATCCCTCCCTCCCTCCCTTCCCTCCTCGTCGATCCCTCTCTCCCTCTCCTCTCCTTGTCGATCCCTAGCTCCTTACCTCCACTCCTCGATGATCCCTCCCTCTCTCCCTCCCTCCGCTCCTCGTCGATCCCTCTCTCCCTCTCTCCGCTCCTCGTCGATCCCTCTCTCCCTCTCTCCGCTCCTCGTCGATCCCTGGCTCCTTCCCTCCGCTCCTCGATGATCCCTCCCTCCCTCCCTCCCTCCGCTCCTCGTCGATCCCTCCCTCCCTCCGCTCCTCGTCGATCCCTCCCTCCCTCCGCTCCTCGTCGATCCCTCCCTCCCTCCGCTCCTCGTCGATCCCTCCCTCCCTCCGCTCCTCGTCGATCCCTCCCTCCCTCCGCTCCTCGATGATCCCTCCCTCTCTCCCTCCCTCCGCTCCTCATCGATCCCTCTCCCTCATTCAGCTCCTCGTCGATCCCTCTCTCCCTCCCTCTGCTCCTCGTCGATCCCTCTCTCCCTCCCTCCGCTCCTCGTCGATCCCTCTCTCCCTCCCTCCGCTCCTCGTCGATCCCTCTCTCCCTCCCTCCGCTCCTCGTCGATCCCTCCCTCCCTCCGCTCCTCGTCGATCCCTCTCTCCCTCCCTCCGCTCCTCGTCGATCCCTCTCTCCCTCCCTCCGCTCCTCGTCGATCCCTCTCTCTCTCTCCATCCAATCCTCGTCGATCCTTCCCTCCCTCCGCTCCTCGTCGATCCCTCCCTCCCTCAGCTCCTCGTCGTTCCCTCTCTCCCTCCCTCCGCTCCTCCTCGTCGATCCCTCTCTCCCTCCCTCCGCTCCTCCTCGTCGATCCCTCCCTCCCTCCCTCTGCTCCTCGTCGATCCCTCCCTCTGCTCCTCGTCGATCCCTCCCTTCCTCCCTCCCTCCGCTCCTCCTCGTCGATCCCTCTCTCCCTCCCTCCGCTCCTCGTCGATCCCTCCCTCCCTCACTCCCTTCCTCCTTCCGCTCCTCCTCGATCCCTCCTTCCCTCCTCCCCTCCTCCTCGTCGTTACCTCCCTCCCTCTACTCCTCCTCGATCCCTCCCTCCGCTCCTCCTCGATCCCTCCCTCCCTCCTTCCCTCCCCTCCCTCCGCTCCTCGTCGATCCCTCCCTCCCTCCGCTCCTCGTCGATCCCTCTCTCCCTCCGCTCCTCGTCGATCCCTCCCTCCCTCCGCTCCTCGTCGATCCCTCCCTCCCTCCGCTCCTCGTCGTTCCCTCCCTCCCTCCGCTCCGCTCCTCGTCGATCCCTCCCTCCCTCCGCTCCTCGTCGATCCCTCCCTTCCTCCCTCCGCTCCTCGTCGATCCCTCCCTCCCTCCCTCCGCTCCTCGTCGATCCCTCCCTCCCTCTGCTCCTCGTCGATCCCTCCCTCCCTCCGCTCCTCGTCGATCCCTCCCTTCCTCCCTCCGCTCCTCGTCGATCCCTCCCTCCCTCCGCTGCTCGTCGATCCCTCCCTCCCTCTGCTCCTCGTCGATCCCTCCCTCCCTCCGCTCCTCGTCGATCCCTCCCTCCCTCCCTCCGCTCCTCGTCGATCCCTCTCTCCCTCCCTCTGCTCCTCGTCGATCCCTCTCTCCCTCCCTCAGCTCCTCGTCGATCCCTCTCTCCCTCCCTCAGCTCCTCGTCGATCCCTCTCTCCTTCCCTCCGCTCCTCGTCGATCCCTCCCTCCCTCCGCTCCTCGTCGATCCCTCTCGACTCCCTCTGCTCCTCGTCGATCCCTCTCTCCCTCCCTCCGCTCCTCGTCGATCCCTCTCTCCCTCCCTCCGCTCCTCGTCGATCCCTCTCTCCCTCCCTCCGCTCCTCGTCGATCCCTCTCTCCCTCCCTCCGCTCCTCGTCGATCCCTCTCTCCCTCCCTCCGCTCCTCGTCGATCCCTCTCTCCCTCCCTCCGCTCCTCGTCGATCCCTCTCTCCCTCCCTCCGCTCCTCGTCGATCCCTCTCTCCCTCCCTCCGCTCCTCGTCGATCCCTCCCTCCCTCCTCGTCGATCCCTCCCTCCCTACTTCCGCTCCTCCTCTATCCCTCCCTCCTTCCGCTCCTCGATCCCTCCCTTTCTCCTTCCCTCCCCTCCCTCCCTCCCTCCCTATCTTCCTCGTCAATCGTTCCCTCCCTCCGCTCCTCGTCGATGCCTCCCTCCCTCCCTCCGCTCCTCGTCGATCCCTCTCTCCCCCTCCCTCCGCTCCTCGTCGATCCCTCTCTCCCCCTCCCTCCGCTCCTCGTCGATCCCTCTCTCACTCCCTCCGCTCCTCGTCGATCCTTGTCTCACTCCCTCCGCTCCTCGTCGGTCTCGTCGATCCCTCCGCTCCTCGTCGATCCCTCTCTCCCTCCCTCCGCTCCTCGTCGATCCCTCTCTCCCCCCCTCCGCTCCTTGTCGATCCCTCTCTCCCCCTCCCTCCGCTCCTCCTCGTCGATCCCTCTCTCCCTCCCTCCGCTCCTCGTCGATCCCTCCCTCCCTCCGCTCCTTGTCGATCCCTCCCTCCCTCCCTCCGCTCCTCGTCGATCCCTCCCTCCCTCCGCTCCTTGTCGAACCCTCCCTCCCTCCCTCTGCTCCTCATCGATCCCTCCCTCCGCTCCTTGTCGATCCCTCCCTCCCTCCCTCCGCTCCTCGTCGATCCCTCCCTCCCTCCGCTCCTTGTCGAACCCTCCCTCCCTCCCTCTGCTCCTCATCGATCCCTCCCTCCACTCCTCGTCGATCCCTCCCTCCCTCCCTCCGTCCGCTCCCCGTCGATCCCTCTCTTCCTCCCTCCCTCCGCTCCTCGTCGATCCCTCCCCCCCTCCCTCCTCTCCTCGCCGATTCCTCCCTCCCTCCCTCCGCTCCTCGGCGATCCTTCCCTCCGCTCCTCGTCGATCCCTCCCTCCCTCCCTCCGCTCCTCGGCGATCCCTCCCTTCGCTCCTCGTCGATCCCTCCCTCCCTCCCTCCGCTCCTCGTCGATCCCTCCCTCCCTCCGCTCCTCGTCGATCCCTCCCTCCCTCCGCTCCTCGTCGATCCCTCCCTCCCTCCCTCCGCTCCTCGTCGATCCCTCCCTCCCTCCCTCCGCTCCTCGTCGATCCCTCCCTCCCTCCCTCCGCGCCTCGTCGATCCCTCCCTCCCTCCCTCCGCTCCTCGTCGATCCCTCCCTCCCTCCGCTCCTCGTCGATCCCTCCCTCCCTCCGCTCCTCGTCGATCGCTCCCTCCCTCCCTCCGCTCCTCGTCAATCCTTCCCTCCCTCCCTCCGCTCCTCGTCGATCCCTCGCTCCCTCCCTCCGCTCCTCGTCGATCCCTCGCTCCCTCCCTCCGCTCCTCGTCGATCCCTCCCTCCCTCCGCTCCTCGTCGATCCCTCCATCCCTCCCTCCCTCCGCTCCTCGTCGATCCCTCCCTCCCTCCCTCCGCTCCTCGTCGATCCCTCCCTCCCTCCCTCCGCTCCTCGTCGATCCCTCCCTCCCTCCCTCCGCTCCTCGTCGATCGCTCCCTCCCTCCCTCCGCTCCTCGTCGATCCCTCCCTCCCTCCGCTCCTCATCGATTCCTCCCTCCCTCCCTCCACTCCTCGTCGATCCCTCCCTCCCTCCCTCCGCTCCTCGTCCCTCCCTCCCTCCGCTCCTCGTCGATTACTCCCTCCCTCCCTCCGCTCCTCGTCGATCCCTCCCTCCACTCCTCTCTTCTTCGATCCCTCCCTCCCTCCACTCCGCTCCTCGTCGATCCCTCCCTCCCTCCGCTCCTCGTCGATCCCTCCCTCCCTCCGCTCCTCGTCGATCCCTCCCTCCCTCCCTCCGCTCCTCGTCGATCCCTCCCTCCCTCCGCTCCGCTCCTCGTCGATTCCTCCCTCCCTCCCTCCGCTCCTCGTCGATCCCTCCCTCCACTTCTCTCTTCTTCGATCCCTCCCTCCCTCCGCTCCGCTCCTCGTCGATCCCTCCCTCCCTCCGCTCCGCTCCTCGTCGATCCCTCCCTCCCTCCGCTCCGCTCCTCGTCGATCCCTCCCTCCCTCCGCTCCGCTCCTCGTCGATCCCTCCCTCCCTCCGCTCCGCTCCTCGTCGATCCCTCCGCTCCGCTCCTCGTCGATCCCTCCCTCCCTCCGCTCCGCTCCTCGTCGATCCCTCCCTCCCTCCGCTCCTGTCCTCGTCGATCCCTCCGCTCCGCTCCTCGTCGATCCCTCCCTCCCTCCGCTCCGCTCCTCGTCGATCCCTCCGCTCCTCCTCGTCGATCCCTCTCTCCCTCCCTCCGCTCCTCCTCGTCGATCCCTCTCTCCCTCCCTCCGCTCCTCATCGATCCCTCCCTCCCTCTGCTCCTCGTCGATCCCTCCCTCTGCTCCTCGTCGATCCCTCCCTCCCTCCCTCCGCTCCTCCTCGTCGATCCCTCTCTCCCTCCCTCCGCTCCTCGTCGATCCCTCCCTCCCTCACTCCCTTCCTCCTTCCGCTCCTCCTCGATCCCTCCTTCCCTCCCTCCCTCCCTCTCCTCGTCGTTACCTCCCTCCCTCCGCTCCTCCTCGATCCCTCCTCCGCTCCTCCTCGATCCCTCCCTCCCTCCTTCCCTCCCCTTCCTCGATCCCTCCTCCCTCCTTCCCTCCCTCCGCTCCTCGTCGATCCCTCCCTCCCTCCGCTCCTCGTCGATCCCTCCCTCCGCTCTTCGTCGATCCCTCCCTCCCTCCGCTCCGCTCCTCGTCGATCCCTCCCTCCCTCCGCTCCTCGTCGATCCCTCCCTCCCTCCCTCCGCTCCTCGTCGATCCCTCCCTCCCTCCGCTCCTCATCGATCCCTCCCTCCCTCCCTCCGCTCCTCGTCGATCCCTCCCTCCCTCCCTCTGCTCCTCGTCGATCCCTCCCTCCATCCCTCTGCTCCTCGTCGATCCCTCCCTCCCTCCCTCTGCTCCTCGTCGATCCCTCCCTCCCTCCGCTCCTCGTCGATCCCTCCCTCCCTCCCTCCGCTCCTCGTCGATCTCTCTCTCCCTCCCTCTGCTCCTCGTCGATCCCTCTCTCCCTCCCTCAGCTCCTCGTCGATCCCTCTCTCCTTCCCTCCGCTCCTCGTCGATCCCTCCCTCCCTCCGCTCCTCGTCGATCCCTCTCTCCCTCCCTCTGCTCCTCGTCGATCCCTCTCGACTCCCTCAGCTCCTCGTCGATCCCTCTCTCCCTCCCACCGCTCCTCGTCGATCCCTCTCTCCCTCCCTCCGCTCCTCGTCGATCCCTCTCTCCCTCCCTCCGCTCCTCGTCGATCCCTCTCTCCCTCCCTCCGCTCCTCGTCGATCCCTCTCTCCCTCCCTCCGCTCCTCGTCGATCCCTCTCTCCCTCCCTCCGCTCCTCGTCGATCCCTCTCTCCCTCCCTCCGCTCCTCGTCGATCCCTCTCTCCCTCCGCTCCTCGTCGATCCCTCTCTCCCTCCCTCCGCTCCTCGTCGATCCCTCTCTCCCTCCCTCCGCTCCTCGATGATCCCTCTCTCCCTCCCTCCGCTCCTCGTCGATCCCTCTCTCCCTCCCTCCGCTCCTCGTCGATCCCTCTCTCCCTCCCTCCGTTCCTCGTCGATCCCTCTCTCCCTCCCTCCGTTCCTCGTCGATCCCTCTCTCCCTCCCTCCGCTCCTCGTCGATCCCTCCCTCCCTCCTCGTCGATCCCTCCCTCCCTCCTTCCGCTCCTCCTCGATCTTTCCCTCCTTCCGCTCCTCGATCCCTCCCTTTCTCCTTCCCTCCCTCCCTCCCTCCGTATCTTCCTCGTCAATCGCTCCCTCCCTCCGCTTCTCGTCGATCCCTCCCTCCCTCTCTCCGCTCCTCGTCGATCCCTCCCTCCCTCTCTCCGCTTCTCGTCGATCCCTCCCTCCCTCCCTCTGCTCCTCGTCGATCCCTCCCTCCACTCCTCGTCGATCCCACTCTCCCTCCCTCCGCTCCTCGTCGATCCCTCTCTCCCTCCCTCCGCTCCTCGTCGATCCCTCTCTCCCTCCCTCCGCTCCTCGTCGATCCCTCTCTCCCTCCCTCCGTTCCTCGTCGATCCCTCTCTCCCTCCCTCCGCTCCTCGTCGATCCCTCCCTCCCTCCTCGTCGATCCCTCCCTCCCTCCTTCCGCTCCTCCTCGATCCCTCCCTCCTTCCGCTCCTCGATCCCTCCCTTTCTCCTTCCCTCCCCTCCCTCCCTCCGTATCTTCCTCGTCAATCGCTCCCTCCCTCCGCTTCTCGTCGATCCCTCCCTTCCTCTCTCCGCTCCTCGTCGATCCCTCCCTCCCTCTCTCCGCTTCTCGTCGATCCCTCCCTCCCTCCATCTGCTCCTCGTCGATCCCTCCCTCCACTCCTCGTCGATCCCTCTCTCCCTCTCTCCGCTCCTCATCGATCCCTCTCTCCCTCTCTCCGCTCCTCATCGATCCCTCTCTCCCTCTCTCCGCTCCTCGTCGATCTCTGGCTCCTTCCCTCCGCTCCTCGATGATACCTCCCTCCCTCCCTCCCTCCACTCCTCGTCGATCCCTCCCTCCGCTCCTCGTTGATCCCTCCCTCCCTCCGCTCCTCGTCGATCCCGCCCTCCGCTCCTCGTTGATCCCTCCCTCTCTACGCTCCTCGTCGATCCCTCTCTCCCTCCCTCCGCTCCTCGTTGATCCCTCCCTCTCTACGCTCCTCGTCGATCCCTCTCTCCCTCCCTCCGCTCCTCGTCGATCCCTCTCTCCCCCTCCCTCCGCTCCTCGTCGATCCCTCTCTCCCCCTCCCTCCGCTCCTCGTCGATCCCTCTCTCACTCCCTCCGCTCCTCGTCGATCTTTCTCTCCCTCCCTCCGCTCCTCGTCGGTCTCGTCGATCCCTCCGCTCCTCGTCGATCCCTCTCTCCTTCCCTCCGCTCCTCGTCGATCCCTCTCTCCCCCCTCCGCTCCTCGTCGATCCCTCTCTCCCCCTCCCTCCGCTCCTCCTCGTCGATCCCTCTCTCCCTCCCTCCGCTCCTCGTCGATCCCTCCCTCCCTCCGCTCCTTGTCGATCCCTCCCTCCCTCCCTCCGCTCCTCGTCGATCCCTCCCTCCCTCCGCTCCTTGTCGATCCCTCCCTCCCTCCCTCTGCTCCTCGTCGATCCCTCCCTCCGCTCCTAGTCGATCCCTCCCTCCCTCCCTCCGTCCGCTCCCCGTCGATCCCTCCCTTCCTCCCTCCCTCCGCTCCTCGTCGATCCCTCCCCCCCTCCCTCCTCTCCTCGGCGATCCCTCCCTCCCTCCCTCCGCTCCTCGGCGATCCTTCCCTCCGCTCCTCGTCGATCCCTCCCTCCCTCCGCTCCTCGTCGATCCCTCCCTCCCTCCGCTCCTCGTCGATCCCTCCCTCCCTCCGCTCCTCGTCGATCCATCCCTCCCTCCCTCCGCTCCTCGTCAATCCCTCCCTCCCTCCCTCCGCTCCTCGTCGATCCCTCGCTCCCTCCCTCCACTCCTCGTCGATCCCTCGCTCCCTCCCTCCGCTCCTCGTCGATCCCTCCCTCCCTCCGCTCTTCGTCGATCCCTCCTCCCTCCGCTCCTCGTCGATCCCTCCCTCCCTCCCTCCTCCCTCCGCTCCTCGTCGATCCCTCCCTCCCTCCCTCCGCTCCTCGTCGATCGCTCCCTCCCTCCCTCCGCTCCTCGTCGATCCCTCCCTCCCTCCGCTCCTCATCGATCCCTCCCTCCCTCCCTCCACTCCTCGTCGATCCCTCCCTCCCTCCGCTCCTCGTCCCTCCCTCCCTCCGCTCCTCGTCGATTCCTCCCTCCCTCCGCTCCTCGTCGATCCCTCCCTCCACTCCTCTCTTCTTCGATCCCTCCCTCTCTCCGCTGCGCTCCTCGTCGATCCCTCCCTCCCTCCGCTCCGCTCCTCGTCGATCCCTCCGCTCCGCTCCTCGTCGATCCCTCCCTCCCTCCGCTCCGCTCCTCGTCGATCCCTCCGCTCCTCCTCGTCGATCCCTCTCTCCCTCCCTCCGCTCCTCCTCGTCGATCCCTCTCTCCCTCCCTCCGCTCCTCATCGATCCCTCCCTCCGCTCCTTGTCGATCCCTCCCTCCCTCCCTCTGCTCCTCGTCGATCCCTCCCTCTGCTCCTCGTCGATCCCTCCCTCCGCTCCTCCTCGTCGATCCCTCTCTCCCTCCCTCCGCTCCTCGTCGATCCCTCTCTCCCTCCCTCCGCTCCTCGTCGATCCCCCTCTCCCTCCCTCCCCTCCTCGTCGATCCCTCTCTCCCTCTCCGCTCCTCGTCGATCCCTGGCTCCTTCCCTCCGCTCCTCGATGATCCCTCCCTCCCTCCGCTCCTCGTCGATCCCTCCCTCCCTCTGCTCCTCGTCGATCCCTCTCTCCCTCCCTCAGCTCCTCGTCGATCCCTCTCTCCCTCCCTCAGCTCCTCGTCGATCCCTCTCTCGCTCCCTCAGCTCCTCGTCGATCCCTCTCTCCCTCCCTCCGCTCCTCGTCGATCCCTCTCTCCCTCCCTCCGCTCCTCGTCGATCCCTCCCTCCCTCCGCTCCTCGTCGATCCCTCCCTCCCTCCGCTCCTCGTCGATCCCTCCCTTCCTCCCTCCGCTCCTCGTCGATCCCTCCCTCCCTCCCTCCGCTCCTCGTCGATCCCTCCCTCCCTCCCTCTGCTCCTCGTCGATCCCTCCCTCCCTCCGCTCCTCGTCGATCCCTCCCTCCCTCCCTCCGCTCCTCGTCGATCCCTCTCTTCCTCGTCGATCCCTCCCTCCCTCCCTCAGCTCCTCGTCGATCCCTCTCTCCCTCCCTCTGCTCCTCGTCGATCCCTCCCTCCCTCCCTCCGCTCCTCGTCGATCCCTCTCGACTCCCTCAGCTCCTCGTCGATTCCTCTCTCCCTCCCTCCGCTCCTCGTCGATCCCTCTCTCCCTCCCTCCGCTCCTCGTCGATCCCTCTCTCCCTCCCTCCGCTCCTCGTCGATCCCTCTCTCCCTCCCTCTGCTCCTCGTCGATCCCTCCCTCCCTCCTCGTCGATCCCTCCCTCCCTCCTTCCGCTCCTCCTCGATCCCTCCCTCCTTCCGCTCCTCGATCCCTCCCTTTCTCCTTCCCTCCCCTCCCTCCCTCCCTATCTTCCTCGTCAATCGCTCCCTCCCTCCGCTCCTCGTCGATCCCTCTCTCCCTCCCTCCGCTCCTCGTCGATCCCTCTCTCCCTCCCTCAGCTCCTCGTCGATCCCTCTCTCCCCCTCCCTCCGCTCCTCGTCGATCCCTCTCTCACTCCCTCCGCTCCTCGTCGATCCTTCTCTCCCTCCCTCCGCTCCTCGATGATACCTCCCTCCCTCCCTCCCTCTGCTCCTCGTCGATCCCTCCCTCCCTCCGCTCCTCGTCGATCCCTCCCTCCCTCCCTCCGCTCCTCGTCGATCCCTCTCTCCCTCCCTCTGCTCCTCGTCGATCCCTCTCTCCCTCCCTCAGCTCCTCGTCGATCCCTCTCTCCTTCCCTCCGCTCCTCGTCGATCCCTCCCTCCCTCCGCTCCTCGTCGATCCCTCTCGACTCCCTCAGCTCCTCGTCGATCCCTCTCTCCCTCCCTCCGCTCCTCGTCGATCCCTCTCTCCCTCCCTCCGCTCCTCGTCGATCCCTCTCTCCCTCCCTCCGCTCCTCGTCGATCCCTCTCTCCCTCCCTCCGCTCCTCGTCGATCCCTCCCTCCCTCCTCGTCGATCCCTCCCTCCCTCCTTCCGCTCCTCCTCGATCCCTCCCTCCTTCCGCTCCTCGATCCCTCCCTTTCTCCTTCCCTCCCCTCCCTCCCTCCCTCCCTATCTTCCTCGTCAATCGCTCCCTCCCTCCGCTCCTCGTCGATCCCTCTCTCCCTCCCTCCGCTCCTCGTCGATCCCTCTCTCCCTCCCTCCGCTCCTCGTCGATCCCTCTCTCCCTCCCTCCGCTCCTCGTCGATCCCCCTCTCCCTCCCTCCGCTCCTCATCGATCCCTCTCTCCCTCTCTCCGCTCCTCGTCGATCTCTCTCCCACTCTCTCCGCTCCTCATCGATCCCTCTCTCCCTCTCTCCGCTCCTCGTCGATCTCTGGCTCCTTCCCTCCGCTCCTCGATGATACCTCCCTCCCTCCCTCCCTCCCTCCGCTCCTCGTCGATCCCTCCCTCCGCTCCTCGTTGATCCCTCCCTCCCTCCGCTCCTCGTCGATCCCTCCCTCCGCTCCTCGTTGATCCCTCCCTCCCTACGCTCCTCGTCGATCCCTCTCTCACTCCCTCCGCTCCTCGTTGATCCCTCCCTCCCTACGCTCCTCGTCGATCCCTCTCTCCCTCCCTACGCTCCTCGTCGATCCCTCACTCCCCCCCTCCGCTCCTCGTCGATCCCTCTCTCCCCCTCCCTCCGCTCCTCGTCGATCCCTCTCTCCCCCTCCCTCCGCTCCTCGTCGATCCCTCTCTCCCCCTCCCTCCGCTCCTCGTCGATCCCTCTCTCACTCCCTCCGCTTCTCGTCGATCCTTCTCTCCCTCCCTCCGCTCCTCGTCGGTCTCGTCGATCCCTCCGCTCCTCGTCGATCCCTCTCTCACTCCCTCCGCTTCTCGTCGATCCTTCTCTCCCTCCCTCCGCTCCTCGTTGATCCCTCCCTCCCTCCGCTCCTCGTCGATCCCTCTCTCCCTCCCTCCGCTCCTCGTCGATCCCTCTCTCCCCCTCCCTCCGCTCCTCGTTGATCCCTCCCTCCCTCCGCTCCTCGTCGATCCCTCTCTCACTCCCTCCGCTCCTCGTCGATCCTTCTCTCCCTCCCTCCGCTCCTCGTCGGTCTCGTCGATCCCTCCGTTCCTCGTCGATCCCTCTCTCCTTCCCTCCGCTCCTCGTCGATCCCTCTCTCCCCCCCTCCGCTCCTCGTCGATCCCTCTCTCCCCCTCCCTCCGCTCCTCCTCGTCGATCCCTCTCTCCCTCCCTCCGCTCCTCGTCGATCCCTCCCTCCCTCCGCTCCTTGTCGATCCCTCCCTCCCTCCCTCCGCTCCTCGTCGATCCCTCCCTCCATCCGCTCCTTGTCGATCCCTCCCTCCCTCCCTCTGCTCCTCGTCGATCCCTCCCTCCCTCCCTCCGCTCCTCGTCGATCCCTCCCTCCGCTCCTCGTCAATCCCTCCCTCCCTCCCTCCGTCTGCTCCCCGTCGATCCCTCCCTTCCTCCCTCCGCTCCTCGTCGATCCTTCCGTCCGCTCCTCGTCGATCCCTCCCTCCCTCCCTCCGCTCCTCGGCGATCCCTCCCTTCGTTCCTCGTCGATCCCTCCCTCCCTCCGCTCCTCGGCGATCCCTCCCTTCGCTCCTCGTCGATCCCTCCCTCCCTCCCTCCGCTCCTCGTCGATCCCTCCCTCCCTCCCTCCGCTCCTCGTCGATCCCTCCCTCCCTCCCTCCGCTCCTCGTCGATCCCTCCCTCCCTCCCTCCGCTCCTCGTCGATCCCTCCCTCCCTCCCTCCGCTCCTCGTCGATCCCTCCCTCCCTCCCTCCGCTCCTCGTCGATCCCTCCCTCCCTCCGCTCCTCGTCGATCCCTCCCTCCCTCCGCTCCTCGTCGATCGCTCCCTCCCTCCCTCCGCTCCTCGTCAATCCCTCGCTCCCTCCCTCCCTCCGCTCCTCGTCAATCCCTCGCTCCCTCCCTCCACTCCTCGTCGATCCCTCGCTCCCTCCCTCCGCTCCTCGTCGATCCCTCCCTCCCTCCGCTCCTCGTCGATCCCTCCCTCCCTCCGCTCCTCGTCGATCCCTCTCTCACTCCCTCCGCTCCTCGTCGATCCTTCTCTCCCTCCCTCCGCTCCTCGTCGGTCTCGTCGATCCCTCCGTTCCTCGTCGATCCCTCTCTCCTTCCCTCCGCTCCTCGTCGATCCCTCTCTCCCCCCCTCCGCTCCTCGTCGATCCCTCTCTCCCCCTCCCTCCGCTCCTCCTCGTCGATCCCTCTCTCCCTCCCTCCGCTCCTCGTCGATCCCTCCCTCCCTCCGCTCCTTGTCGATCCCTCCCTCCCTCCCTCCGCTCCTCGTCGATCCCTCCCTCCATCCGCTCCTTGTCGATCCCTCCCTCCCTCCCTCTGCTCCTCGTCGATCCCTCCCTCCCTCCCTCCGCTCCTCGTCGATCCCTCCCTCCGCTCCTCGTCAATCCCTCCCTCCCTCCCTCCGTCTGCTCCCCGTCGATCCCTCCCTTCCTCCCTCCGCTCCTCGTCGATCCTTCCGTCCGCTCCTCGTCGATCCCTCCCTCCCTCCCTCCGCTCCTCGGCGATCCCTCCCTTCGTTCCTCGTCGATCCCTCCCTCCCTCCGCTCCTCGGCGATCCCTCCCTTCGCTCCTCGTCGATCCCTCCCTCCCTCCCTCCGCTCCTCGTCGATCCCTCCCTCCCTCCCTCCGCTCCTCGTCGATCCCTCCCTCCCTCCCTCCGCTCCTCGTCGATCCCTCCCTCCCTCCCTCCGCTCCTCGTCGATCCCTCCCTCCCTCCCTCCGCTCCTCGTCGATCCCTCCCTCCCTCCCTCCGCTCCTCGTCGATCCCTCCCTCCCTCCGCTCCTCGTCGATCCCTCCCTCCCTCCGCTCCTCGTCGATCGCTCCCTCCCTCCCTCCGCTCCTCGTCAATCCCTCGCTCCCTCCCTCCCTCCGCTCCTCGTCAATCCCTCGCTCCCTCCCTCCACTCCTCGTCGATCCCTCGCTCCCTCCCTCCGCTCCTCGTCGATCCCTCCCTCCCTCCGCTCCTCGTCGATCCCTCCCTCCCTCCGCTCCTCATCGATCCCTCCCTCCCTCCCTCCACTCCTCGTCGATCCCTCCCTCCCTCCCTCCGCTCCTCGTCCCTCCCTCCCTCCGGTCCTCGTCGATTCCTCCCTCCCTCCCTCCGCTCCTCGTCCCTCCCTCCCTCCGGTCCTCGTCGATTCCTCCCTCCCTCCCTCCGCTCCTCGTCAATCCCTCCCTCCACTCCTCTCTTCTTCGATCCCTCCCTCCCTCCGCTCCGCTCCTCGTCGATCCCTCCCTCCCTCCGCTCCGCTCCTCGTCGATCCCTCCCTCCCTCCGCTCCGCTCCTCGTCGATCCCTCCCTCCCTCCGCTCTGCTCCTCGTCGATCCCTCCCTCCGCTCCTCGTCGATCCCTCCCTCCCTCCCTCCGCTCCTCGTCAATCCCTCCCTCCACTCCTCTCTTCTTCGATCCCTCCCTCCCTCCGCTCCGCTCCTCGTCGATCCCTCCCTCCCTCCGCTCCGCTCCTCGTCGATCCCTCCCTCCCTCCGCTCCGCTCCTCGTCGATCCCTCCCTCCCTCCGCTCCGCTCCTCGTCGATCCCTCCCTCCCTCCGCTCTGCTCCTCGTCGATCCCTCCCTCCGCTCCTCGTCGATCCCTCCCTCCCTCCCTCCGCTCCTCGTTGATCCCTCCCTCCCTCCGCTCCGCTCCTCGTCGATCCCTCCCTCCCTCCGCTCCGCTCCTCGTCGATCCCTCCCTCCCTCCGCTCTGCTCCTCGTCGATCCCTCCGCTCCGCTCCTCGTCGATCCCTCCCTCCCTCCGCTCCGCTCCTCGACGATCCCTCCCTCCCTCACTCCGCTCCTCGTCGATCGCTCCCTCTCTCCCTCCGCTCTTCGTCGATCCCTCCCTCCCTCCCTCCGCTCCTCGTCGATCTCTCCCTCCCTCCGCTCCTCGTCGATCCTTCCCTCCCTCCCTCCGCTCCTCATCGATCCCTCCCTCCCTCCCTCCCTCCGCTCCTCGTCGATCCCTCCCTCCCTCCCTCCGCTCCTCGTCGATCCCTCCCTCCCTCCCTCCGCTCCTCGTCGATCCCTCCCTCCCTCCCTCCGCTCCTCGTCGATCTCTCCCTCCCTCCCTCCGCTCCTCGTCCCTCCCTCCCTCCGCTCCTCGTCGATTCCTCCCTCCCTCCCTCTGCTCCTCGTCGATCCCTCCCTCCACTCCTCTCTTCTTCGATCCCTCCCTCCGCTCCGCTCCTCGTCGATCCCTCCCTCCCTCCGCTCCGCTCCGCTCCTCGTCGATCCCGCCCTCCCTCCGCTCCGCTCCTCGTCGATCCCTCCCTCCCTCCGCTCCTCGTCGATCGCTCCCTCCCTCGCTCCGCTCCTCGTCGATCCCTCCCTCCCTCCGCTCCGCTCCTCGTCGATCCCTCCCTCCCTCCGCTCCTCGTCGATCGCTCCCTCCCTCCGCTCCGCTCCTCGTCGATCCCTCCCTCCCTCCGCTCCGCTCCTCGTCGATCGCTCCCTCCCTCCCGCCGCTCCTCATCAATCCCTCCCTCCCTCCCTCCGTTCCTCGTCGATCCCTCCCTCCCTCCCTCCGCTCCTCGTCGATCTCTCCCTCCCTCCCTCCGCTCCTCGTCCCTCCCTCCCTCCGCTCCTCGTCGATTCCTCCCTCCCTCCCTCTGCTCCTCGTCGATCCCTCCCTCCACTCCTCTCTTCTTCGATCCCTCCCTCCGCTCCGCTCCTCGTCGATCCCTCCCTCCCTCCGCTCCGCTCCTCGTCGATCCCTCCCTCCCTCCGCTCCGCTCCTCGTCGATCCCTCCCTCCCTCCGCTCCTCGTCGATCGCTCCCTCCCTCGCTCCGCTCCTCGTCGATCCCTCCCTCCCTCCGCTCCGCTCCTCGTCGATCCCTCCCTCCCTCCGCTCCTCGTCGATCGCTCCCTCCCGCCGCTCCTCATCGATCCCTCCCTCCCTCCCTCCGCTCCTCGTCGATCCCTCCCTCCCTCCCTCCGCTCCTCGTCGATCTCTCCCTCCCTCCCTCCGCTCCTCGTCGATCCCTCCCTCCCTCCCTCTGCTCCTCGTCGATCCCTCCCTCCACTCCTCTCTTCTTCGATCCCTCCCTCCGCTCCGCTCCTCGTCGATCCCTCCCTCCCTCCGCTCCGTTCCGCTCCTCGTCGATCCCTCCCTCCCTCCGCTCCGCTCCTCGTCGATCCCTCCCTCCCTCCGCTCCTCGTCGATCCCTCCCTCCCTCCGCTCCTCGTCGATCGCTCCCTCCCTCCCTCCGCTCCTCGTCGATCGCTCCCTCCCTCCCTCCGCTCCTCGTCAATCCCTCCCTCCCTCCCTCCGCTCCTCGTCGATCCCTCGCTCCCTCCCTCCACTCCTCGTCGATCCCTCGCTCCCTCCCTCCGCTCCTCGTCGATCCCTCCCTCCCTCCACTCCGCTCCTCGTCGATCCCTCCGCTCCGCTCCTCGTCGATCCCTCCGCTCCGCTCCTCGTCGATCCCTCCCTCCGCTCCGCTCCTCGTCGATCCCTCCCTCCCTCCGCTCCGCTCCTCGTCGATCCCTCCGCTCCACTCCTCGTCGATCCCACCCTCCCTCACTCCGCTCCTCGTCGATCGCTCCCTCCCTCCCTCCGCTCCTCGTCGATCCCTCCCTCCCTCCCTCCGCTCCTCGTCGATCCCTCCCTCCCTCCCTCCGCTCCTCGTCGATCCCTCCCTCCCTCCCTCCGCTCCTCGTCGATCCCTCCCTCCCTCCCTCCGCTCCTCGTCGATCCCTCCCTCCCTCCCTCCGCTCCTCGTCGATCCCTCCCTCCGCTCCTCGTCGATCCCTCCCTCCCTCCCTCCGCTCCTCGTCGATCCCTCCCTCCCTCCCTCCGCTCCTCGTCGATCCCTCCCTCCCTCCCTCTGCTCCTCGTCCCTCCCTCCCTCCGCTCCTCGTCGATTCCTCCCTCCCTCCCTCCGCTCCTCGTCGATCCCTCCCTCCACTCCTCTCTTCTTCGATCCCTCCCTCCGCTCCGCTCCTCGTCGATCCCTCCCTCCCTCCGCTCCGCTCCGCTCCTCGTCGATCCCTCCCTCCCTCCGCTCCGCTCCTCGTCGATCCCTCCCTCCCTCCCTCCGCTCCTCGTCGATCCCTCCCTCCGCTCCTCATGTTTTCTATGGATTTGCTGAAAGATTTATATTGTATTCCTGACTGTTCCATAAGCGATCTATTAAACTTTTGACACGTGGGTTGACCAAATGTTTACCATCATACCTCTTGAGACTAAAACAGCAAAAGTATCTTAAATGATCAATTAACAGTGCAGTTTGTATAAAAATAGGGAAGCAATGCACTGTGTGTGCACACTATCCTCAAGTGCCCCTCCCCACACCAAGAATAAATCCTGTATGCGGTGTACAGTATATCCACTTCTGAAATGTCATGTCCACTGAAACTGTGTGCCATTCATATGTTCTAGATTTTGCCTGTGGGTAGGAAAAGATTCTGATCTAACCTTTGGTTTGTAGAAAATGCTTCCACAATCAAAAAAAAAAAAATTATATGGTTATTATTTTCTTTATTTTTCCCCTCCCAATTTTATATTGCTTTTAGCAAGAATATATAGAGTACTATTTGGAATGTGTTGAAAGCCTGTAACATCTGAAGAGTTTAAATGACATGAATTTTGAGTTTTTGTATTTATACTAGTACTTATTCAGCAAATAATGCATCGCAAGGGAGCAAGACTAACTGCCCAGTGTGATTTAACAACAATTCCTCACTCCCGCCCAAGTACACGCAGAGTTTATACTTTTTCAACTTACAAGTAGATTTTGGGGCTGAGCAGGCCACAATAGTGTCCTATTTGGTGAGAATAACAACTTGTCGTGACACAAGCAAGGATGTAAATTTGACAGATGAATACAATAATATTGGCATTGTTCAACATCCGACAGCAGCAAGTTACATGGACTATATACACACTGCATTTTAAAAATTGTGGAGCGTATGCAGCTTAGCCTTAACCTACTGAAATGGTCAGTCTTCATTTAAGATAAGCTGAAGTGTTTTTTAAATCAAATTCTATCGATACAGCATTCAAAAAATGAGTTCAATTTGTTGAATATGAAAATTGTGAACTGTTATCACTATCTTCCTGATAGTCAACAGAGCTGCTGCCTCGGAAACATTTAGCTGAAGTTTGTAGATAACAGGAATTGGAGCTAGCCAACCAGATACAGTCTGAAGGGTTTGCTTCAGGAGATATGTTTCTGTCCAAATACCGGAACTGATTTCTTGAGGAGCTGACCGAGGTTGCCTTTACAGAGTGTGAAGTGCCTTCTAAAGGGTAATGGACTGGAACTGAATAGGCTCATACAGTAATAACAGTGCTTCTGAATAGAAATCTTTACACAGCAAAAGCATCAGTGTGATTTACACTTCTAAAAAGATGAACCGTAAAGTTGGACTTTAACAGCATTCTGCAATTGTGCTGCTGTCTGCAGCCAGAAAACAAAGACTGGGGGAAGAAAAGGACTTAACTAATGTCTGATTGCATTTTGAATCACTGAACCAAAGTTCACTACTGAGTTGATTCTAATTAGGTTGATGCAGATTAGGAAGCAACTGCTTGTGATCTGAATAGAAATAAAAGATTGGAAATTTAACTGAAGAAAATAAATACTAAAAAATGATCATTGGCCAATATTATTTCAGTGGAGAATGTGTAGGAGTGTGTGAGGTAGAATCCTCACAAAAAACTCTTTCCTCTTGGGGGAAAGGAATCTGACCAACTGTTGGAGTATGTGAATTCAGATGCCAGTTAAATATTAGGAGGCAAACTAACTTCTACTTGTCCACATTGTCCTTGTAAGATCTCAAGTGGTGGTTATGAATTTTCAAGATTTGTGGCATTGCACACGGAATCGAGCAAACGCAGTATTCAGGTCAAGCAAGGTTTAAGGGTGATGGAATAATTGAATTGGACCAAGAAGTAGGAGGGGAGGCGGGTGGGGGGGAGGAGTGGATAGTGAGAGAGGTGGGAAGTGAGGAGAGCATTGGATGATGGAAGTGGTGAGAGTGTAGAAGGATGGTTGAGGGAGTGAGATGGGGAAGGGAGAGGGAGAGCGAGAGAAAGGATGAAGCGGTTGGCTCCAATCAGCCAAGTAATGCTCAGTGGGGTGGGTGGGAAGAGATGTGCTCAACTGAAAAGGCTGGGTTCCAGTAATAGTAACAACCAACAAACAACCACTTATGCACCTGTGATGTGGGTTGGTCATGAGGTAGTACAGCATGCTGGAGCCACCAGTACAATGCACTGCATAGTGATGGCAATCCCTCACTTACACAGTTCCTGATTTCAATCATTTTCCTGAATAGGAAAAGCTGGAATTATAAAGGCAAATTGCAGTTTGATGAAACCCAGGACACACTTGTGCATCTTCCAGGAGCTTGGTTTTTGGAATCTTGGGAGCAGATCTCCAGCCCAGGTGGTGTTGGATATGGAGGGATCTAAGTGTTTATAGTTTGGGCTTTTTCCTCATGTAAACAGCTTGACAGTTTCTGTAAGCAGTCCATGTTTCTCACCAACATCTTTCACTCTCTAAGTCATTAAGTTTTCATGGCCCAGATTAACAATTAACCTGGTCCCTCATTTTTTTAAATTGGTCCCTTGGATCACAGTCTCGCAACTAAAAGTTGCTTGTACTATTGCTTGCATTGCCCTCAAGAACCATTGACTGACTATGTAGAATCAGCCCTTTTTGAACCTGTATCTTCCCATCCTGTTCTCTGAGGGTGGATCAAGATCCTTTCCCAATCATATCCGATTACAGGGCTGGCTAACAGTAACTCTGAGCCAGGTCCCTCTGCATTCTTGAATTAGGCTGCATGTACTCCAACCCATCGGACCGCGAGTATACAGCAATAATGCCGACTTCCTTTCACTTTGTCTCGGGAATATCACAAAATTTAGTGATGACCTGCACATCCCATGCATACAGATTTAACTTTATTACAACATTGCAGTACCGGGTTTCTAATTGTTCACGTAACATAACTAAAGCAGCATGTTTACAATGAATAGGACAGTGACTATCTCATTCAGCCTTTTCGTGCTGCTTCATGTTATTGTAATAAATTGGAATATTTATCATGACAATACATTTATCAACCTATGATGTCTTTCACACAATTAAAACATTGTTTTAATCTCTGTAGGTATCATCACAGTAGACATAGGAGAATGTATGAATAAATCTTTTTCAACAAGGTGAATCAGCATCCAACTACAGAAATCCAGTACTTTCCAAAGGTTTCAATGTTATCTTCCAGGTAGAAATCTTTTATCTGTGTCTTTTCAGAAGGCATTCGATAAGGTGCCACACAAGAGGTTGTTGCGCAAGATCAGGATCAAGCTCATGGGATAATATACTAGCATGGATTGAGGATTGGTTAATGGACAGAAAACAGACAGTAAGAATAAACGTGTCATTTTAGGGATGGCAGATGTAACTAGTGGAATGCTGCAAGGGCTAGTGTTGGGGCCTCAGCTATTTATAATCTATATCAATGACTTGGATGAGGGGACCGAGTGTAATATACCCTAGTTTGCTGACGATATAAAGCTCGGTGGGAAAGTAAGCTGTGAGGAGGACGCAAAGAGACTGCAAAGGAATATAGATCAGTTAAGCATTGGGCAAGAAGGTGGCAGAATGAGTATAACATAAGAACATAAGAACTAGGAACAGTGTAGGCCATTTGGCCCCTCGAGCCTGCTCCGCCATTCAATAAGATCATGGCTGATCTGATCTTGGCCTCAACTCCACTTCCCCGCCCGCTCCCCATGACCCTTGACTCCCTTATCATTCAAAAATCTGTCTACCTCCACCTTAAATATATTCAATCAATAATGTGGTGAAATGTGAAATTATCCACTTTGGTAGGAAGAATGGAAAAGCAGAATACGTTTTAAAAGATGAGAGACTGGTATATGTTGGTATTCAGAGGGATTTTGGGTTTCCTTGTACATAAATCACAGAGTTAACACGCAGGTATAGCAAGCAATTAGGAAGGCAAATGGTATGTTGGCCTTTATTCTGAGGGGATTGGAGTACAAGAGTAAGGAAGTCTTGCTGCAAGTATATAGGGCCTTGGTGAGATCACACCTAAAGTACTGTGTGTACAGTTTTGGTCTCCTTACCTAAGGAAGGATATACTTGTCTTAGAAGGGGGTGTAACGAAGCTTCACTAGATTGATTCCTGGGATGAGAAGGTTGACCTATGAGGAGAGTTTGAGTAGAATGGGGCTATATTCTCTGGAATTTAGAGGCATGAGAGGTGATCTCATTTGAAATGTATGAAATTCTTCGAGGGCTTGACAGGTTAGATGCTAAGAGTCTGTTTCTCCTGACTGATGAGTCTAGAACTAGGGGCCATAGTCTCAGGATAAGGGGTTGGCCAATTAGGACTGAGATGAGAAATGTCTTCACTCAGAGGGTTTTGAATCTTTGGAATTCTTCTCCCCAGAGGGCTGCGGATGCTCAATCAATGATTATATTCAAGACCGAGATCGATAGATTTTTGGGCACGAAGGGAATCAAGTGATCTGGGGATAGTGCGGGAGGGTGGAGTTGATGTAGAAGTTCAGCAATGACCTTATTGAATGGCGGAGTAGGCTCGATGAGCCACATCACTTACTCCTGCTCCTATTCACCCTATCAATTTGCTTTCATGCATTGTTTACAATACACCAATCAAGCACTAAAGAATGTTAGGAGTTCTTTCTATTTTCCCCGTGAATGGACTCAGCATGCCATTACATTCAAGGAACTGGTTAATGAATACAAGAGTGGAATTGCTGTACTAAAGAACATTTACCCTTGGAAAAAGTCTTATTTAGAGTCCCTTCTAGTTTGATGATTGATTGTCCAACCATGCTTTTATGAGTTTTCATCTTGCTGGTTATGATATCAAAACACATTTTCATTCAGCTTTGTAACACACTCCAGACAAACGGTTGCTCTTCACTCACTATTTACTGGATTGTTTACCACACAAAAACACTTCATTTCAACAGAGCTTTAACATTTTGTGATTGTTTTAACTGATTTTATATGTAAATGGCAGCTTACAAGATTGTTCATAACACAAACAAAATAAATCACTAGAACAGAGTTACCATTTTGTGGTGCTTAAACAGAGTTGTTTGGCAGGTTGTTTATAATACAAATGAAATATATAATTGAAAAAGAAGGTTATCATTTTGTGGTCAAACAGATTATATATTTAACCTAGTATTCTAGGCTCTTTATAGTGTATATACTCTGCATATCAAGTACACCTAAGGAGGCACAGTTTAGTAGAATGCTGTTTAACTAGACTGTCATACATGTACTGCGTCTCCCTGGTATGGTGGTAGATATAATGTTGTGCACTATAAAAATACTAAGTCAGACAATTTCCAGCTTCCGTGGTGGGCAAATCACTGATTGTATAATGTTATTGGTGATCGTTTTCACAACAGTAAAAAAAAATCCAATTGGCTGCACATATGCAAGGTCCAACTTGATCTACTAGATTCATTATTTTGGAATGGTTCTAAACTTGACCCCAACAATGTCTAAACATAGGTTAGGCTGGTTAAGACTGTTGCAACGTAGTTACACTCATGAACAATCAATGGTAATACACAATCACAATTTTATATGTATAATGTAAGTACTGTGTGAAAAAGAGGCCATTAATTTGTAGTGTATTGGAATGGAAGCAGGTCAAAAAAATAAAATGTATCTTTTTAATAGTTCAACATTCCATTGCTCTGCACTTCTCGATAAGCCCATCCTCTTGAATTTGGATTACTAAACTGTTTAGGATTTTTTTTTACAATTCTGGCTCTCTCACCCTCTTGTCCTTGTTAAGACTTCTGCTTCTCTTCTCCAAACTACTCCTTTCTATCTTAACTGATTCCTTTCGCCCCGTTCATTGTTTTGAAACTTTCTGTCCTCAATCTTTCATCTTCACCCATACATTTTTGTTATAATTTCCCTTGCCCTATTCCTCTAGCCTCACCCTAAATGCTTCAAAGCTCCCTTATTCACCATTCCTGCAAAGCCCCCTATCCCTACTCTTGCAAATTCCCCTTGATCCCCCCCATTCTGTTTGTCATTCCTTAACAGCCCACTTTTCCTCACTACTTCACCCTCATTTGACTTCTTTCAAACACCTCTATTTCCCTTTGCTGCTCCAGCATTCCTGGCTTTTTTCAAACTTCTGTGCTCGTTCACTCCTCAAGCCATGTTAGCATCTTTTAAATACCACCTTCACGCTCCTTTGGCCTTTGTCGTCATGACTTGAGAACATCTCCTGAAATCTCATGCTTCTCTAGCAATGCTTCTCTTTCCCAGGACTGAGTTGAAGTTTCCTTGAAAATGCCGCTTTTATCCTCTACCGCTGGTGTTCCCCAAAATGACAAAACATTGGAGAGGATTCAGAGAATACTTTTTAGATTTCATAGAATAGAATCATAGAATATCTTCAGCACAGGAGGCCATTCGCTCCGTCGAGTGCATGCTGACTCTCTGCAAGAGCACTTAAGCTAGCCCTTTCCCAGAGCACTGCAACATTTTTACCTTCAGGTACTTATCCAATTCCCTTTTGAAAGCCACAATTGAATCTGCTTGCACCATCCTTCCAGGCAGTGCATTCCAGATCCTAACCACTCACTGCATAAAAATAGTTTTTCCTCATGTTCTTCTGCCAATCACCTTAAATCTGTATCCTCTGGTTCTTGACCCATCCGCCAATGGGAACAGTTTCTGTCTATCTACTCTGTCTAAACCCTTCATGATTTTGTACACCTCTGTCAAATCTTCTCTCAACCTTCTCTGTTCCAAGGAGAACAACCCCAACTTCTCCAGTCTATCTGCGCAACTGAAGTCCCTCATCCCTGGGACCATATTTGTAAATCTTTTCTGCACGCTCTCTAAGGCCCTTCCTAAAGTGTGGTGCCCAAAATTAGACACAGTACTCCAGTTGAGGCCAAACCAGTGTTTTATAAAGGTTCATCATAACTTCCTTATTTTCGTACTCTCTGCCTCTATTTATGAAGCCCGTATACTTTTGTAACCATTTTCTCAACCTGCCCTGCCACTTTCAACAATATCTGCACATATACCCCCAGGTCTCTCTGTTCATGCACCCCCTTTAGAATTGCAGCCTTTAGTTTATATTGTCTCTCCTCATACTTACATAGAAACATAGAAATTAGGTGCAGAAGCAGGCCATTCGGCCCTTAGAGCCTGCACCGCCATTCAATAAGATCATGACTGATCATTCAACCTCAGTACCCCTTTCCTGCTTTATCTCCATACCCCTTGATCCCTTTGGCTGTAAGGACCATATCTAACTCCCTTTTGAATACATCTAACGAACTGGCCTCAACAACTTTCTGCGGTAGAGAATTTCACAAGTTAACCACTCTCTGAGTGAAGAAGGTTCTCCTCATCTTGGTCCTAAACGGCTTAGCCCTTATTCTTAGACTGTGACCCCTGGTTCTGGAACTCCCCAGCAATGGGAACATTCTTCCTGCCTCTAACCTGTCCAATCCCGTTAGAATTTTATGTTTCTATGAGATCCCCTCTCATTCTTCTAAACTCCATTGGATCCAGTCTCTCCTCGTATGTCAGTCCTGCCATTCCGGGAATCAATCTGGTAAACATCCTTCCTCAGATTAGGAGACCAAAACTGAACACAATATTCCAGATGTGGCCTCACCAAGGCTCCTACCAAAATGTATCACTTCACACTTTTCTGCGTTAAACTTAATCTGCTACATGTCTGCCCATTCCACCAGCCTATCTATGTCTTCTTGAAGTATATCACAATCCTCCTCTGTTCATTATACTTCCAAGTTTTGTGCCATCTGCAAATTCTGAAATTGTGTCCTATACACCCAAGTCTAAGTCATTAATATATCATCATCATAGGCAGTCCCTTGAAACGAGGATGACTTGCTTCCATGCCAAAAAGGAATGAGTTCACAGGTGTTTCAATATTCCAGATCCTGAACTACATCTTGGAGGGTGGAAGATGCCTGTGCTTGGATTTTTTTAATGTGTGGTGGCTGTTGCACAACAGCCACCACACGGGCTTGACAGAGCTAGGTCTTGGTCCAGTGGCAAGGATTACCCAAGACTAACTGGAGACCAGCTCTGCTGCACTGACCGAGCGCAGTGTGGGCTGGGCCCGCGCCTTTTCTGAGCCCCAGATTTACGCCTCTCCTGGGCCCCGGTCACTTCCTTCTACAAACTCTTGCTCTTTCGCTCCTCCTGTTCTGCCTGCCCGCAGTGCAGTCAACGACCTGGCTTCATAGCCGTCGCCCTCCTGCAGTGGTATGCCGCCGCATGCTGCTCCCTCCGATGGCCCCGGCCTGTTGATGGTCTTGCAGGCCGGGACCGTGCCGATTTCCTTTCCGGGCCGGGCCGCCGCCGCCGCTGCTCCCTCTAATGTGGCCTAATAGGCCACCAGCGCTGAAGAACTAGTTCAGCACACATGGCCACAGTTTCAATTTTTTTTGTAACTTTTTAGCAGCAGAGATAGAGACACAGCAGGTAAATCTTAGTGTAATCCAATGTAGTCCAGTGCAGACATATCAATATATATCAAGAAAAGCAATGGTCATAGAACCGAACCCTGGGGAACACCACTGTATACCTTCCTCCAGTCAGAAAAACAACTATTGACCACTACTCTCTGTTTCCTGTCACTTAGCCAATTTTGTATCCATGTTGCCACTGCCCCTTTTATTCCATGGGCTTCAACTTTGCTGGCAAGCCTATTATGTGACACTTTATCAAACACCCTTTAGAAGTCCATGTACATCACATCAACCCTCTCTGTTACCTCAACAAAAAACTCAATCAAGTTAATTAAACACGATTTGCCTTTAACAAATCCATGCTGGTTTTGCTTAATTAATCCACACTTGTCCAAGTGACTGTTAATTTTGTCCCGGATTATCGTTTCTAAAAACTTCCCCACTACTGAGGTTAAACTGACTGGCCTGTAGTTGCTGGGTTTACCCTTAAACACTTTTTTGAACACAGATGTAACATTTGCAATTCTTCAGTCCTCTGGCACCAGTCCCGTATCTAAGGAGGATTGAAAGATTATAGCCCGTACCTCCGCAATTTCCACCTTTACTTCGCTTAGCATCTTAGGATGCATCCCATCTGGTCCTGGTGACTTATTTCAGAGCTGAAATTGTAAAGAGAGCTAAACTGAAAAGATTGAAGGGAGTATATGATGAACGTCTGTAAATTACTGAGAGTAAAGATAGCGTGAATATAGCAGACTATTCGATTTGGACTGAGAGTTCAGAATTAGAGGACACCGTGATTAGATGAATTATTGATGTTATCTCAATTAACAGTTTCAAAAATGTGTTTGGGAGCAGAATTCGAGGTTATCGGGAAAGGGCAAAACTTACAACGAATAATCCACAGGGGGCAATTGTTCCTATGGTGGACAGAAAAAGAGTGTTGTTTATGCAAGGACGTAGGCCAGGTTGAATGAAGGGATTCTGGACTTTTGCTTGATTGCCTTGAGATGAGAATATGTAAGCCAAATTTTACCTCAGGAGTCAAATGGGTTGGGTAGAGACAATGATGAGACAAACCACTAATTTATAGTTTCCATAGAGAAAGAGACTAAATCATCGAATTTGATCCCACAGTCCACTGGCAAAAGTCTGCTCAATATTTGACTTGGTTAGCATAAACCAATGGCCCTCAATATAGAAGCCCAGAATCCTGTGTAACGAAAATGGAATTTGACGTATTCAGTCACTGTAAATGAGTCGACCTGATGATGGGTACATACAACACAATCTGTGGAATGACACTGAGTTTTTCCTCATTCCTCGCTTCCTTATGTTTTCCACATTACTACATGAGCTCACACTAAGGACCATTAAAGGTGCATCATAGAGTGTAACCTTAGTAGATGTGATGAAAATCTAGTTTGATGAGCAATTACCTTAAACTCTAACAAAAGTGATGGTTTTAATAGTCAGTGACCTCTTTGAAGTAGAAGTTGTTGATCATGTGGGAGGTAGAAAGCTACAAAATGTTCTACTCTGGTTCAGCATTTATTGCCAAAAAAATAGCCAATCTCACACTAGGCTCATGCTATCGACCACCTGGTCAGAATAAGGAGAACAATTTGCTCTATGAAGAGATCGGAAGGCTATGTGAGAGCAATAAAGTTATTTTAGTGGGAGACTTCAATCAACCTAATTTAACTGGGAAAACTCGAATCATTTAGAGCCAGAGATGTTAGCTATTGTGGGCAAGTGCTTTTTGACCCAATGTGTAAAAGAAACCACAAGAGTCAATGGCCATATCAATCTGGTATTTGTTAATGACCCAGAAAATGTACAGGAAATGGAAATCGTACCACCCCCGGAGCACAGTGACCACAGAGTGGTAAAGCACAGCATGATCTGGGAGTTAAAAACACCTAAGACCAGGAGCCAAGTACATAACTTTAAAAGAGTTAAATGTGATGAAATGAGGGACCAACTAAAACAACTATTGGAGAAGGTTGTTCAGTAACACTTGAGTAAAAGTTAAGTGGAACACTTTTAAAGATATAATGCTGAGCATGCAGGATAAATACGTTCCGAGAACCAACAAGCTCTAATGAAGCTAACGTGACCCTAAATGGATTAACAAATGAAAAAGGAAAATAACCTTTACAAATCTTACAGAAAAAAATGAAAAGGGATGAATACAAGAAAATGAAAAAACACATTAAAAGGGTGATCAGAAGGGCTAAAAGAAACTTGAAAATGGCACAGCAGCTGAAACATAACAGTAAAAAAACGTAGAGAAGAGATGAATTTTTAAAAGATGCATATGTTGCATATTCTCTCACCTGAACAGCAGTTGTCAGTCATGCAACAAGTCTGGAACTACATTTCTTCAAGTTCTAAATCAGGCTTGTAATGGTAGTGATGCACTGTATTGTAGTGACTAATTGTTGTTTTTGACCTTGTTATAATCTGTAATTTTAACATGCCATTTGTATCCAGTTTACCCACATACTTTATAGTAAAATTCAAGAGAGTTTAAGAAAAGGTAATTTAGCCCATAGAGCTAACCCTGCTATTCAAGTTTCCTTTTGGGATGAACCATGTCCACTTTCTTTTTACCACAGCCCATATAGCTTACTGAAACACAGGTTTATTTCTAATCCCTTTTGAGAGCTTCAAACAAGTGAACAATAACTGAATTAGAATACAGTGGATTTTGAAACTTAATTGTGAAGCAGTTGCCCATGGTTACAATGCCTTCTCTGATATCAATGACCTAGTCCTACATAAAATGCCTTATTGATTCCCTTCACAATTGTAGAATAATTGATTTGTAGATATTCCCTCCTTTACTCTTTTCCGAATGGGATTAGTTTTAGCTTCCTTTACACTGCAGCGATTTTGAGAACTCTTTGCCGGGTTAGTGTAACTGCTACTTTTCCTGTTCTGTCATTTCTAACCAATCAGCCGTCTTTAAGTTGAACACACTCAATGCACACAATCTCCAGTGCTATCCGAGTACAGTGATTAATCCATTGCATCTTGATCGTCTCCAAGCCTTTTGATGGGGCAGTGAAAACTGGTGTTAATCAATTGCCCATAGACACAGTGTGTTCATGTCTCAAAAATTGAACCAACAGCTTCCATCTCTTATTTTTGATGGCTCTAGCCTCCTTCACCTGTCGACATTTTTGTCCTCCCTCTATACTCAGCTCAAACTGACTTCTCACATCTCTATTGCAAAAGTTGGCTGCAAGAAGCTCAGTTTCTTTCTTTCATGCCAAATACTTCATTTTCTATCAACAAGTCTCAACTCTCTATAAAACAGACATCTGTTCAAGGCTTGAATATTACATCCCTTATCTGGACAAGCTCGTCCAACATCATGGATAGAATACAAGACACACATTGTTGCCTGATGGGTTATTCCTCCAGCATTCCACAGTGTTGCTTTCAAATTTCATTTCTTGTTCCTTCTAACCTCCAAATAAGACACATTATTTCACTCCTATGTTCTCTGTATTGAAATAAACTCAGATTGCAGTCTTCTAATAACTCGCTATCCTAAGTCCTCAGAACTGAGGAACTCTCTTTCCTTCAGTCTTTCCTTCTTAGGTGGAGTAGGGTGCAACACCCTTCAGAGTCCAGGAAAATGGGACTTAAACCATTTTTTATCCTTTTTAAACCAGCAGGCCCCCACCCCCTCTGGCCCCGCATCAGAAACCTCCGCCACCATTTTCTCCATCAAGAGCCAGTTGCTGTCTTCATGTTCTTGTTTTTAATGATTTAAGCATTAATTTTAACTAGCTGAAAATTTATCAAGAGAAAATGATGGGCTGTAAGTGCTCGATTTCCTGTTATGAACTTCTGGTGTGTGCCAGGAGCACATTATTCGTGAGTTTGCCAACTTACACAGTCTTTAGTAAATGTAAATTTCCATAAACAAACAAAATTATCTCCTAAAACATTAGAAGTTATACATTTGTGCAATTTCCAAGTTTTATACATAAAGCCTCAAAAAATGGTTCATCTGGGGAATTTTTAACTAAATGCAATTGTGGACTAAAAGAAAATCTATTCCGAATGAGGAATATTTTCTTAGCTAACCATCACCTTTTTAAAAAGAAAAACACATCTATTACTGTATTCCTACAACAGTTTCTCACATGATAACAGAAAGGGTTTTGCAGCACAGGATGTTTTGGTCTGACATCACTGCAGAACGAGCTGGTATTCAAGAGAGGGGGAAGGTAAGGTTTGGCAGTACTGCAAGCTGGAAAATGGGGTAGATTCCTGGTGTCTCCCGCCCTCCACCCTCTGTGAACTACCACTCATCCAAAATTCTCCAGCACCCCATCCTGCACCACGCTATATCCTGCACCACAGCATATTCTGCTTTCCCAGATATAGCAGAACTGGTTTGTAACTTTGCAAACATAAAATTTGATGTTTTGTGATTGGTTCCTGGAAGTGTTTTGTCAGATTCCATTTCTTTCTTTTCCTCTCTGTCTTTCTCTTTCTCTTGCTGTTAGTAATTAGAATGCCTCTCAGTTTAAAAAAACACACACAAGATCATTTGTACCTGAATAAAGCTTTTGAAATTTTCCCTCCAGCTTTTCTTCACATAGTTTTGAAATGGAACCTAACAGATTTGAGACTGAGAGAAAAGCATTCTTTCATTTGACGAAATGATAGTACTGATGTATCCTGGGAAATTGTGCTAATCAGGTCCAAGTCCAAGCCCAGGCCTGTGGCCTTAAAGTAAAAACTTTAAGGTATTTAAATGCACAAAAGACAATTTGATGGACAAATGTAATCATGTTATTATAAAAATGAGCACTATTTTGAATTTTTGATGTTTAATGCATTATTTTGGACATTCGAAATTTCAGTTACACTGGGGAAATTTGTTTTTAAAAGTATTTTGAGTGATTCAGTTGGTTCATCAACAAACCATGATGGTGAAATGTTACCATGTTCCTGTGGGTTTTTCTTATAATTGTTTTCCTGGATAGTTTCAATGTTAAATGTTGAGATAAAAATTTGAAGTCGTGATCTAGAATGTGCAATTTGTGGACAGGAAGTGCGTGCCATACACAAGACTGAAGGGAGCAAAATCAGTCACTTGATGCTTTTCACCCTGCCTGCTGATTCCTTAAAACGCACACGCAAAAGGAAACTGTGACTTGCAGTTTGAGTTACACATATCTCTTGATCAGCATTTGTCATATTCTGATGAAGCAAACTACCTATATTTCTGGAGCAGATCTGGCTATTCCACGAGCTATGTTTGTGAAATTACAAGACTGAAAATTGTGTTTAATTCTATTTGCATCATTGGAATATGTGTGTTTTAGATTATGTGCTCGATGAAGAAAAGGTGCCATTTCATTAGCGGTTTACTGGTTATTCTGTTGATTCCAACTAAATCTTGTCATTGGGTGTAGATTTTCCAGATGGAAAGGTACCAAAAATATTATTAAAAGAGGTGATGGTAAATCAAATTATATTGCATTGTGGGCTGGTCATGTCATTGTGGCTGTGGTTTTACCAGATTAGGTGCTCTGCACAAACAGTACACACTCCTGCTCAATTGTTTACTGGACTGCGCATTATATATTGTTGGACCTTATGGTTTACCACAATTATACAATGCAAACAGACAGATGTCTGTTCTTGTGGCTTATTGGATTGTTCAGTACACATGATATTGTTGGGATAGTGGTTTCAGACTGTCTGCCACTAGTGGATGACATCATTAGGCCAGTGGTTTATTCAACTGTGTTTGTATAGATTCTGTTATCAGAACTGGTTTGCTGTAGATATGGTTCTGGTCGTAGTAAGCCAAAAAAGAACAACCATGGGCTATCAAGTTGGGTCTTGGATGGAACAAGTTTAGTTCAGACCTGTATTTTCCCCCTCAAATAATAATGGGGAATCAAGTTCAGGAGGAATTTGGGATCTTATTTCAGTATTTTTGTCCTGATGTTATTGTGCTTGTTAACTCTTATACTTAACTGCATTAGTCACACGATTTTGCTTATTTTGTGTTTCATTGTAGTTTCAGAGGCCTCAAGTTTCGACATGATTTGCTCCTGATTTTTTGGAGCAACTGGTGTAGAACGGAGTATCTTAGAAATCGGAATTCTCGCCATTTAGTTTGCTCCAGTTCTAGTCAGTTAGAACAGTTTCACTTTGGAACAGAATTTTTTTTTCAAAAGGGGGCGTGTCCGGCCACTTAAACCTGTTTTCAAAGTTTCAGCAGTGAAAACTTACTCCAAACTAACTTAGAATGGAGTAAGTGAAGATTTTTGTAGGCTTGAAAAAACCTTGTCTACACTTTAGAAAATCAGGCGTAGGTTACAAATCAGGCGTAGGGAATGGGGGGGGGGGGGGTAAAGGGAAGTTTTTAAACATTAAACACTTCAGTTTTACAAATAAAGAGCCATCATCAATAATAAATGATAAATACATCAATAAATCAACCAATAAATCAATCAAAAAAAATTAATAAGAAAATTTTTTTTTTTTTAAATCAATAAATAAAACATTTTCTACTTACCGACTGCAGCACCGGGAGCCCTCCAACAGCGTGCTGGGATGCCCCCCTCCCCCGCCCCCAATGTGTCTCTGTCAGTGTCTCTATCTCTCTGTCTGTCTGTCTATGTCTCTCATTCTCTGTCTGTCAGTGTCTGTGTTTCTGACAGCGGGGGGAGGGGAAGGGGGGAAGAGGAAGGGGGGGAGGGGGAGGAAGTGGGGGAGGGGGGGAAGGGGAAGGGGGAGGGAGGGAGGGGAGGGAGGGGGAAAAGGAGATCGGGGGGGGAGAGGCTGAATGGGCCCGGCCGGGACTGAGACTTCGGGCAGGGCCCGTCCCCAGCACCAGATTTACAGGTAGGTGGCGTTGGGTCGGGTCGGGGGTAGCGCGGGTGGGAGGGAGGTCGGTTTGGGTCGGGGGGAGGGAGGGAGGGAGGGAGAGGGAGGTCAGGTCGGTGGGAGGGAGGTCAGGTCGGGTCCAGTCGGGGTGGGGGAAGCGGGAGTCGTGTCGGTGTCGGGTCCGGTCCGGAGGCGGGGGGGGGGGGGGGGGAAGCGGGAGTCGGGTCGGGTCCAGTCTGGGGGTCGGTGTCGGGTCTGGTCCAGAAGCGGGTGGGGAGCGGGAGTCGGTCGGGTCCGGGGGTGGGGGGGGGGGGGGGGTGGGGGAATCGGGAGTCGGGTCGGTGTCCGGTCCGGAGGCGGGGAGGCGGGAAGCGGGAGTCGAGTCGGGTCGGGAGGAAGCAGGAGCTGGCCGTGGGAGGAGCCTTATTCACGCAGCCCCAGTGAGGCCATTCGGCGAGGGCTAGAGGCTGCATGCTTTGGCCCCTCCCACACAGTTTTGGGCGCCTGGAGCTACTGCACATGCGCGCCCACTGTAGCGTGCATGTGCAGAGGTCCCGGCACTGTTTTCAGCGCAGGGACCTGGCTCCGCCCCCTACAGCTCGTGCTGCGCTACGCCGAGGGCCAGAGGACCTGCAGGGAGCTGGAGAATCTGGAAGTTTTTTTTAGGCGCACTTTGTGGCGCGAAAAACGGGCGTCCAGGTCGGGACTGCGCCGTTCTAGGCGCGGCTCGAAACTTGGGCCCAGAAAAACTCACTCATCTACAGAGGTAATATAAACTTGGATAACAAAATAGAAAATATATTTCATCAGCATCAGAGATGCATACATGAAGAGATCATCAATGATTTATTCTCAGAGATTTGTTCATATCATCATGCATAACAGCACTGTGGCTTATTCACCTTCGGCTTGAGTATCAATGATGTAACAGGTATTTCGAACCAATCTGGATGGCAGTTACTAAGATAAACATCTATGTGAAAATCTATGTTACTTTTCAGAACAGGATATCTTTGTAGGATTCATCAATGGCAGTCATGAAAAATGTTAAGTAAAAAGTTTTGGATATTTGATCAAATTGTAGTATTGAAGATTATGATTTTTGTACAATCTCCCAAATTTTTGTGGAAATCTTGGTCTGTTTTGACTCCCATTTTATAGTCTTGAATACGTAGAATTGTGATGATGGGACGAGCCTATTTGTTACATGAATGGAAGGGTGTCAAACATGAGAAGAGTTGGGTAGGAAAATGGTCATTCAGCACATTAAACCACTGCATAGCTCTCCTATCATACGTTCAGCTATGTTTTGAATAACCCTATTGTATTTTCCTTCTGTTACCCTACTAATAGATTATTCCGAACATTTATCACACCTTGAATTAAAAAAAGGTCTTTCTGATATATTTGTGTTAAATTTACTTTTCACTCATTTCCACTAAGTAATTCTAGTTCTATATTGGCTGGCGTTGAACTACAGGTACTATTCAAGGACAAAACCCACCATCACTTTCTCAGAAGATTGGACAATAAATGCAGATTTTCTAGCATTGCCCACATCCCAAGAAAAAAATCTATAAAATTGATTTTATGCTAATTGATCTGTAGCCGACTGGGTTGGATTATTTCTTTTTAAGTATCGGTAAATATCTGCATTTTCCTGCTTCCAATCCTACATAACCTTAAGTGTCCCACCAATCCCTAATGATAATGGTGTTGAACATATTTTCTCTCTGACCTCATTCAACACCCGAGGATATATACCCAAGGAATTTGTTGATCTTAAGTGCTTGAATTTATCAAGTACGTCTGCCATACTGATTTACAATTGGTCTAGAATTGGGTATACTGCAGAGTTGGATAGCCTTCTCTAGTGAATACTTCAAGAAATTATTTATTTAACAATAGCTGTATCACTATTTATCCGGTTCATGATCTTACACCAGTACTTTTTCAGATATTTTCTGGTTTCAACTGCTTAAATCCCTTGCTGGTATAAACTGACTCAAATCTCCATAGAAGCATTCCTCTGCTGCCTTGTCAGCTGCATGGTGCATTATGTATCATCTATATCCATGAGCTTTCAAACAAAAAAAAATATTGTTTTGAAGTTTGCATATAAGTGGTGCTAATGCAGATTCTTTTTTGTAAGTATAGTGATTCTCTGATGTTAAAGGCCAGCTTAGCTAACATTTACTATGTGGATTCAGATACTAAGCCTAGATTGCTGCACCGGACCGCCATTTAAACCAGACTTAAGTGTTGGTCGTCTTGGACCAGTTTTACAGCATTCCCCCAAAACACTGAATAAACCTTATCACATAGTTGGAAACATTTGTGAAGATAGCCTTAAGAAATGCTGCAGTTTTCTATAATTGCCTTACCTCTGGGGACATTCCTGTTTTTCAGGACGGTGAAGTCTCGGACTGAAAAAAAGCTTTGATGGGGTTTTAAAACTTTGAACAAATCTTACAAAGGGTAGTACAAAAAGAGGAAGTTGGAGCACTGATATCCAGAAAATACTTAATACAGCAGTCATTCACTATAATTCTCTGATATTCCAACTAGACAAGTGGCATTGTTTGTGTTTCCCTTATTTCTGATGAATCCAGTTAGACCTTCCTCACTGTAACACAGATTTGTATGGTGCTCACTACAAGAGACAGTTCAAAATTGGTTTTCATTCTTTCTAGAATTCAGATTAATATTTGGTTATGCCAAATCAACATGAAGAATATTTTAGAAACTTTGCATTTCATAATGTTTACATTTAAATAACTTAATTTAAATGTAAGTTGTAAGTAGTGAACTTTTCAAGGAGCAAACATTTATGGCTACATTCTCCAATCCTGCGTTTCCAGGGGGGGTGCTGCACTCAAAGGAAGCGCAGGATTAATGAGTTTTCCCCAGGAGGAAATATATTTTGTATTTCGTATTTCCTACGAAGTACGGTTGGAAACACAGTGAAGTATTACGTCTTTTTTGCTTTCTCCCTTTTTCCACCAGCAAAAGAAATCAACAATAATTTGAACAGCGTCCAGCTTCAGTAATGGGGACTTACTCTTGAGATGAACTTTAGAACGTGCAGTGCAGGACCTACAGCAGCTCTGGTGGCCTAGGACCTTCTGGGCTCAGAGGGAGCAAATTGGGTGGAATTCTCTGGGTATCCTGGTAACTCCCTCAGATATGCCCCCAATGCAGTCCATGGACTTTGGGAGCACAGAGAGATGACTCACGCTCCCATCCTGGAACTATCCAGAGAGTACAGTTCATCTTTAGGGCCCTCTGTTTTACAAAGTGTGCTTTTCTGTTTTGTTCCTGCAAAAAAAATCTATCTTAAGTTTACATTATCTAAAATATCTTTAAAATGAGTGGTGTGACACTTGTGTGCATTCAAATAGGCAACTGCTTTCATAGGCATTAAATGTCTTCCTGGTGCTGTTAGAACCAGGGTGCAGAGAATACCAGGTAATTGCTGAATCATTTTTGTTGCATCATTCTACCTCTTCCATTTTTCACTGGAATTAAAAACAGTTTTGAAAGACAAGAAGCAACTGACAAGATAACGTAACTGATAAGACAAGGTCAGATTGTATTTTAAGCATTCTTGTAATTTTGAAGATAGCTGCTCAATGCCTGGAGTTTTCTTTTTGGGAACAGGTGTGGTGTACCGACTATTTCAAAGTCATCGTCTTCAGTGTAAAGCTGTTTGGCAGCATGATTTTTCAGTGCACTATTCAATTATATCATTTGCATTGTACATCATCTCCAGTGTAAAGTTGTTTGGCAAATTTAACTTCCATCTTAAGCTTATAAGTGTACAGTGAAGTGCACCTCATCATAAGTAAAATGGCTGTTCCAAAGCTGACTTATTTCTATTCTGTTCTCCAAGTAGTGGCACTTCCCATTTTAACTGAGACTGTTACCACCCTTGGAATTTTTTAATCGGTTGGCTACAGATAAAGTTCTGACACCATGTTGGCCCCAAGGAAAAGTTTGCATTACAGAAATTGTCATGTCTGCTGCAGCACAGACCTCCTTGAAGTTCTATGTACTTTTATATGTGTATTCAAACCATAACAATTTGTTGTAGGTCATCGATTATATTGTATGACTGATTGTGGTGCTCTGTATGCAGACAGCTTGAGGTGCTTAGAGACACGTTCACAATGGCAACATCTTTAAGGCACTTCTTTGCACCAGTACCAAGTTTAAGCTGTAACGGCAGCACTGTAAATGAATGCAGTTTTTTGTTGCATGCCATTGGTTTGCTTACACTGCATTTACCTACCAAAATTAACTCAATGTGTGAAAAATTTGGGATGTTGTGACATGATGAGATGTTAAATACATTTTGGTATTATTTTACACCAAATTCATTTACTGTCGAGATAATTGCTTTGAAGCATCGACTCTTGCATGCACTCTGCTCCCTTTTAAAGTCTCCAAGTCATCTATTCATTGACGTTTGTGTCTTAGACAAGAAAAGGCCAATTAGACCCTTGTCCTCACCCTTGAGCAATTTCACCCCATATATCAACCCGCCCTTTCTCCCATCACCTGAAAGAACCAAAAAAAAATCACAGACCTTCATATATCAACGCTCACAGCCTGGACGTCATACCTATTGACCATCAGTGCAATTTCACCAACGTCACAATGTTGTTTCTGAAGTGGGGAGGGGGACATGATTGCACACAGGACTCCAAATAAGATCTTACCAAAGCCTTTGGTTAATGCCATGATTGTAGTTATAATGAATGGTCTGTGCAGTACAGCCCAAGACTGTAGTTGCCTTGGCCTCAACCTCCTGACACTAAGTTAAAACTTTGGAGGAACAGTCAACAATCTATTACCCTCTTCTAAGATCCCGTCTCTGCTATACAATTTGTCATCAGTAAATTTAACTATTTTTTACCAAAGCCTTCCTCCAATTCATTGATGAATAAATTGAAAAGAAAGGGAACCAACACTGAGCCTGGGCACCTCACAGATGACCAGATCTTATTGAGAAGGTACACCTTTTAAAACCATCCTTTGTGTACGGTCCCTGTAGCCAATTTGTTGCCCTTCTTCCCATTTCACTCCTCTCCGTCCCCCCGTCCCCCCCCCACACACACACACACACACACACACACACACATACCTTAAGACTTAATTTTAGCATACAATTCCACATGTTGTACCTTTAGCTCCAAATATGAAAACATATATTGTAACAAAGAGGGGTTGTATTTCATTGCAGATTGTCAGTCTTGACCCTTTTAATGTGCTTGTGAGATTGTGGGTGCTATCTGGCCCACTGTGCATTTGCATGCAGTGGCAAAAGAGCCACTTAAGTTAATGGTTCAGAGTTCTTTTATAGTTTTTACATGAATACAGGTTGTAATCTCCCCAAGTCGCAGCTCACAGCAGCTAAACGGAAGCAAGAAAATTCTCTTCCGTGAAGCAGCAGAAGTGGTGAACTTCCTACGTGTGCTAAATCACGGCTTGCATTAACAAACTGTAACTAAATGTGCCTGCGGCTGGGGAAATCATTGTTTTTCTTCTGTTAGATTTATCTATTTTTTGTTGCTATGCTACAGAGCAGTTTAGATCATTAACAGAAATGGCAGCCAAGTTTTTTTGGCTTCTAGTGCACCCCCTCTCTTTAAGCATGAGAGCAATCCGTTTCCATGACATTTCATTATTCTAAGCTAGAAAGTTGGCTACATTGTTTCACACATGGCTTCTAACTTGAATCGGTGAATATGGAGCAATCATTTCTGCTTTTTCTTTTAAAGAACTCGTGTCTTGACGTTCATCATCTGCCCAGACTTATATTTATATTAAATGTGCTGTTTCTTGGAGAGAACCTTCAGTTGCTAGATGGTTTTTTTTCTGTCTTTCATACATGACTGTTAAATGGCAAACTCATCCATTCTTACCAAAGATCTATTGTAAACAGAATATGATTTGTTTATTTTGAATAAGAGCATTAAATGAAACCTGGATCCATATCCCGCCAGCCCCTAGCTCTTGTGTATTTATTGCATTTTGTAGAGAGGAAACAAACAGGATCATGGCCTGGCTGGCAGTAACCGTGGAAACATTAGTAGCTTTTCATGAGGCTCAGTACACAATGAGGTGCTCAAGTGTCAGAAGGATTAGGGATTTTCTTTAGCAATGTGCTTTATTTTCTCCCTGTCAGTGGGCAGATGAACAAGGGGGTAATGTGAACATTAGGTTGAGCTTCCTTTAATCTCTTGTAGCACTTATGTTCTTCTGCTTGTGCTCTCTGTGATCCAGGGGCCTGAGTTTAATAAACTGCATTAACAAGCCGCTCATGTTTATTCATGACCTACTTTGTTGACACACAGGTGCTTGGGAGGGAAAAACTGATTAAGATGTTCAATGTTTAGATTTCAAAATAAAATTAGCCAAAGTAATGTTTTCTTTTTTAAAAAGCTGCAGAAGAGGTGGCAGAAAATAGCCAGGCTTCTATCTCCAGTTTCTGCACACCTTTATATTCATTTGTGCAATGAGTTGCAAGACAGCTCCTGTGATTTTACAGGCGTGTTTTTTTTTAAACTTTATTGTTTTTGTAAAAAGGACACCATAAAGGCATAAATTACCAGCAGTGAAAGTGGGGTCAATGCTGAGAAAAGGGGAAATGTTATCTGGCATTACAGAGAGACCATAATATGAGTGCAGATTCACATTCTGCAATTGTTCCATTTGTTGAGTGTGTAGGAAGACTCCATGGCGACTGCCAAATTGGATACTCCAGAATTGACACTGCTTGTTGTTATGTCTATAAGCACTCTAGTAATGACTCCACGAGGCAAGGTATTGTACTTGAACTATGGTGACCTTAGTCCATTTATTACAACTCCTGAGTGAGGGTACAGCATGCTGAGCTCCCTTTTATATTTGGTTACCTGTCGTGTACAGGTGACCCCTAGGTCTCCACCAGTTGCACCCTCTGGTGGTACAAGCACAGTGTATACAGTGTGAAGGTACATCCAGTCATCTTATGTAACTGTACATTGTGTGTACAAGGAGTATACTTACGTTATCCATACACAACACTTGTAGTTGGTAGTTTCTGTCTAGCTAGGTGGTTGTCAAGAAAATGGTGAGGAGGCAACAGTTAATCCTTGCCACTGGACCTAGCTCTGTCAAGCCCATGTGGTGGTTGGTGTGCAAAGGCCACCACACAGTAAAATAATCCACGCACAGTCATCTTCCACCCTTCAATATGTGGTTCAGGACCTGGAATATTAGGACCTCATTGAAACACCTGTGAACTTTTTGGTGTGGAAGCAAGTCATCCTCGACTCGGACCGCTCATGATGATGATGATTTGTGTTCAATATGAACAGGTACATGCTTTTTTATTTAGAAAACAACTACTTGTTTGCTTACTAACACACTCCATACTCTGAAAGGCATAATGCACAGGTGAAAAGATGTGAAAGATGCCTGACTCTCCCCTCAGAACTTCTCAGACATGAATCAGTCATCTTGCTTTACTGCATTGGTAAGATTGCATTTTTTCTGCTTCCAATTCAGTTCCCTTTTGTATTGCTGTTTGTATATTTCCAGCAATTGTCAGAAGTGAGCATTTCCAAACGACTGCATGTTTATTATTTTAAAAAGAGGAAAATTGAACCGTTTGCATTTTGAAACGATTTGTTCTGTATTATTGTGTTGACATTCTGTACATTGTGCACAAGCCTTCTCTGAAGACAGACAAGGCAGGTTGGTGCAGTGATTTTGTTGCCATTAACTAAGTCATAACTTTATAGCCAGCGGGATTTGGTAAAGCTTGTTTTAACAAACTAAAAAATTGTTGTCCAGCCTTAATTCAGCTGGTGCTAACCTATAATGACGCAATGGTCCAGAAGAGCAGTAGGCGAGCTCCAAGCTTTCTGCTTTATAGGAAAACAAAAGTTATGCAACAGCACTCTGAGAAAATCAGTAGAACACTCTGGGTTCAACTCCTCAAGCCGCAAGACTTGTGCAACTCTTGAGAAGATTTAATAAAGGTGGCTAGATAAAGGTAAAACATTTTGAGGAAAGCATTAGGGGGTGATTGTGGCCCAATCCTATTAAAGCTGGTGGAGTCTCCTCCCAGAGAGCATTGGGCAAACAGCTGAGGGATTTCAAAAGCTCACCTTGAGCACCACTATATGATTCAATCACCAGAAACTTTTATACTCTGTGGGTTTTCAGCCACAGTTTAGTGTGAGATGAGTCAATCCATCCTCCCATTACTGCCCATAGCATAAGTTAAAGCGAATCCATTTATTCTCCACTCCTCCAATGAAGTGACTGCCAGTGGTGATCGTTGGATCTGTATGTTAGTCCATTGAACCCTGGTGAATCAACTTCAACCTTGGCTTAGGCATGAGGAATAGATCCGAAGGCAACCATGGTATTTTAGATCATCAAAATGCTCCTGGTCTCTTGCAAGTCTCATATAAAAATTGAACAATCACAAATTGATGATAAATTACATTATTGTGTTGGGATAATAATGGACTTGACCATGTCTGATGTACCACAGGATATGATCATTGGAAGACTTTGAATCTAGTCTATTAGGGTGTACATGGCTGCCATTATAACTTCACCACCATTAATCAAAATTGCTTTGACGGGGGAACGGTAGAGGTAGCGACATATTGATGAAATATTTTCTACTCTCTCAAGATGCTATTGCAAGTCATGTTCCTTAACTTCATGCACCATAGTTGTGAGCCAGTGGGCAGTTTTTACCATCCGAATCCTTACAGATCAGAACTTGCAGAACCAAGAAGTGATAGCCCAGATGGCACATCAGGGTGTGGCCGAGAGTGCCATGCTAAACAACATGGGATTACAGGTCGAAGAGCGAGATGGAAAACTTTACGTGAAGTCGCAGAAACACAGCTCCTAATTGCATGGGCGAGAAGGGTTCAGAAAACATCGTTGCAACATGGATTTATCGATCTGTTTTTCCAGGCAGTTGTCACACCGAGAAAAATGTAGACTCACAAGAACAAAGGGGAGCAGTGATGGAAAATGGGTATTTGTTTAAAGCACAAAATGTTATTTATTACCCTTAAGATTGTCATCAGTCTGGAATGGTCTTGAGAGTTTCACAGTACTGTGATATGCAGGTTGAAGACTAATGATAAGAACATTAACTGTACAAGAGAATGGTTACCTTCACAATATTCAGGATTGAAATCTGATTACAGAACAATAAATCGCTGTGAATTATACATCACTCAACATCAAATGTGGATACATGTTAAAATATTAAACGTGGACTTGGGGTGGGGTGGTGGGGGGGGAGCGGGAATCAAACCCAACATGAAACACCTTAATAATGCCTTGCAGATTTCGCAAAGGAACTGATTAAAGAGCTGTGGGGTTTACTGTGGGAGGCCAAATCATGGGAATTATTTAGTGTGAATTGCATTTACAGTGAGATGTTAGCATTTGTTAAATTCACACAAAATGTGTAGCCAGTAAAACAAAAGTAAGATTATAGTGATGATTCGAAAGAATTAAAGGCTAAAATCAGCTATACCGACTCTTTGTATTTATAAATAGTGTTTGTGTTTATGTATGAGCAGGTGCCAGTTGTGTACTTAGCACAAAAATAGTCACTCATAAGTAGTTAAACAGAATGTCTTTCAACTTTTTCCTTTCTTCTTTGTTTACATTAGTGTTGATAACTGTTGTATCTATTGAAATACATATAATGTCATATTGAAATATATTTTTGCTAAATCCTATGATTTGAGCACCAAAAGCAGAGGAAGGACAGAGTTCCAACATCTGCCAATCAGGCTAAAGTTAAGTAATGGGACCTTGCTCATTGAGATTCCGTTGCAAAGGATGCTGATAGTCCGATGTGCAGAGGGAAGTCATTCAATCAGGCAGTTGTATGTTTTTTCGGGGCTGGGGTTAAGAATATAGATACATGATTTGATGCATAGAGTGTTATTGTCTATAATTACATAGTAGAGTTGTAGAGGCACTGGACATCCTTGGTGAAGAAGAAACTTGAAGCCAAAGAACCTGAAGTTACTAATATGGTGGGTGCAGACTAGACTAGGGTCTCGATAAGAGGTGTCTAGTTTAATGGGATAGGGGAAAACTTAAAACAATATCCTGTTTATTATTGAATTATTAATTAATTGTAGAATAATCATGAATTATTGCCCCCTTAACCCCTCTCTCTTCCCCATTCCCACTGTACCCCTTCCCCTTCCACCATTCGTCCCTCCTTCTGACATTCTTTCTTCCTGCTGACATTCTTTCTTCCTTCTGACATTCTTCCTTCTACCAATTTTCCCTCCTCCCTCCAATTAAAATCTCTAAACTCGCACCTTAAAAGCTACACTTGGTATTGGCTCCCATGTGTAACAACACACGAGAGCAATGAGTATATGATAAAAATAATTATATCATTATATTTATTGAGTGTCACTTTGGGCAGAAGGTTGTACTTATTTTGGTAACTATCACATTGGATGTGTTATGAGACAGGAAATTGAGACTTGGTACTGAAGTAGAAGACTTATTTTCACAGAGGTTAGGGTCATGTTGAAGTTTCTAATCCAAGTCAAAAGTGTGACATCATATGTGGGTGGAGGGTAGGTTTGGAAAATACAAAGCAATAGGGGAGCAAAAAGGACAAACCAATTGTTTTCTCCCTATCTGTCTACCTTATCCCCTCGCTCTTCTCCCTCCACCCCTCGCTCCTCTCCCTCCGCCCCTCGCTCCTCTCCCTCCGCCCCTCGCTCCTCTCCCTCCGCTCCTCGCTCCTCTCCCTCCGCCCCGCGCTCCTCTCCCTCCGCCCCGCGCTCCTCTTCCTATTCCAGCTTATTCCTCCGCCCCCCCTCCCCGCTCCCCGCCCCCCCCCGCTCCCTTATCTCACTCCCCTCTCACTCCCTTCCCTCACTCCGCATCCTCCTTCCCTCACTCCTCTCCACTGCTGCCGATAGTGAACGAGCGCTAACAGGCAGCTCACTGATTGGGTCGGGAAATCTGGCAGCTCCCCCACAGAGCTTGTGGCTGGGGGCAAGTGATTGAGAGTAAAGCGGCCACACAGGTCCCACAAAAATCTTTTTTTTTTAAATGGAACTGTGAATGGGAGTACGAACATCTCCGATCCCAAAAAAACCTACGAAAGTACCTGGTGGTCCTGGAGGAATGTAGAGATTCCGGTCGGAGGCCTAGATTTGCTGCGCAGTGGATGGGAAGATGCCTTTTAGCTACAAGCTGGAGTCACGTGCGCCTGGACCACCAATCATTGATAAAATTGGAAGCTCTGTTTGCACGGACTCCCATTATTATCAATGCGAAAACCCCCTAATCCACCGAAACCCAGCATAATAAATAAATAAAACACCTCACGTATTTAAAATTAATTGAAATTAAATGTTTTAGAAAAAAAAATATTTGGGGGCATTTTTTTAATGTTTTAATAGTGTTAAAAATAAACTTACCTTCATGGACAGGGTTTTTAATATAAAAATGAGTGATTAAATTAAATTTTTATGTTTTAAAACTTACGCTGGTATAAGTAAGCTATGCGCCTGCTTTTACCAGGCATAAAAGTTTGAAGGACATTTGCTGGGCATGAGTTGGGCAAATAGTCCAATCTCTCCTGCGCAGATGTCCTTCCCACGGGAATGCAGAGGATCCATCAAGAGAAATCTTGACAGATCGGAAAAGCTGGTTTTCAGCACGTGCACATTGCGACTGGAAAACCGGCTTTTGTGAGGCCTCGCCGGGTCCGTTCGCACTTTGTACAGACCCAGCGAGGCCGGAATTTTCAGCCTATTGATTTCTGAGCGTTCCTTGGTGGTCCCGTTAAGGGCTGCTGGTTTGGCTGCACTATGTTCAGCCCACTTGACGGAGTGCACACAGCTCTTGTTCTGCCAGTGTAAAGCAAAAATTACATCTATGTCCTAAATACGTCAAAGGACCCTGATTTAATTATGTTAATGAGGCAGCCGCCTGTTCCGTGCAAGGGCCCTGGCCGCCTAAATCAAGACTTGCTTGACAATTGCATCGCGTGGGCCTTGGGCAGCAAGGCAGCGGTAAGTTTTAAAAAAAAATCCATCTGGCTTTTGTTCGTGCTGAAAAATGGAGTGGTAGAGAGAGACAAAAGTCACCCCACAGAATTTACAGTAATTACAGAAAGAAAGTATGACAAACTGGAAGTGCACGCTAGACACAAAATATATATACAGGTGTATATATATATATACACACATATCTACCAATAATCTATTAATATCAGTTCAAGTGTTAGAGATAGGGTAACTGTTTTGTATGGGATTTTCCAATGTTAAAATGTCAACAGTTAGGTGTCACCATTACCTACTGCGTCTGCAGATGGTACTAAGAGGGTTTCCCATTCTAAACTTCACAGTGAGGTGTCACAGGTCCCTATTATGCAGCAGGTCCAGCTGTAACACCAGATGGAGCTGCAGAGCTCCACATCCCCCAGCACAGCTAGCACAATACTGAAGCCTCCCTGCTTGGGGAGAAGTAAGTTTAAAAAAATTCATCATCTTTTACTGTGTTTTTTATGTCATTTTAATATATCATGATATCAATTCTTTGTTTTGTTCTGCCAGTCTCCCACACGCCGTGGCTCACTCACTCACCTGAAAACCAATTTCAGCTTTGGCCCTAAGGCCTCGCTTATCGGCAGCATCCAATTTGCTTTCAACCTCTGGGTTCAGGCCCTGCTTGCCACACACTACTGCGGTCATCATTGTGTTTTCTTGAACTCCCTGGTTTGCCTCGTCGTCTACTCTGCCCAGTATTGCTCTGTCAGGGTCGTGTGCCTCCCCTGCTGTTAACAGCCTTGCCACTTAGCTCCAAACCCCCAGCATCAGCCCTCACTCAAACCACAATACCTCTTTTGGCTTTGCTATCCAATCCTGACACCAGGTCCCACCCCAACCGCCATTTCTGTTCCCAATTTTACTACCTAGACTCCGAACAACACAGTCCTCAAAAGATCATACAGCCTCAAAAGCAGACATCGGAGGGAGAGGAACAGGAACATAGATGAGGGTCAAATGAACAGATCCTGACAGAAATGAAATGAGTTCGGGAAGAGAGACAAACATTAGTAAACAAACGCACAACGCACAGATCAATTAGATTAGAAAGCCTTGAAATCAGAATATCAGAGAGAGAGAGAGAAAGATCATGGAACAAAAAGTCAGAGAAAAAAATCCAGCAGGAGAAAGATCAACTAATAAATCAAGGCAGGGGCATCCATTCAAGAGGTAGAAATAGATTGGGAGCAGTCATCACAAAAGATGGACCTATTGCATTCGAAAAAACAACAGCGATTCAGGGTGAGTGCCAAGAGACCAAAAGGTAATGGCGACACAATGAAAGCGAGACAAAGATCGGGGTAAGCTGACTCACTGGCTGGAATTTTCTTTACCAGGGCGGGTCGGGTGCGGGCGGTCGGTGTGGCGGGTCACTACCCCGTTCGTCAATCCTACTGCAGAAATCGTCTTTGTGCTAATGGGGCCTATTAAATCCGCCCTGCGAATTACCCGGCCCTATTAAATGATAATGTCTGATGACGTCATCAATTACACTTTTTCAGCCGGGATATTTAAAGGAGCCTTAGCCACATTGCATTTGAAGGTTCATCTAGGAGTGTGCAGGCACGGCACTGGAGGTTCTGGTTGTTCCAAACACTTGGAAACATGATTGCACAGTGGCAGAGGGCTGCACCCAGATTCTCCGATGACTTCCTCCAGATGCTTGTGAAGGGAGTCAGAGCACGCAGGGAGGCCGTCTTCCCTTCAAATGGGCAGAAGATACCTCCCCTGGAGACAAAAAGAGCCTGGCTCCAAATTGCAGAGGAGGTGAACAGCAGGGATGTGGACAGGAGGATCTGGGTGCAGTGCCGCAAACATTTAAATAATCTCAATAGATCAGGAAAGGTGAGTACAAAACCACACTCAACTTCATCCTGCTGTGCCTCTCATCATATCCCCATACTCTGCCTCCTCAACCCTCCTCCTGCACATCATTACTCACACCAACATACCTCGCACCTCCACCCATCCCTACATTATCACACCCCCATTTTACTAGCCACCCCTCACATTCACTCTCAACCTAATGCAATCATACCAACTAACAACACACAAGGAGGCCATTTGGCATTGCGACCCCCATGCCATCATAGTCTTCCTCTAATGATGTAACCCATCCATTCCTTACACTCATTCCATCACTCTCACTCAACCTTTCCCTCTTTGCAGGAAAACAAAGCACACAATAAGAAGGAAAGAACTGGAGGTGGGCCTCCATCATCTACCACCCTCACAATAGCAGAGGAGGCGGCATTCGATGTATCGGGAGTCACCGAGCAGCTGGAGATGGAAGATAGAGGGGGACATCTCAGCAACCTGGTGACAGAATTACATATACAGCTACATGGGATACATCAGTCACTGATATGGGGACTCATGTTAGCAGCCACCTGCACCCATTCTTCATCTGACATATCTAACTCATCTCTTTACTCTCCCACAGGTCCATCAAGAGCCCCCACCCCCCCATAGTCCAGGAGCAAGAGGAAGTTGATGACTCAGAGGAGCCTCCAGCCTCTGAGGATGCAGCTTCACCAGTCATAAGCTTGCCCAACACCAGCGCAGAGATGCAAACCTCGGTGGGTCTCACATGAGATAGAGTAATGTCATCTGGTGTGTCACAACTCACAAGTGAGCAAGAGCAAATGGTGGAGACAGGGACAGCAGTGGAGACGCCCAACTCTACTCCCAGCTGCATGCAGATGCTGAGCCTCGGGGGCCATCCAGAAAACGGGCAATCCTGGAGGTGCAGGAAGAAGTACAGGGAACTCTGAAAGGTTTTGCAACTGCGATGTCTGCAAATATTCAGAGAATGGAGGAGTCCGTCTCCAACATGAGCATCATGGTGGCACAGGCCAAGGTGACTGAAGGCTCTTCCATGGAAAGGATGGCCACTCATAAGCACAAGTTTCTATGGAGAATAGATGGCAGAGGCTCATCAACCTCCTCTGTAGAAGGGATGTCAGCGTACATATGCGTCCTCATGGCCCCACTAATGTGCAACAAGGTACTCTCCAGCTCCAGCTAGCAGGGAAGTGCGGGTGGCCCATGTGAGGGATGATGGTGAGAGGGGACATGGAAGTGTGGGCTCCTCTCAAAGCGCTCACACCTCTCCCCCATTGCCGTCCCCTCAGTCAGAGTCCCAGATGCCTCCTTGAACAACGATGGCTGAGTCTGCCTGTTAACAGTCTCAGGAGGAGCAAACTTTGGCTGGACCATCAGATGCTCCAAAACCCAGAGGGCGTCGGCCAAAAGTGTCTAAGCAGACACAGCAGGGAAGTGAGAAGCCTGCCTCTACCTCTGCTGAAGCCACCAAGGGGTAGCATGTCATAGAAGCATGCGTAAGAGAAAGATGACACAGAAGTAGATTCACAAGGGTAGCCACTTGGGTGTTTTATTCAATGTTAATGTCACGTTTCCGTTAATGTGATCTCAACCATAAAAAAGCTTTATTTTCACTACTTTGCGTTCTTGGACAAATTTGTGTGCACCTTTGGAAGTGATTTAGTGAATTGCAGTGAATGGTGAGACATAACAGTACCTCCAGCAATGGTGGACCATGTGAAAGAAATGGCTTGGTCATTGTAGGGATCCTTTCTGGTGTTGCTGTGGGTGCCAACCTGGCACAACATGTGGCAGCCATATGGGTGTTCTGTGTGAAGTTAAGTAAATCTGTCCATGGTGAGGCCATCCCTGGCCTGGGCAGCAATGTGCTCGGGTGCTGGTGGGATCTGGGCCACAAGTTCCTCCAGCTCCTGCTGCTCCTTGTCTTTCAACTGATGCTCATCTTCCTCCTGCCCTCCTTGTCTGTGCGCTCAGTGCCTTGTTCCTCACTGCTGCGCTATATTGTACAGGGCGCAACAGACTACGATGATTCTGAAGACCCTGGCTGGTGTGTACAGAAGTGCTCTTCTAGATCTGTCAAGGCATCTGAAGTGCATTTTGAGCATGCCTATTGTCTGCTCTGAAACATTTGGTGGATATATAGCTTTCATTTATATCGCTCCTTGGCCCCAGTACTTGACCTCCTAAAGGGTGTCATGAGCCACGTCTTCATTGGATAGCCCTTGTCTCCAAGCAGCCAGCTGGAAAGTCTGTTTAAAGAAACGAGGAGTTGAGTGAGGGTGGACTGGCAAAGGATGAAAAAGTCATGGCAGTGCCAGGGAATTTGCCACACACATGCTTGATGATCTTCCTATGGTTGCATACAAGCTACACATTGAGGGAGTGCAGTTGACAAAATACTCCTGAGTGATGTTGGGGTGCCCTGATGGCCACGTGTACAGTCAATAATGCCCTAAACCAGTGGGAAGTCAGCCAGAGTGGCAAAGCCGAACGCCCGCTCAGTAACACTGGTGCCATCAGTGACAAAGTTGATATAATTGGCGGAATTGTCAAACAGCACATCAGTCACTTGTGTGATGCATCTGTGGGCGGCTGACTGTGAGATGCCACAAATGTCTGCTGCAGATCCCTAGAAAGAGCCTGAGGCGAAGAACTTGAGGGCGCTGGTGGCTTTGACAGCCTCTGGGTTGCAGGTCTTGCTCCAGCAATGTGAATATGTCTGCGACGACCTGATGCGATATCCTGAGCCGCCTTTGGCTCTGCTGCTCAGTTGTGTTGAGGAAGCTCTTCTTCAGCCTGTGTACTCTGTTAGGGGCATCGCCTCTGGTGCAGTGCAGCCCTGCATTCACGCCCTCTGTCCTGTGCAGCATCAGGTGGTTGAGGAGAAAGTTGGTGGTGTTGTTGGTGCTGCTGGTGTTGGGGCTCATCTTGGTCCGATTCTGCGGACGAAGGTGAGACACTATAAATGGCACCCATGCTGATGGAATAGATGGCAGGGTAAGTGGTGATGAGCGAAGCAATCTGTCAGGTTCTACCAATGAGGTGAGACTGGACGGCGGCTTTACTGGAAAGACTTGCAGCCTCCAGAAAGCAAACTCTGTGCTGGGAATGTGGTCAGCAACAGCTTCTGTCTAAGGAAAGTGATCTGCTGTGAGGTGGGAGCATTTATAGTACATTTTATGCTGTCATCTAATCTGCTGGATCAATAGCCACTCCACTCCTGCCTCAGGTTGACAGACGTAGTTCCCGAATCCCGTGGTCATGCAGGTACATTTGAAATGTAGGCTAAAAAAGGAGCTTTTTGGTCTGATGACAAGCTGATTATCATTTAAGTTAGGTCTCCTGCCTCTGCCGTTCGGGTCGTTGCCGCACCAGTAAATAGGCCGGAGGGAAAGGCGCGTGGGGGTTGGTGACGGTTGGTTCCCGACCCGCTTCCGATCACGCCCACACGGATCCCAGAAAATTCCGGTCACCGTGACCAATGCCGCAGGAAATTCACTAGTATACGTATACACATATGTACATATACACATCTATATGCATCTATTTATATCTTGTTAAAAACCCTATTATGGGCTGGATTTTCGGGTCATGTATGACCCGGTTTTCGCCACGTTTTGACCCTCTGCGGCAAACAATGGGTCGGTCGGTCGGTCGGTCGGTCAGCTGTTTTTTGCCCAGTCGCGATCCTCGGCTGGGTTTTTGCGGCAGCGGTTAGAAGCCACCGTCGGGGAGAGCTGCGCCAGGTGTACAATGCTCACATTGTGGGACCGCTGCGAGTTTCGGTAATCACCCGACCCGTACGCCGTGAAACGCATCCCGCGATGACCGCCAGGAAAACACTGCAGTCCTGCTGGTGACGGCGAGTTGGATAAACTGGAAAAGGTAAGACAAAATAAAAACTTTCAAATATTTTTGCAGCGATTTGTGAGGTAAGGGTGTTGGCAATGTTTTTTGAATTTTTTGAATTAAAAACAAAAATTCCCTCCCAAGGCCTTTCTCGGAGTGCTCTCGGCCCCGCATTAAAGTTGGCGAGGATTCCGTTGTTGTGCCGTGAAAGTAGTTCAACACCTCCCTTTGCTGGTGCAGAGCATAAATGCTGAAAGTTAGGCAATTAATCGCTAACGCTAATTGAGCAGTAATTTTCACGCCCCGCCTCCGTTTTCGCCACGAAAACAGCAAAGCCGAAAATCCAGCTCACTTGTTCTTCATTTAAAACTATCATGTATGCATTTTCTATGGGAATTGCAATGTTAAAATGTCAACATTGATCTGTTGTTATCTGCCATGCCATTAGATGGTTCTCAAAGTGGAATTGCAGTGTTATTCTGATTACTGATCTGTAATAGCTCCCAGTTGTACCATCTTGTGGCACTGTATCTTTCCTCACAAATCACTTCAAATGTTTTCTGAAAAATATTCTCTTTTTTTCTAGGTAACTAAAGCTTGCCAATATCCAAACAAGAGTTTTAATTAAGTTTAAAAATGAGAAGACATATTTCACAAAACTATGATTATATTTACAACAACTTGCCTTTAAACATGGAAAAATCTATTAGCACATTAAACTTTTTTTACTTGTAGGTTTCAATCTTTCCCTAGGCTAGGCCTGGACTTGATGTCACTGCCCAGAGCTGTGACTATTAGATGAATGCAAATTATGCTGTCAGCGTCGGAACATGTAGAGTAGCCAATTTCTCAGGATGCACCAATACCATTAAATCAGCTGTCCTGATGGAGTATGTTTCTTTACCTTCTTGCAATTTCTGCTTCATTGTTTTTCCAAATTATTTCAAGAAAAGCTGTTGGGCAAATTTCAACATCTTTATTCAAAGGCAATGTACTTGTGTGTTTTTAAGAAAAGCATATCTGTAAAAGAGAGCCTACTGATTACATTAGGTAGCAGATATTTTGAAGGTTTAATGCATTGACTCAGATTGTCTTCCATGGACAGTAACCCAGGTCTGGCATTAATTGCTGGTTTGCTTTAAGTGTGAGAATGCATTTCAGTAGTCATCTTCATTGCTGGAAAGCATCCTCATTACAATAGGGAAAAACATCCCATTTTATGAGTAACTCTGCTGCCAAGCTCCAGTTGCTGCACGTCTGAGGAGACACATGTAGTGTTGAGTTTCTGTAACTGTAGTAAAATCTAAAAAATACTTTACTCAATGTATCATTTCTTTGTAAATTAATACCATTTTTTCAATAGAACGATAAAGCTCTGATACTATTCGATGGTGAACGTTTTGAGTGCAATATTCAAAAGCAAAACAAAGCTCGGAGGTTGAAGTAACATAGCAACATTCAACAAATGAGATACCAAGAAACAGAACAAATTTTATATTTAATTTTTTGCAGTATTGTTTACATTTTACATGTATAGTCTATTAATCTGGAAATGCTTCATTTGAATTATTTGTTCATTTGAATTACAATTGTGCAAAAATAGCACCTGTGCTGTTTTATTTGCTTAACTTGAACTATAGGATAATTCTAATATTTTTGAGCATAAATGACTTTAAATGAACAGGAGAAGATTATACTCGCCTTCTGAATCTTAAATAACCAAAAAGATTGTATTTTTAAATCACAGCTTTTAAGGCTGAAATTTTTTAGTTTTAAAAAAAAACGTAATTACCTTCAGCTGTAACTGCTGTCTATCTCTCGAAGCCCTGGGGGAGTATACACCCTTGCTGCCACAAGTATGATAAATTGTCTGAGAACCTATTACAGTATTGGTTTCCCCCGTCTTATATGTGACCCATTGCCTATTTTAAGAATCGTCTCTGTCTTCTGTCATTTGCAATGCACTGAAAATGTTGGGCATTTTCTGTCTTCTCTACTGGAAGTGGTTGGTTGCACCTGACAGAGGTGCAAACATTTACCAGAAATAAAAAGAAAAACACTGAAATAAAAGCACAAAATTTGCAGAAATACACAGCCGGTTCGGCCACTTCTGTAAAGACAAAACCAAGTTTAATGTTTTGGGTGTGGACCTTTGATCAGGACTGAAAACTAAAAGATGAAAGCTTTATAAAGCTGCTTCAAGTGTGGAACTGTATCTTGTTCTCATGAGAAGCTGTTTCTCTCATTTTATGCATTCACAATATACTCATTTGCCCATGTTTGAGACGGTTTATCTTGGGAACGAGATTTGTTCATGATGTAGCTTGTTAAGGTTGCTTCACAAAAGTGATCCCATTCTCCTTTAGCGGGGTACCGCAAAAAAATAAAACTGGTTAGTGCGGCACATAGGGAATTCAATCTGAGTGCACAGTAGTTGACATGCATGTACACCACTGGGATCATGTGACAGTGTAGTTGATTTCTGGCATTGTACAGCATTTGCTGCTGGTGGGCTTATTGCCAGCTGATTCTCGTCTGAACAGAATTGGTTGTCTTCAGGCAAGCTGCCCCTGACAGATTTCTAACCCAAAGCAAGTCTGCGCACATTAGGGTAACCTAGCTTAGCAGTTAGTACTGTCCTGATCCCAAACCTGAACTCTCTTTACTATACAGAAGAAGCAGGCCTCAGCCACCTATTATCCCACTCTGAGCCATTCACAAATGAACTAGCTTAAATTAACATGGATCTTGTTTTAAAATTCATTTGAAAACTTATTTTTCTTATCTTGTGACTCCATCCTCCTTAATCAAGAAGGTGAGACAGTCCCACACTACAGATGTATTTACAGATGCTTTCAGTGTCACTTTGGCTTCTCAGATGCACTAAGGGCTGGATTTTCGGCTTTGATGTTGTTGGGGCAGTAATGGCGGCAGGGCGGTAAAGATTGCGCCTGGGAACAGTTTGTGCCTCAGTAAGTATCAATGGGCAGCTGGTCCCTGAGACAGGGGCGCAGCGCAGCGCTAAGGGAGGCGTTGTATACCTCGCTTGGGTGCTAGCATGGGAAACCCCCGAGCTAAAGAGCAGGGCCGGGAGCGCTCCAAGAGATGCCTGGGAATTGGGGGAAAAAACTTTTAAAAGAAAGCCACAAAAACATTCCCAAAACATTGCCCACGCCACAACACAAATCGTTAAAAAAATTTAAAGAAAAAACAATCACGCTTACCTTAGGAGTCCACTATTTGATTCTCCGCTGTCGGTATCGTTGGACCACCTGATTTCCCAGGCGGTGACTGCGGGGCGCGCTTCGGGGCATACGGGTTGGGCAATCGTTATAACTCGCAACCAGGGACATTGCACCACGGTGCAGCTCTTCGGGGTGGTGCTGCTCTGTGTTGCCGCAAAACCGGACCCGAGGATCACTGCGGGACGCTGGAGGCTGACCGCCCGGCCAGAACATCTTGCCGCCGCTCCGCGTGAAAAATGGAGCAGAGAGGAGCCAAAAATCCATCCCTAAAGTTGTTGAGCTGTCCTGCTTAAGAGAAGTCTGTGCACTAAAGGTCAATTAGACTTCAATTTGAGGTGTACTGTTCAAAGCTGCGAATGAATACTCCAGCTTCTAGTTAATTGTAACCACCCAGCCACATTCTGACATGTCTCCTTTAAAGGATTTAACTTTTTATTTTCCAATGCAATTAACTATTTAACCAATTTCTGCACCGATTCAACTGTGAACAAAGTTGATAATTTCTAACAGGGTTGAACCTGGTTCTACATTGGGTTTTAACATGCTGGAACAGTTCAGCAGAGATAGCCTCAGAGCATTGAACTCCAACTGGGCAACCAAAACTCAAATCTCATACGTTGCTGGGGTACTTGGGCCCAGGACTGGACGTCTCTGAAACTCCGGGAACAGCAGGTACTGTTGTAGAAATTTTAGCGGTTGGAGGCATCCGCCCACTGGAAGCCTCCAACTGCAAATTCTGGGCCCATATTGTTTGGCAGATCTGGGTCCACCATAAACGCCTTCCACAGTGTAGTTGGGCCAGTTGCTCCTGTAGGCAGCTGAGCATCCTACCTTTTGGGGTATCTCCTGATAACCTGGGACCTCTGTGATCTAAACCAGGTATTCATATCTTTCATAAATGTACTGCTTCAATCTCTCCAATGATAGATTGAACAAACACTTTGTGAGACCAGGCCTGATATAAATCAGTCAGCTTTATTTCACAGTAAGATGAACATACAGAATGACCGTTATGATCAGTCTCACTTCATTCAAACAGTACAGTTTATCCTTGTGCAATATTACTATATAAAGACCACACCATGCTTTCCACCATCAGTATGCTGTCTTACTTGACTTAAAGAGGGATGTCTCCAGCATCTCTGGCCTCTTAATCTTGGCAAAACTCCTCACAGATTTTGTTTCTAAAAACCTGCCTGCCCTCACAGCCCTCATGTTTCAAAAAGTTTCTCCAGCTTGTGTCCCAGCTTCTATCTTGTATCTTTCTGCTAACAGCCCAAAATGGCTCAAAGACTTTCCAATACAATGGATGTGAGGTGTTTTTCAATTGTCAAGGAAGGCTAAGAAATTGCACATGTATATCCAGGGGGAAACGCCTCAAAGCTAGCTCATTGGCGTGATAACCACCTATCATCTCAGCCCTTTTTTGAAAACATGCCTGAGTACACTATACATTTTTTAAAACCCAGCATTAAAAGTAACTCCCACCCAAATGCTTTCTGTGTAAAAATGGTTAAAAATCCTAAAACATGACTGATTTTATTTTACTTTGAAAGATGTACTTCAGAGAGTCCCAGAACTATATCACCAGTTCTTTCTTCTGAGGCCAGTAAGAGGAAGGTGGGGGAATCCATGGATGAAAAGGTAAAGAATTATATATTAATGAAGGGTCATATTTGTTTTTATATTCAAGATTAGATGTGTCTCTGAACTTATGTATTCTGCTCTGTTGCCTGTGCTACTGCTCATCTGTTCTTTTTAATAAACACATTCTACAGTTTGAACCACAATCTTAATAGTGTTTGTTCTACCATTTTCTGAAGTCTCAGAGACCACAAGTGGGTTTTTGACAATTCCAGCAAATTGAATACAGCGAGCACTGTTTGTGTACGACCCTGGACTCGTGACATTGCCAGATATATTGCAAATAAAGGCAAGGGCTCACTTACAGAAGTGGTCGTTGGCACTGAGCATGAGAGAAATATCTGAGTTTAAAAACCTAAAATAAATTTGTCTGTGTCCCCCTCGCCGCCCCCTCCCCCACCACCACCACCACCACCCAAAGTTCATCAGCATGCTTTCTCATAAGTTAGCAAATTAGACTTTCAATTAATGCTTATTCTGTAGTCACATTTGATTTGGGTACTTTATTGCTCCTGCTGTGGCTGGGTTTCTGAACTGTAAAAATAGAAAGGAAAGGGGAAAAGCGTTTCTCACCGTGATTAGTTCTCACAATTTATACTTGCTCCACTCAGTCTTTCCAAAACATTGACAAAACTCATTTCCAACTAATTAATTCGAGAGATGTGGAAGAATGGAAGGCCCTACCTCTTCATTTCAGGTGCCCTTGGTTCTCTTATTCATTCCCTCTGCTGTGGAATGTATTGGCGAATTAGCTGGGAGAAATAAATTGTATGCCCTTAACCCTTCCCAGTCCTACTTTTTTTGTAGTCTCTGAGGTACTGCTTTGCTTCCAACTGTTATCGGTATCTGACCATTCCCATGCAGTTATCTAGACATCGATGCAGAAACAATCCATTTCGGGTCCTTGTAACAGTAGTACTTCTCTAATGCATTCTGATATATTGCAATCTTCAATGCATTCTTTGACTCTCGCTCATAGAGGTGGCACACAGACAAAATACATTTACAATACCATGATCCTGATCATAAGGCTGATTCACAGTGATCTTTTACATTTTGTACCCTGACCTCTAATATAATGTGTTATTAATGGCTCTTGTACTAATAGGCAATTTATATAAACATTTAAAATAGCATACTAATTTTCATTTATTTCCAAAAGACAATTTTATGCAGGGGCTCCATTTGGGAGTATGCAGTACTCACATACAGTGTTTATGTGTAAAGTCATAGTGTATAAAAAAATAATAATTTATTTAAAGATATGCTGTCATGGTTGAACCTTATTCTCTGTACTGCACATATTGCATTCCATGTATTATCACTGAATCTTAATTTCTAGTAAATACTCAATGGAGCACCAAAAGTATTATAAAGTCTTTTGTTGTTGGTCATTTTACTTTTCCAGCTTAATGCTTTATGCAAAGTTCTGTCATAGCCTGTAAACTGTACTCTTTATATTTAAAAAAAAAACTGTTTCACACTTTCACTCTGCCTCAACTGAACTAAATTCCTCATTAGCTATCACCATCAAGCAGTGTTTCTTGTGTGATTGAATCATGATTTGTTGGATGCTGCAGCCAAGGCGAATCTCACCCCCCCCTCCCCCCCTTCAGATCAGACACTTCTACACCTCATTGCTTGTCCAGCCAGTAGTAATATACACAGCACAAATAAGTATAATCCATATAATAAAACAGCAAATGAAAGGGTTTTGTGGGAAAACAAAGAGTAATGTGCTTTGGTTTTTAAATGGGAAAATGTAGGGCTTTCAGATTGAAAACATGCTGATTACTGTATTGTAAGTGGCTTTTGATTCTGCTGCTCGGATTAATCCTCCTGAAAAGTCCAGAACACAACAGCAGCCCTGTCCTCCACTACTGCAGATTCAACCTCCAAGAGACTTGTTCTACATGCTAGCGGATTAAATTGGTCCCAATCAGTGTTTTGAGAAGAAGAAAAAAAACCTTTGCCTCGTTGAATTTGTAAGAGTGAAGACCAGTCAACCCGAGCCTTGTGACTGTCCTACTGCTTTCTTGGCTGAAATGGTAAGTTCATGATTTGTTGTGCAAAACAATGTGAGGCTCTGAACAGAGCTTCCAACTGTTGCTTGTTCTCTCTCTTCAAACCCCCTCACACACACACACAGAAAGCAACTGAAGAGTGAGACTTTCAGAGCAAAGCTATGGTTTGTTGGAAACAAGTTGCACTCCTCCTTTCAATGTGGTGGAGTCTCTCATAATTGGTTTGGATACTAATTTAAATCATCTGTTGTTTAGTTTGCAGATGGTCTGGTAGAAACAAGTTAGTTTTCAAAACATAAACTGGAAAGAACATGCTTTTAATAACATGTTAAAGATGGAGAGGAAGCTCAAACATTGCTTCATCTGTTACATCTCCAAGAGGATTTGGATGGTAAGAAACTGGGCTACTGTGGGATTAGTCTGATTCCTTTGTGAAATAGTATTTTGGAAAGAAATACTCTATTTTCAAAAAATGAACAATTTAACTTTTTTTTAACTCCCAACCCCCTGCTTAGTAACCTAATGAGAGCTACTGTACTATTTCAGAGAACAAGACATAGAAATATGATGCTTGTTCACTAAACTCACAGCATTCTATGTTGCTCATTGCTTCCCGTCAGGTGTGCTGACACAACTTGGCATTCAGATAATCCCCACACCTTGGGGTTCAGATAGCTACACTTTACAACTTCCTTAGACCCCGCAATGGGCTTCTGCTTTGTTAAATGATCTTCGTCATGTTTTAATCTAAATGCATCTCTGTGTGAGGTACCCCGTACTGTGTATGGGAACCAATACCTGCATGGAGTTGGAAGTCGACAAATATTTATAGCAGTTTAAAACAACTACTCACAGCGATGCTTTTGAACCCCATTATAAAGTTAGTTGACAGAAGTCGGCCACAAAATTAGAAAAAAGGAAGTGTATTGGACCCCACTGCTCACTGTCCACGCTGTGAAATGTTTGCTCTAAATCTGTCTGCTTTTGCCAAGACAATCAAGGACACTTTTGCAGAGCTACAGGTAAAGAGCAGGGGGTTGGGTTGGGTTGAGACTAATTGAATTGCTCTTTCAAAGAGCTGGCATAGGTACGATGGGCCGAATTCTATGATTCTATATAGTTTATATTTGTTTTTTGTGCAGTAACATAGGGCCCAAATTTGCCCAGGAGATGTTCCGTTTTTTTTTGGAGCAATTTGATTTTTCTGGAGTATCTTAAAAATCCCCATTCTGCACATTCAATTTGCGCCAGTGTAAGTGAGTTCGTTAGGATTTTTTTTAGTTTAGTTTTTTTTTTCAACGGGGAGTTACCAGCCACCTACACCTGTTTTGGCCATTTAAACCAGTTTGGACAGCTACTCGTTGCTCCAAACTAACTTAGGCCAGCGTATGTAGCCACTTGTGGCCGCACAGAAAACCCTTGCGGAGAGTTAAGAAATCAGTGCAGATAGGTACATATGACTTGACTAAAGAATGTGAATACGATCAACCAGCTATACAGGACTGACAAACTTTGCAAAGTTAATTTACTATACAACAGAAGCATTCATGGAAGCTTAAACTACAAAAATAAGAGTAGCGATAAAACATATTTACATAATTTTTTCAAAATATCCAAATAAAAAATAGAAGTACCTCCTGCTCGTAGGAAAGTATTTTCATCAACAGGGTTAAGGAAAGTCTTGAGTATGCTCATTAAAATTACTGGCTATACAGTTATCACACCCTCCCCCCCCACCGCCCCTCGCCATCAAAACTCTCCTCTCTTTCCCACCCCCCCCCATCAAAACTCTCCTCTCTTCTACCCCCCGATCAAAACTCTGCCCTCTCCTTCCACCCCTCCCCACCCCTAGATCAAAACTCTCCTCTCTTCTTTCCCCCCCCACCCCAATCAAAACTCTTCTCTCTCCTCCCCGCCCCCAATCAAAAGTCTCCCCACACCAACCTGTTTCTTGTAGCCCTCAGCACGGGAAGGCAGCAGCCGGCCTGTGGAGCAGGCCACTCGGCCTGGGATGGGGCGGGACGCGTTGGGTCCCACTCTGCAGGCATGCATCATCATAATCATGCACATGTGGACAGCTGCCGGCACTCTTTTAGGTGCAGGGCCCTAGCTCTGCCCTCTCCCCCTCCCCAATGGACTCGCCGCGCCAAGCCCCGGGAGAGTCGGCAGAGGGGCAGAATCCAGGGACATCTTTTTGCCGCCATTTGGATCATAGAAAGTAGACACATCTCACGTGAGTGCACTGAAAAAACGGGTGGGCCAAATTTGTGCCCAATATATGGAGTGGGAAGAATATATTAAAGCATGCAATTTCTGCAGATCTACAGCATGCTCTTAAGTGTATAAGTTTTTCTGTAATCTCTCCATGTAGTTAAGAGTTTATATTACGTAGCCTGCCATAGAGTCCTCTTATTGTTCATGCCGATAGCATGAAACTGCTGTTGTATCCTTTGTCATTTCTGCACTATTCTAATCTTCCTGATACAAAGTAGCCACACTCATGAACTAAGTGGTTGTGGATGAGTGTTCCAGAAGGCATGGCGATTAATGATAGAATAATTGAGCTTTGGTGGAATAAAGTTGGAAGGGAAGACTGATTCCCGGGATGGCGGGACTGACCTATCAAGAAAGATTGGATCAATTGGGCTTGTATTCACTGGAGTTCAGAAGAATGAGAGGGGACCTCATAGAAACGTTTAAAATTCTGACGGGTTTAGACAGGTTAGATGCAGAAAGAATGTTCCCAATGTTGGGGAAGTCCAGAACCAGGGGTCACAGTCTGAGGATAAGGGGTAAGCCATTTAGGACCGAGATGAGGAGAAACTTCTTCACCCAGAGAGTGGTGAACCTGTGGAATTCTCTACCACAGAAAGTAGTTGAGGCCAATTCACTAAATATATTCAAAAGGGAGTTAGATGAAGTCCTTACTACTCGGGGGATCAAGGGTTATGGCGAGAAAGCAGGTAGGGGGTACTGAAGTTTCATGTTCAGCCATGAACTCATTGAATGGCGGTGCAGGCTAGAAGGGCTGAATGGCCTGCTCCTGCACCTATTTTCTATGTTTCTATGTTTCTAAGAGGGACAAACAGTTATTGGGTGTCAGAAGGTGCAGGTTGGCGCACATGGCTGGAAAAGATTTCTGAAACTAGATGGGGTGAGGTCTTGGAAGTTGATTTGCTGGAGAACAGATAGATAATGGAGTTGGCTGAGAACAGGGCAGATAAATGTGTGAGACTTTGTGCAGGAAAAGACTTGGGCTGCAGAGGTTTGAAATAGCAGAAGTTTGTGAACGTTGGAGGCAAGAGCTGTAGGAGGTTATGACGTACCTAGAACTTGCTGTCAGCTCAGTGGTTGAATCATGGAGCCCAGGATCAATGGCGGTGGCATAGACATATAGACTTGGGTGTTATTGGTATACTAGTAGAAAGTGACTCCCTGCTTGTGGACAAAACAGTGGCAGGTTGATAATGAATAGGAGGAATAAAGATGGAGCTTAGGGCCATACAGATTGTGCTATGGAGAGAAATCTGTTTGAAGAGATGCAGGGTCTGCATTGGGCAAGGTAAATACCAGGGAATTGACGATAAACAAAAGTTGGTGGAAGAAAATGGAATAGTGCTGAAGCAGCAGAGAGGCCATGGAGGATAAGAAGCAATAGTAAGCCAAAGTTTTTGGAGACTTATTTTGGCATTGACAACCAACATACACGTGAGGAACAGAATGGGCAAACACACGTGAGTTCCGCAAGGTGGATCCAGACCAAGGGAGAAACAAGAGAACAGTTGATAGACCATAGGGTAGGAAGAGGCAAGAAGGGTTCAGATAGACTAGAGAAAGAAGTGCTGAGAAGAGAAAATATATCTCCAATGAGAGAGAGAATGCACACAGAGAAAATGTGGCAAATAGAGTGAAGAAAATCCAAGCGTGTGAATAGAAAATAAATGGAAATAAGTAGCTGGACAGGTAAGAATGGGAGCAGCATATAGGGAAGCCGACAGTCCACAGATGAAATATTAAGAGAAAAAGAAACCAATGCACAAGACAGCAGCAAGACTTGAGGTGGGGTCACCTGCAAGGGTGAACAGTAGGGGGAATTTAAGCCTTTGGAAAAAATACACTTGCATATACATAAGTGACCAAATATTCTGACTGATCTAACTGATGAGTATAAACATGGATAATCCTCTCTTTAACACCGCATTAAATTGGCTTGTGAATATCATTAAAAGAAATGGCATGTTAGTTGGTGTCCAAAGTGTACAGAAATGACCTGGCCTGAAATAAACAAGACCCATCATTGCTGTCCAAGGTTCTGATCTGCATAAAATGAAGGAGTGAACAGTTTAAATGAATCCACGTGCTGTAGGTGCTGATACATGCAATGCCTGACTAGCACGGGCTTATTTAATGTGATATTAAAATGGAGCACAATGAATTGAATATGTAAAGTTGGTGCCACTTGCACTGTTGTTATGACAGGAAGCTACACCGCTGATTGCTTGGATGTAGGTTCACAGACCTGAAGGACCAAAAATCCTAAGGAACAGAGAGGGGAAAATCTTTTTGAACAAAATAAAATTGCTAACACTTATTTTATTTTGAAACTAATGTTTTTAATTTCAGAAAACAAATAGTAAATTATGTATTCAGACTAAAACACATGTATGTTACAGAATTATATTATCCATCAATTAATTATTAGCCATTGCAGAAAAAACAGTCCGAATGCCAGGTGAAAAAAAAGGCTAAGAAAATGTTAGAGAATCATCCTTTAAAAAAAATCTAAAGTACTTGCCCAACTAAGGGGTGTTGAGGAAAAGTGTACAAGTACATCAATAGCACCTTAATTACTACTAGACCAGATGTAAATATGTATGTGTGTATATTTGTGATATCTACATCTACCAACAGTTCTCCCTTGCCATTGCTCACAGTGAGTTGGACAATACGCCATTTTATGTCAATGCCATGTAAAGGATAACATCAGGGCCACAGATTCAGTGACCATATAACTCAAATTCTATTGGTGCTTTGGGGATTGAATTACATGATTATGTCCATTATTCTGTGAAAACTGTAAATGAGTGGCCTTATATATTTCTGTGTGTATTTTTTAAAGCTGAGAATGCACAGCAAGCTGGTGTGCAAAATGTACCAATTGGAACAAGTTAGCAGTATTGGGTAGGGCAGTAAGTTTAGCTGCACTGGAGACAGTCCTAGTAGCACTTTACATAATGCTCTGTTCTGGCAGTACTGTGGTAGATTTCTAGGGTTTGGTAGCATGGGGCAGTGAAACTAGGAACTGCCAGAATTCTGATGGTAAACCTAGGGGTGAAATATGGAGTTTGGTTTACTGGTAGATTCCTGGTGTCTGTCAGCAGTGAGGGGAGGGGCAGGGTATGAGCTTGATAGCATGAGGTTGGTAACTCTGGTTTGCAACTTTCTAAGATATCGCTACAAACATATTTGGTGTTTGTGACTGGTTCCTACAAGTGCCCTATGTACGTACGGTCAAACATAAAACAAATCCAAACTCAACATCTACACACCGTACCAATCAACACATAGTAAGCAAAAATTTAACGGGTCCTTTTCAGAATGCCAGGCAGTTACGAGTGGAGTGCCGCAGGGCTCAGTGCTGGGACCTCAGCTCTTTGCAATATACATTAACAATTTAGGTGAAGGAATTGAGTGTAATATCTCCAAGTTTGCAGATGACACTAAACTGGGTGGTGGTGTGAGCTGTGAGGAGGACGCTAAGAGGCTGCAGGGTGACTTGGACAGGTTAGGTGAGTGGGCAAATGCATGGCAGATGCAGTCTAATGTGGATAAATGTGAGGTTATCCATTTTGGGGGCAAAAACAAGAAGGCAGAATATTATCTGGATGGTGGCGGATTAGGAAAAGGGGAGGTGCAACGAGATCTGGGTGTCATGGTTCATCAGTCACTGAAAGTGGACATGCAGGTACAGCAGGTGGTGAAGAAGGCAAATGGTATGTTGGCCTTCATAGCTAGGTGATTTGAGTATAGGAGCAGGGAGGTCTTACTGCAGTTGTACAGGGCCTTAGTGAGGCCTCACCTGGAATATTATGCTCAGTTTTGGTCTCCTAATCTGAGGAAAGACGTTCTTGCTATTGAGGGAGTGCAGCGAAGGTTCACCAGACTGATTCCAGGGATGGCTGGGCTGTCATATGAGGAGAGACTGGATCAATTGGGCCTGTATTCACTGGAGTTTAGAAGGATTAGAGGGGATCTCATAGAAACATATAAGATTCTGACGGGACTGGACAGGTTAGATGTGGGAAGAATGTTCCCGATGTTGGGGAAATCCAGAATCGGGGACATAGTCTTAGGATAAAGGATAGGCCATTTAGGACTGAGATGAGGAGAAACTTCTTCACTCAGAGAGTTGTTAACCTATGGAATTCCCTGCCGCAGAGAGTTGTTGATGCCAATTCATTGGATATATTCAAGAGGGAATTAGATATGGCCCTTACGGCTAAGGGGATCAAGGGATATGGAGAGAAAGCAGGAAAGGGGTACTTGAGGGAATGATCAGCCATGACCTTATTGAATGGCGGTGCAGGCTCGAAGAGCCGAATGGCCGACTCCTGCACCTATTTTCTATGTTTCTATGAAACAGTTTCCAATCAAAAATGGGCAATCATCAACGAATACAAATAGCAATCAGCACAACATAAACCAATCGGGTCACTTCAAATACTTTGTTTCAAATCTCTTTCAGTCGTTATCTTGACTGCTCACTGGTCATAAACATGTTACTAGAAATAACATTTTAAACACAATAAACAGATGAAATTAACAACATTTACAACATCATTAATATTACCTTTATAGTTATGTTTTCTACTTTTGAAATGTGTCCATTTACACTTTGCTCTGGAAGCGTATCTGATTCCAAAGCCTGCAGCTTGCACTTGTAGTGTCTGCAGGGACATTGAATTGTATCGGTGGGCTTTCAGACCCATTTTTGTCCTCAGTTCTGTATTCTATTGTACATGCACGACTGGCAGCTCTGTAAATTAACTACGCGTGTTTCTGGCCTTGTTTTCATGTTCTTAAATCTGTGGTGCCCTTTCATGCCCACTTTTCCTTGGTCCTGCGATCTATCATGCATGCATGACTGCTGGTTTTTGCGATGCATGAATGTGTTTTCCTCCGAATTATTTTTCATTGGTATTTTTACTTAATGTCTCAATTAATATCCCTCAGTCCTGAGCATGATCTACATGCATAACAGGCAGCTGCACACGCTGGGCTGAGGCCTATTCTTTAATGTATCCTTTTTTAAAAAAAACCTTCTTGCTTAATATGAGTTCCTTCATTATATTCTCTGTACTGTCTTCAACATTATTGTGAATCTACAGCTCTCAACTCAACAATCTGTAAACCCTTTTTCGTCTGTTATTTTTTACTTTCTCGTAGTTTTTTTTCTTTACATTTTTACTGTCCACTTTTTGTGCTAATTTTTCTTTTTCTCCTCATCCTATATTTCTGGTACATGAAATCTGTCACCTCGCATTTCATGGCTTGTAGTATTGCTAAATGCCAGATACCTACCTTAAAAATCTGCTGCAGCTTGCTGTGTATCCAAAGCCTTAGAAAACAGCGAGGTTAAAAATTGACTACAAAAGTAAAGGAATGTGTAAAAATTAAGGCCACTGATTTACAATTTTCAAGGAAACTGAGACAAAATCTGGTATTTGTGACCGAGCGCCAGAAAAAATGACCAACATGAGCTGCCTGGTAACAGTAAACACCCAACTATTCTCCAGGGAAGGAACCTTACCATGCCTACTGGCTTACATGTAACTCTAGTCCTACACTACATGATTGGCTCTTAATGTCCTCTGATGCGGACTAGCAGACCACCCAGTTGTACAAACAATTACTATTCAAGGAGATCCACTATCACCTTCTCAGGGCAACTAGGCATGGGTAATAAAGGTGGCACTGGCAGCCATTCACACACAGCATGCTAGGACTTGTTTTCCTCCTTCCACTACAGTGCGTTGACAGAAAATTGCTGAGGATGAAAATTCCTGAGATTATTTTGGGGAGCAGTGCAATTCACCAGAATTTGTGTGCTTTTTTTTGTACAAAGCATTGAAACAAAGTGAAGTATGAACTCCAAATTCTCTAAGTCAATTTAGGTTACTTTATTCATTGGATTGTTCACAACCTCCGCGCTCCCTCTGGCAACCTGGAAATAAGGATGAAGAGAATTAGGAAAAGCCAATAGTTCTTGTGCTACTTGTGCTGTTCAAATGTAGGTGTTAACATGTCAGATCAAAATAGTCCTTTTTCATTAGGTAGGCAATCATGTTAATTTTATCAGCAGATTTCTGGTCAGTCTGGTGGATTTTGATTGTTTTTAATGCCTGATTTGCATATCAAACAGCTTGGCTCCGAGAACAATCCCTGCATGTCTGACTAGCATTTGCAAGGTTTTTAACATTTCAAAGGCATGAAGGAATTGCTTATGCAATTAACTTGAGTACATTTAACTTACCAACCCAGACAGTCTCCATAGAAGTGCAGATATCCCAAGACAGAATGTGTGTATTGTCTTCTCTTAAACAAAGGAACTCTTTTTAAGAATGCAGCAAATTGAAGTCACCTTTTTAAAATGTATAATATTTTGCCCATCTACAGTTTCAAATTAAAAATATATTCAGAAATGTATTTGTTCGGGGCGAAAACGGAAGCATTGCGGGAAAATTACCATTTTTGCTCGACTAGTGATTTAAGGCTTAATTTTCGGCAGTCGGGGTTGCAAAGGGAAGCGTTGCACAATCATTCGCGGTGCAAAAACACAATCTGCGACAACTTTAGTGCGGGGCCAGGAGCACTGCAAGAGAGGCCTTGGGAGGGGGAATAAAATTCAAGAAAACATTCAAACAACGTTACCAAGACCCTTTAACTTTAACATACCTTTTTTGGCAGGTTTTCCAACTTACCGCTGCCAGCAGGTATGTTCGGGGCACGGCATACGGATCAGGTGAGTGCCGAAACTCAGACGCTGTCGCAATCTGACTCGTTCCACACCTGGCGCAGCTCTCTCCGCTGGTGTTTCCAAGTGCTTTCGCAAACAAGGAGCCGATGATCATGGCCGGGTTTTCGCCGCAGAGGGTCAAAATGCGGCGAAAACCCAGTTGCAAACCACCCGAAAATACAGCCCTAGGTATTGTTGCAGAAATATTTCGTTTAAAAAAAAAAAGAAAGGTGTTGATTTGTTGTTTTTCAAAAATCTTATGGGCTGGAATATGTGGTGGGTAACAATGGGGAACTGACAGCGTTCGCTGTTATTACCCCTTTGAAACTGACCACAACGTCAGGAGGTAGCGCATGCGCATCTAAATCCTGAAGTTGCGGTCATTCGCTGCTCCAACACTGGCTGCATTTTGCCCCACTCCCTTCATAGCCGGCAATCAATGTAATCAGTGAAACTGACAAGCGTGGGCTTTCCCACAGTAATATCACTGTTAAATACCCCATTCATTGTTGGGCCTTGTTAGATTAGGTGTAACTGGGGTTTCTTTAACAGCGTATTGACTGCTGAACAAATTTCAACATCTTAATAAAAATTACACTTTTTAAGAAACTTTAAAAATAAATATTTTTTATATTTTAAAAGTTTGTTCCTATTTATTTCAGGTTCTATCTTATACCCATATGAGAGCCCCAATCTCTCTTTTGCTCTCTGTAACATTTTTTAAAAGTCGGGATAAAAGCAGGTTCTCACTTCCTGCTTTCCTGTCTGTAAGAATTCTGCAATGTGATTAGTTGCTTAGACAGCTTCTCGGCGTCACAGCAGATCACGCTTGGGGATTCCCACTATATTGCACTGAAATCACTGACCTGTCGAAAAAAGCAAACGTTTCACCACAGAGATTGCAGGATCTTTGTGGGCAGCTTTCTTCGGAGCCAGCAGTGAACGTCTTTGCTTTGCCACTGACTGCAAATTCCGGGCCTATATATTTTAGTCGTAATTCTAAACAGTGGACAGCAAAGATAAAGAGATGCTATCTCATATCATAATCAGAAATGTATTTATCTCCAAGTGGGTAAGGATAACACAATTTACGTTCTCGGAAGCAATCAATAACATTTATTATACTTTCACTGAGGAAGTCTCAGCCGCCTTTCTAAATCCTTTCACTGAGGTGTGTAGCTCTCACCCACTACACTCAGCAGCCACTGCAACATCATCATCTATTATTTAAGCTGCTTTTTACATCAGCATCTAAGTAAATGTCATGACAGTCATCCATACATTGTAAGAATAGGAATTAAGGAAACTTGAGGCACCTTGGCTGGCACATTGTGATAAACGCATTGTTTATGCAAAATGTTCATTGCCCAGTTTTGCCAGAGCACATGCCCACCAAGTTATGCATATTTGGCTAATAGATCAACACAATTTTGCTCGTCAAGCTCATAGGTTTTTATTTTCTTTTTTGAATGAGTGGTGATACATGCCTGGGTAGTCTTGAGACACTTGTTTTGGAGCCATGGCTGCTACCTTTTAATGAGCTATATGTAACCCAGCAATAAACAAAGTGTATACGAGAAATGCTGCTGCCCATATCACATACAGTTGCCTTGTAAATGGTGAACTGACGTCATCAAGCTGAATCTATAATGTCTATGAATTACTGATGGGTTTCGTGGTGCCTAGGACTCCGAAACCAGTGGCCATGCTAGATTTCTTTCAAGTCCAAGAACATTATGATGTAGAAGTTAAATAGCCAAATATGAAAGAATTTGTATGAAGCTGACTCATCCTAAGTTCGCTCAATTTTCCTTTGTGGACTGGCATAAACCGATGTGACTTCATCTGCTTCTCTTTTATTACGCTGCTCTTATGTTTGATGTCAAGTTCCCACACTGAAAGTATACAAGCTTCGAGGGTAAGAAAAGACTGAGGTTCGTGCAATCCACATCTGCTGAATGATTTTATTTTAAATTAAAAACATAGCGCCAGCTGGAGTTTTGCTATCTTAATACTTATATCTTCATTTTGCAATGAGATTGAGGCTCCGAGTTCGGAATGTGTTTGTGCTCACTACGTTATGGTCTCGACTTAAGCTATTATGATGGCTATAGAACAGGTGCACACTTTATATGGAGCCTTATTTTGTGGCTGCCACTGAAGTTTCTGCCCTTATGAACTTTTCCTTCCCCCTCAATTTTTTTAATGAATGATAGCTTTTCACCACCATGGGAACATTGCACGGGAAGCACTGCCGATGGGCAACAGTCAACCTTTTGAATGCACTTGCTGCAGGTACAACTTATAGTTAATGGATTTTATTTTCTTACGAAGCATTGCGGCAAATTTTCTTTTACGTCAGATCTTTTAAAAAAAAAAAATTTTATTCACAAGATTATTTCTTTGAATCTGATTTGTATCTATGCATGAGACGTACACCCTCACAAAAATGCTCATTTGAAAATAAAAATCTTGAGACTTGCTTGACAGTTTCCTGAGCGAGTTTTATTTGTGAGAGAACCGAGCTTCAGCGCCAAGTGCCAGCAGTCGATTTAATAGATTTAACCATCACCGAAGGGGGTCTGCTGATTTATGCAAGGTGCTGAGCTATTGGATCGCAGAAAGAAAGCAGGAACAAGAGCTGCAGGGAGAACATTGCACTGGAATAATGTCCTCCGTCTAGTTACCATCACAGTTGAAGGAAATAATGCTTAAACCTTATTGAAATATTCAGTGAGTAACAGCTGGAAAGCACATTCACTTCTGGATGTTTTTCGCCCTTTTTTCTTTTTTGGCCCAAGTCTGTTCTCTGACTCAGATTAACGCAAGTGTCCTCTTCAGGGAGTTCAGTCTCCTTACTGGTAACAGAAGAGTGATACTTAAGGCCTGACATGTAGATGAATCTGGCAAGACATCATCAGTATATCTGTGTGAAAAATAAACAAATGCACTGCTCCCAGCCAAACCACCACAGCATTGTGCATGAGCTGAGAGCATTGTGAAAACCAAAACATTCCAATTAATCGCCTGCCATATTCCAGTGATTCTGCTCATGTTAAGTATTGATGCTGGTAAACTGTAATCAAACGGGGTCCAAATACAGAGGATGAGTTCGAGCAGATGCATTTGTCTACTTTGAGCATCGGAAAATTGCACCGCAGTGTTAAATACAGATACCTTTGGAACTGAACTAAATTAATTAATTAAAAGAATGGAATTACTTGATCCAGAAATTCTAAAATTCTCATTTGGTCTTCTCATTTCAGTGACATTCATCGTTTTCCAACCAGAAAGGATCTTGCAATGGCTGTTCTATAACTCGTAGAGCTGTGTGCGAGTAGAATAGGTGAATGAAGAGGTTTGTCTTCCCCACTTTTATTATCCCACCTTTGATAGGTAAATGTCCAGTTTCCAGTTGTGATATTTTCCCTTGGAATTGAACCAGGTCACTCTGCACACAATTAGATTCAGTTTGACATGGAAGGTTAAAGTTTAACATGATAGGGTGACCATATTTTCTAAAGTGAATCTGGGAACACACAGGGTGGAAGCACAGTAAAGTAGCCAGGATGGAAAATGTAGGTTGCGCAGCATAGCGAGGCAAACACTTTTAGCAGAATATATTTTAACAGTTGCACATATACACTACAAATGCATAACAAACGTGCATATAATTATCGTGGATGTGATGTCACACTATTGAAGCATTTATAAATAATACACTAACACTGTTCAGGAACATCAGCTTTTCGTACCCTATATGGCCTATTCAGAAACACTTTCTTATCACTGCCCATGTCATTTATTTTTCACACATTATTAATGCTTGCTATGCTATCTCCACGGCATGATGACTTTGTTGCTTCTGTTGGTGGAATACGCATAGAGATTGGCCTTGAAATTCCGGCCTCCCAGTGTCCGTACGGAGTTTCCACAATGCGCATGTGCTGAAAACCGACTTTTCCGAGCTTGACAGATCTTCCGTATCTCAGGGGCGAGGACATTTGCAAGGGCACGATTGCGGAATTTATCCATATCTTGCCCAGCAAATGTCCTCAAAACTCTTGCGCCTGATAAAAGCCGGTGCACAGCCTACTTTTGCAGGCGTAAGAGTTTTAAAACACACAAAAACATTGTAAAATAAAAATTTTAAAACACATTTTATTGTTAAAAACCCTCCCCACTATGGTAAGTTTATTTTAAACCATAATTTTAAAAACTTTTTTTTTTTTAAATCTGAAACATATATATTTTTTAAATACATAAGTAACTTTAATTTAAATTAATAAAAATATGTTGTGCATTTTTTCTATCTTATTATTGGTTGTGTGTGTTTTGGGGGCTGTTTCTCATTCATAATAATGGGAACTCCAACTTACGGAGTTCCCATTATTATGAATGAGAATATACTATACCTGATTGGCTGCCCAGAGCCATGTGACTCCAGCTCCAGGCTGTGATGCGCAGTCAGGGGAGGCCTCAGGACCGGGATCTCGTGTGGGCGCAGCAGCTTCAGGTAGGTGCGCATCTTTTTTCTAGAATCCAGTCAAACACCCGCGGGAAGGAGAAACCGGGATTTCTGGGCCAATAATTTCCATCAACCATGACTAGTCTCTGACGTTTGCCCATGTTCCTATAATCACAAAGTAGAACCAAGCAGCACCCACCCATTAGTTTCAAACTTTCTGTACATTGACTGGCACCCAGCTCTACCTCTCCACCGCCTCTTTAAACATTTCTCCTGCCCATGTGCTGTCCGATTGTTCGTCTGACATCCAATCGTGGATAAGCCAAACATTTCTCCGGTAAAACATTGGGAAGACCTAAGCCATTGTTTTCAGCCCCATCACAACCTCCATTCCTTGGCCACCAATTCCTTCTCTGTTCCCTGGCCACTATCTCAGGTTGAACCAAATGGTTTGCCACCACAGCATCCCTGAACTGAACTTCCAACTCCATAATCCTCTTCATCACAAAGACTGCCCACTTCCACCTCTAAGATTGCCCATCTCTGCCCCTGCTTCAGTCCATCTTCCATCCTATAGCTGAGGGTCTTCAGTATATGCATAAAGGAAATTCCAATGTTCTCGCCAAAAACAGGTGGAAGAAGCTCACAGACTTGTTTGTCACAAAGATTAATTTCATCTGCCTCTGCCACACCCTCTAATCCCCTTGTTCACCAAGCCAAGTCACTCTCAAGGTTCCCCTGTGTTCTAGCCCTGAACCCGTCTTTCTCCAGTTTCTCCCTTACCTCCTGCTTTATCCATGTGTATGAGACCCACTTCCTTGCCCTCTTGACCCCCAATCCCACTAAACTGTTGGCCACTAATGTACTACTAGTACAAAATGTCGTTGTGGGGCAGGCGGAGGATGGTGACAAACTTTTGGGAGCAGCCGAAATGGAGGAGGACACTACATAGTCCCTGGAGGAGGACACTCCATAGTCCCTCGCGGTTGACAGTGTCAAAGGCCTTTGTACGGTCAAAGAAGGTCATGTACAAGGGTTGGTGCTGTTCCCTGCATTTCTCTTGTAGTTGTCGCGTGGTGAAGATCATGTCCATTGTACCCCTTAGTGGACGGAATCTGCATTGTGATTCTGAGAAGAGCTCTTCAGCCACAGGGAGAAGACAGTTGAGGAGGATTCTAGCGATGAATTTCCCAGTGGCCGACAGCAGGGAGATTCCTCTGTAGTTGTCGCAGTCGGACTTCTCCCCTTTTTTAAAAGCTGCTCACGATTACGGCATCTCTGAGATCTCCCGGCATGCTCTCCTCCTTCCAGATAAGAGAGATCAGGTCATGCATTCGTGCCAATAGTGCTTCTCTGCCATACTTTAGTGCCTCAGCAGGGATTCCATCTGCTCCTACACGGCAAGTGAGTCTCAGGTGGGCAGAGCAAATGTTTCAAGGACACCCTCAAAGCCTCCTTGATAAAGTGCAACATCCCCACTGGCACCTGGCCCAAGACTGCCCTAAGTGATGGAAGAGCATCTGGGAGGGGGCAGAGCACCTCGAGTCTCATCGCCAAGAGCATGCAGAAACCATGCACAGACAGCGGAAGGAGCGTGTGGCAAACCAGACTCCCCACCCACCCTTTCCATCAACGACTGTCTGTCCCACCTGTGACAGACTGTAATTCCCGTATTGGACTGTACAGTCACCTGAGAACTCATTTTTAGAGTGGAAGCAAGTCTTCCTCGATTTCGAGGGACTGCTTATGATGATGATAATGATGACTAGTACAAAAGCAAAATACTGCGGCTGCTGGAATCTGAAATCAAAACAGAAAATGCTGGAAATCTCCGGGTCAGGCAGCAGCTGAGGAGACAAACAGTTAACATTTCAGGTCGATGTTATTTCAGTATCACAGCACACAAGCTAAAAAGCGAATCTATGGGCTGTAAAGATTGATTAGATAAAACTAAAAAATCTACATATGTTAGAAATCGACACAAAAACAAACGGCTCAGTCACCATCTATGAAAATAATTTATTTTGGGGGGGAACCATAGTTCTCTATAACTGGGGGTTGAATAAAGCACCTCAATTAGTAACAACACAACATATCCAAGTACTTAAAAGATACTGGTTAAATATACTTTCTTTCTTAAATGTGGCAGTGTCTTTGCTCCATTCTTTCACAGATGCACCACCCATTCGCCCTTCGTCTTTCATTGGATAATCCCGCGTCTGCCTGCACTTTATTCGTCTAATTTATTTATGATGTAGATGTCGCTCAATTTTACCCTGCTATGATTGGTCAGTTCCGGCATCAACCATCTGTCACCCTGGTTTGATGACATGGTGGACGGCGGTGGTTGAAACATCAGCCATGCCTGCAATAACTAATTATAATGAACTGTTTTTGGATGTAACTAATGGGAGTGAAATTTTACATTTCTTTTCCTAAATCTGTAGGGCAGAGTTCTTGTTAATTGCCTGAAGCTATTTTATATTTAATCACACAACATTTTATTTGGGAACTAGTTTCCAGAACCTGGAACATTGTTTGCCCAGCGACATAGTACCGAATCCGTGGACTCTCCCCGGAAAACTGAAACTTATGGTCACCCTATATGTATGGTAACATCTCGGCACTAATGTTGCTTTAAATTATCCATGTACAGTGCACAAGGCCTGAACCCACCTGGATGAGTGGATTCAGTTCATTTGCACGGCCCCAACATGATCCTGGTACAGCCCCTCATTCTGGTAGGGGCCTGCACCAACGAGGCTTGAGAAGGAGGTCTCAGTATTAGCCACTGAATGTCATCCATAAGCAGCAGACAGAAAGTCTCCAGCCGCGGGAACCCAATCAGCTCCTATGGATTTTTAAAAAAAAAGGTAATTTAGTGTTTTGGACATTCTTCAGCTTCCTTGTCCGCCTGATTCAAATCCTCCAATTTGACGGGGAGCCAAGCACAAATCTTGTCACAGGGTCTTGAGGCACGCCTGCATTCGGGTGGCTTTCTGCCAAGCCTCTGGGGATATGAGGCAGATGGGCTAGGACATCTCCTCCCACCTCATTTGCATGCCTGCCTTTTGCCTGTGCCTCTTGTAGACACTGGCAACTGACCCCACTTTGGGAGAGGCCCCAAAAATCCTGCAGCAACGTACAGGGGGTGAAGACCAGTTGTGATATATCTCAGCCAATCTTTCCTATCCTTTGTGCCTGGTTGCTGAGTATTCTGTAGATGTATTGGAGAGGAATATTGGGGCTGTGATTTCCAAATCCTAGCTCTTCTCTCTCCTCACCCCCAAAACCTAACCTAGATTAGCTATCTATAAAGTAACAAGTTATTAATGAGAGCAAGAACACTTCCTTTTCTCTATCTATTCCAACAGAATTTGCTATTTATGTTTAATTTTGCATTTGAGTTCACAGCCGCATCCCACCATAATAAACATCAACTTATATTTATATAGTGCCTTTTAATACAGTATAATAAAACATTCCAAGGCATCACAGGAGCGTTATCAAAAAACAAAATTTGGCACTGAGCCATATAAGATATTAGGGCAGATGCCCAAAAGCTTGGTCAAAGAGGTAGGTTTTATGGAGTGTCTTAAAGGAGGAAAGAGATATGGAGAGGCGGAGAGATTTAGGGAGGTAATTCCAGGAAGCTGAAGGCAGGGCTGGCAATGGTAAATAAACCTAAAGTAAATGGGTTGATGATGGCTGGAACTAGATCAATGGGAGATTATTGGAGGCCAAGCTACAACCTTTATTAAAATGAAGTCCTTAATTATGTCTAGTCACAATTCTAATTGAGAAAGTGTTAAAATCAGGGGAAATAACCCAAGTGCTGAGAGGAATGCACATAGCCTGCAAGTGTGAAGCATAAATGGGTTAGACCGTGTTCTTCCAATGACAGTAATAGCCCCTTATATTAGCAGCACTCGCATCATTTTTGTAGCAATTTAAGTAGGGAGTACTGAGTGTGTCGTGGCTGCTACCACTGCTACAGGTGAAGACGCAGTGTGCACTCGGAGTACAGTTTCTGACCACTTGTATTACAGGTTTTTTCTCATCTAATGGAAAAATTAGCTCTTTCCAATCAGAGGAAAAGGGAATCAATGGGAGATCTGCACTGCATCAAACACAAGTATGTGAGGTGGTCCCTGAAAATTTGCTAACGTTGAGTTTGGGCTGGGATGATGAAAACCACGGCAAGCTACCTGCCCAAAAGTGAAATATGACTTGCAGGGGGTAATTCAACTAGTTTCATATATTGTCACTTCAGATGATTCTGGTTACACATTTAGTGTAACAATTAGGACAGGATGATTTATATGAAATAACATACATCTTAACGAGTCTGTCCGGACAGCCATACAGACCAGGAGGTCCCAAGGTCCATTCCTAGCCCATGCTGAGCCAGGACAGTGGTAGGGGTGCCACAACTGGTCTTGGTGCGATTGGGTCAGCGTTCCTTCTCCTGATCACTGTCCAGCAACTCCAGCTAGAAGTGCATGTGTCAACATTGAGTGAGGACAAGAGCAGTCGATTTAATAGGTTTAACCATCACCAAAGTCCTGTAAGGGGTCAATGCCAGAAAAGAAAGGAAAGGAAGAGAAAATTGGCATGGAAAAAATATAGAAAATACCCATCCCTGTTAAAAGTTGACCATGAATTCAAAAAATGAACCAGAATGCATAATTTTTCATGTAAAAGTTCGCCTGCCATTAGCGCCTCCAGGGGGCGCTAACAAAGTGCAAATGGGTTTTTGCCCAGGTACGGCGAGAAATTGGGCGGAGGTTTTGCGGAAGTGCTAAGAGGTAGCTTCCCACTCTTGCCATTAGCACCCTGCTTGGCTTGCTAACACATAGGCAGAGTGGCTGTTGGACAGATTGGAACGATTTTCATTTTAAGGACTGTTTTGCTTCTTAACCATTCCTTTGTTTCATTAGGGACAGATTTGAAACAACAACATTTATATCATTTCATGGGGGCTGTGTTGGCACTCGACCTCGTGCTCCAACATCACTGTGGGAGGCTACTTAGGCAGAGACAAATGCAGAGAGAAACACAGGGAGAAACACAGGGAGAAAGACGGGGAGCAAGATAGGGCTGGCAACAGGAGAACTTACCCTCCTAGGGAATTCTGGCACCAATTCTCCTACATCACTTTCACTGAGGAACAGTGTGTTCGAAGGCTGCGTTTCAGTAAGGACGTGCTCACAGAGCTCTGCCATCTCCTGCAGCCACACTCGAGCCTCAGACCTGAGTGAGGACGGCTCTCGGTGGCAGTCAAGGTCACCATTGCGTTCAATTTCTATGGCAATGGATCCTTCCAGTGTGCAATAGGAGACTTCTCCAACATCTCTCAATTTGCCGTCCATCGCTCCATCCACAAGGTCACTGATGCTCTGTATAGAAGGAAAAGGGACTACATTTCCAGAGGGAAGCAGTCGAGTGTGCATGTGGCTTCGTCAGAATAGCGGGCTTCCCCATGGTGCAGGGCGCCATTGACTGCACCCACGTCGCTTTGCGGGCACTACATAACAATCCTGAGGTAGTCCATAACTGCAAAGGCTACCACTCACTGTGCAGTTGGTGTGCAACCTCATGCTGAATCCCCACCGTCAATGCCCGCTATCCTGGCAGCAGCCACATGCCTTCATCCTACGTCTGACCGATGTGACAGCTCTCCCAGCCACTACATCAAGCTCATGGCTGGCTGCTCGGAGACAAGGGCTATCCACTCTCCACTTGGCTCATGATTCCCCTCCGCAACCCCAACACACCTGACCAGCTCTCATACAATGAGAGCCACGCCACCACCACGAACATCATTGAGCAGACCATCGGAGTGCTCAAGGCACTTCCGCTGCCTTGACCACTCGGGAGGAATCCTCCAGTACTCACCTGAGCGGGTCTCCCTTTTCATTGTCGTCTGCCACATGCTGCACAACCTGGCCATCATGAGGGCACAGCCATTGCCACCAGGCATAGCCGCACCATTTCAGGAAGAGGAGGAAGACCAAGAGCAGCAACAAAAGCGACACAGGATGGAGCCAGTCAATCACGATTCTGCAAGGGCAGTCCACAACCGTCTCATCAGACTTCGGTTCCAGTGAATACCATCCCACTTCCCGGTTCCTCTGGGCATCCCCATCACCACATCAATTTGCCCTTCCATACCAAAGTCCCATAACTGAAATGAAAGATGACAGCAAAAATGAAACATTCCAATAAAAATGTATGTAATAACAATTAACTGTATCATGTATTTGAGAGTCACCCTTGTGCATTTCCTTATATCCCCTCTTTGCTTGAACTATTCTAGCGCTCCTCCGCAGTGTGTCCCCTGTGACTGCAGCATGGCGGGTGGAAGGCTGTTGTGTGTCAGGGCCTTGCAGGACGCCCTCGACCAGCCTGGAAGGCCTGGAGGGCCTGGCTGTAGACTGCACCACCTCAGGCTGGGCGGCGGCAGTCTGGGCTGGCTGGGTGACAGCGACAATTGCAATGGTGGAGTGGCAGTGGTGGGATCTGGAGTGCTGTCATCATGAGAGAGGACAGTCGGTTCCTGCTCCACTGACCCACTGCCACTCCCCTGGGAGTAGATTGGCGGGCTGCTGCGAAACCGTGTTTTCCCCAGTTGACTGTGATGGACCCAGTGGTGATGGCAACAGTCAGAGCACACGTGACATCCAGCTGAGACTGCATGAGAGCAGTCTGAGCTTCCATACCGCCAACCATTGTCTGCATCACAGCACGAAGACATTGCGTTGCTTCTGCCTATGCCACAGTGGAAGCTGCCACATCGCCCATGACACGCGTCATGAGGTCTGGATCCGCACAGTCTCTCTGGGAGTCCACCATCATCTGCAGACTGGCAATGATGGGCTCCATGGCGTGCACAGAGCTCTCTGCAATGCTGGAAGAAGACTCCTCCATGCTCCTTACCACTGCTGAGAGGCTCTCAGGCACCCTTGCCATTGCACCTATCATGTCAGAGTGCATGGCCATCACCCTATTTATGAGTGCCTCCCCATCAGGGTCCTCATCTGAGTCCTGTGCATCAGAACTCGTCCTCGAGAGATTGCTTCCGAGGCTCCCTTTCCCCTTGGCCTTTCTGCAGCCCGCTAGGCCCTGGTGCATCATCCAGTGCAGACCCCTCTACTAAACTAACCTCTAACGTACAAGTAGTGTCAGTCTAGGAGCTGGTGCCTGCAGATGAGAGATGCAATGATGCGATGCTTGGCTACTTCTCCCTCTCCCTCCTGACTGTGTTGGCGGGGCTCAGATACATGCTGCACATCTACTGGCTGGTTACCTGAAAGCATAAATGGCACAAGACTCGCAAGTGAGGCAGGAACACAGCAAAGAAGGCAGACAGTATCAGGAGCTGGAAAGGGATACAGCCTTCTGCTTTGACGGGAATGTGGAATGAGAAAAGGAAAGGAGATAAAGGTACTGTCATTGCCCCCAGCTGGGTCGACATCTCCACCGGGCAAGGCGCCCACCACCTGCGGGCCAATGAGCCGCAGCACTCGCTCCTCAAGGTCAGTGAGCTCGCGCAGTTGAGGTTCCCTTCCTCCAGTCTGCTGCTGCTCCCTCCTGTTACGTGCCATCTTGGCCTGCAAAAGAAAAGAACTTGTGTGAGTAAGAGTCCAGATACGTATGTGGAAGATATGCCTGCCATGGTTGAATAGCTTTTAATGTCAGCAAGGCGTGAGATGAGGATATGAGTGTGAGTAGCTGCAGATGTTTGGTGGTTGAGTGGTGGAGAAGTGGTGCTTTGCACAGTGTGCACAGACAGAGGTTCCAAGGCTGGTATGTAGGAGGTGTGGAAGGAGGGTGGCCTTCACCACCTGACTGAGGTCATCGAATTTCTTGCAGCACTGTGTCAGGGTTCGGTCTACCACAGTGCTGGCTGATACCTCCTTGGCCTCCAGATACCTCCATGGCCCTGAATACCTATGGCGATGGCCTCCTTCCAGATGCAGGGAACAGCGATTCCCTCCTTCTCTCCACTGCTCCCACCAATGTCTCCAATGCCACATTATTGGAGTGCATGGCCTTCTCCTTTGTAGCAGTGTTCGCACCAGCCATCGCACAAAGGTGTCTCAGTTGCTGAGAGGTCTGACTCAAGTGCAGCACTGCTAAAAATAAGCAGTTGTAGCTTAAGAGCTAGAATGAGCTAGAGTCAAGGATTGAAGGCTGATTGCTGAATGCAAGTCAGCTGAAATTGAGTAACACTCTGTAATAGTGCCCCTGCAGCGCCCCACTGAGGCTATTAGCACCTCATGTACCTCACCCCTTCACTCATGGGGTGAAAATGTCCAATTTCCCACAATTTAGCAAGCCATTTCACCGGGCTCTAACTAATCAAAAAGTTAAAAGTTAACGCCCCAAACGGGGCACTACCGTATTTTGCCCTCCAAGATTTACCTGGGGAATATGGATAGGATGTGGGGTTTGAGAATAAGTTACAAAATCCATTATAATCGGGGTTGTTCTCGAGTTTTTTGATTTTTAGGGCTACGTCAGCATTTTTGAAGCTGTTGTCAGCTTTTGAAGGTTGTAACATGCACAGATTCTTAAGAAATATAAAATATCAGGATATGTAGAATCAACTGTATTCATCATTGGTACATCCTGAGCCAGCATTGCCCGATTGTAACTAATTGAAAAGCTCATGTCTGCCTGCACAGATGTGTTAGCACATTTATACAGCACAAGTGTGTATATATGACCTACTAAAGACACACGGGGAACTATTCAGTATGGGATGTTCAAAAACGAAATCAGAAACACGTGTTTAAAGAGCGTGTTTACAGTTGCACAATAAACAGCGAAGATCTGAGAGTTCTGTTCATGGTCTGTTTATGTGGCGGAGGAGGGGCGAATGTTTGTGGTGGAGGTGCGGCGAATGTTTGTGGCAGAGGCCTAGCTCTGTCAAGCCCATGTGGTGGCTGATGTGCAACGGTCACCACATGTTAAAAAAATCAACGCACAGGCATCTTCCACCTTTCAATTGGAGTTCAGGACTGGAATATCGGATCCTTCACTGAAACATCTGTGAACCTATGTCGAAGCAAGTCATCCTCGTTCAAGGGACAATCTATGATGATGAGGCCCATCAAACATCTGTAAAGCTGCAAGCAGCCACAAACTGTCTGCATGTGGTTTGAGCCCCCAGCAGCATCCTAAAGTCAAATCTAATTGGTCATTTGTTGTTCTTAAGAAATTGAGTCACATCACTTGTTAGAAAACCAATTGAAGAGGAATGTGTGAAAACTGCAGCTAATGAAAAAAATCCTTGTGAACGTAAGAACATAAGAACATAAGAAATAGGAGCAGGAGTAGGCCATTCGGCCCTTGAGCCTGCTCCGCCATTTAATAAAATCATGGCTGATCCGATCACGGACTCAACTCCACTTCCCCACCTGCTCCCCATAACCTTTGACTCCCTTATCGCTCAAAGAACTGTCTATCTCCACCTTAAATATATTCAATGACCCAGCCTCCACAGCTCTCTGGGGCAGAGAATTCCAAAGATTCACCACCCTCTGAGAGAAGAAATTCCTCCTCATCTCAGTTTTAAATGGGCGACCCCTTATTCTGAAACTATGCCCCCTAGTTTTAGATTCCCCCATGAGGGGAAACATCCTCTCTGCATCTACCCTGTCAAGCCCCCTCAGAATCTTATATGTTTCAATAAGATCACCTCACATTCTTCTAAACTCCAATGAGTACAGGCCCAACCTGTTCAACCTACCTTCATAAGGCAACCCCCTCATCTTAGGAATCAATCTAGTGAGCCTTCTTTGAACAGCCTCCAATGCAAGTATATCCTTCCTTAAATACGGAGACCAAAATTGTACGCAGTACTCCAGGTGTGGTCTCACCAATACCCTGTACAATTGTAGCAGGACTTCCCTGCTTTTATACTCCATCCCCCTTGCAATAAAGGTTAACGTTCCATTTGCCTTCCTCATAGGTAGCCTCAGTCTCTCTTTGAGGAAGAGCTAAAGATGTAACTCAAAGAAAATACTCAGAATTTTGACCAGTAATGACTATGACAGAGCAGTTCCAGACGTCTTGTGTGCAACAGTCGCAGTCTATGAATAAAGATTGCATGATAAAGGCGAATAAAAATTGCTAGATGCTTTTATCATAATTTAATAATCTGCTCCACTTTCCTGCTCCTTCTGTTCTTGTCTACCTTGTCAAGGTAATAGAAGGGTTTACTTCACAGAAAATGGATGGCCAAAACAATGCTGGGCACGTGAGCCAGAGGCAGCGCTTTCTTGCACTTTTAGAATGTGCTGGTTTGCATCTTCCAGGTGCCTTCACGAACATCGCTTTGATGTGCATTCGCCATTTTTGTAATAAGCTTATGGTCATTGCCTCCACATTAAAACCAATAATGCAATTTAAAAGTAACACAAGGGGTGCAATACAAATTATGGATTCCTTTCAAGTGCTTTGAATTTTAGAGTTTTGTTGTACTGAGACAAGTAAGTTAAGGATAGGTTTGGGTTAGTGAATATATTTAAAACCTCATGATCCCTGATGGGTTGAAAGGTTGAGAAATGTTGTCATGTATGTTATAACAAAAAGTTTGTATAATCGTCAACATTGAACAGCAAAACACTGTTGCAGCTTTCAATCTGCTTCAGACATCAGGGTGACATGAACTTTATAATACCCTTCTGTCTGACTTACCTTTCCGGACTTTCTGCAGCTGTGCTGATATTTCTAAATCTTCTTGTCAATCAAATGTGCTAATGCCAGGTCTACCTGGAGTTCAATACTCACTTTTCAACTCCCTTCCCATCCCCATTCATAATGTGGCACAAGTTGCTCTCGTTTGCCTTTGATCGGTCTTTAAAAAAGAGAAACTTTTCTTTGCTCCTGCACAAAAACAAAATTAGCAATCTTCTGTCCTTTTCCTGTCCCTGTTTGTAACTTTTAACAGTTTTGTTTCGAATAATTTCTGTGCTTAGTCGGTTGACTCCAGTAAGTGCTAATTCTATTTGTAATGTTCCAAATGATTTGTTCTTTCACCACATTCCTTAGATCGCTGTACAGGCAGGCATAGAGTTGGGCAAATAAAATAGTCCCATGATCGATCGTATCACCTTCCATTTTGATCCGTTTTTGTTTTTCTCTCAAACCTTTATCCAGTATATTACTGCACCGATCAGTGACACAGTGGTCCAGGAATGTTGGTTACACCGAGTTTATTTAAAAAAAAGATTTTCCCTCCTCCCCCACTCTCACCACTTTCTCCTTTGGTGACTACAAAGCTCCATAAAGCTGTGCAAATACAGACAAGTTGTAACAATGTAACAGCTGGTTGAGATGAGCATGGGAACGAAAACTCCGATGACATTCAGGGATACAGCAGTAAGTTTGACTGCCTGTGATTTTCCTTCTTTACAGAAGACGAAACCTGTGAAAGGACTTGACCCTGGCAGAGTGAATCTCTCCCATTCTGTTGTGTGTACATACACACACGCACACACACTTAAGTTTCTAGATAATAGCTGACAATTTAAGGTGTGTTCTCCAGCCAGAGTATGCACATGCTCTCACAGCAGGGGGAGGAATCGATGTTTATCCTTTAACTTTATGGGAGATCACCGTTTGTTCTCATTATTTCTGATCATTGCAATCCTGTTTTGATTTAAATCCGTTGCTTTGGAAATGCATCGCGATAAGCATTAGGCCTAGTTCGTTGAATAAAAAAGAGAATTTTATTTTGCATATATAGTAGTTGTTGAAAAGGACTAAGGCGGTTTCAGTACAACAGGACACTGATTTCTTCAAAGAAACCTCTTGAGATGAACTGAATCCTTGTCCAATAATACAAATCGCTCTGTTGTGTGGGTTATGTCACGTAGATGGGCTGAGTGCACTGCAATCTAGCCTGCATGTACTGTGGCATTGCACATGGTCAGTCGGAGGATCTGCTGTTTTATCCCATGTAACATACAGGATATTACCAGGTCCACTGATTTTTGGTGACTGAACAACTAAACTGCATTTTTGTTACTAAGTATTACGGGAAGCTTTGCAGTATTTTGGGGATCAAATTATTTATCCACCTTTTTATGTAAATTGTACATCACTGTCCTTGATTATTAAACGCACGTTTAGTATGGAATAAATTCTATGCCTTACCCTTTCTTTAAGGTCCAGGATCCAGAGGAAAATGATAGGGAAGAGGCTGCATGTTGTAAGTAGTTAAGAGGCATATAGGAGTAGAGAGGAGGAGGGGGGCATGCTTTTAGTAATGCTTTCCCATTTTGTTATAGCTCTGTTTTTAGAAAGACACTAAACAATCTGATGTACCCCAATAACCTGATCCCTTCTAGTTGTGGAGTCACCAAGGATGAGCAATAGAGAATGGACAGAGCATTTTATATCGGACAATTGCTCTGTGCAAAGGTTGGTCTTATATAGATATACCATATCATGATATCATGTCCAGCATGTCATTTTTGGATTCTGTAAGGATGACAACATCATATTTTCCTTTGAAAATTCATCTGATGGTCATGTTGAAAGAGAGCTTTTGCCAGAGAAGTAGGTGGTGTAATACTTTATTTGTCCACAATCCTGTTCAGAACATTCTAGTAAATAATTACATTTGAGATACAATAAAGATATGATACAGCTAAAATAATAGATTCTATTGCTTTTCTGTATTTTTCCGATTTAGAAAAAGTCCCATTATTGGGCCATATAATCTCCTGATAGCAAAAATAACACAATCATAAATAATTACATTATCGGCAACATTCCTTCTAAGCTGCACGACTGCGCACTGGTCCCGCACAGCCCAGGCCCGGCTATTCAAATGTGAAATTACGCACAGCCCATTAAAGGATCACGCACCCAAAAATAATTAGGGGATTATTGATTTTAGGTCAGATCATATAGTCAGATAAAGGATATATATCATTATGATAAATTAAGCTATGAAGAGAATTCCCTTTAGTTTAGATAGTTCAAGGATGATCTAATTAAGGTGTTTACAACAATAAAGGGGTTTGATAGGGTATAGAGAAACTATTGCCTGTGGTGGAGGAATTCAGAATAAGGGATAATATTAACATCAGAGCTTGGCCATTTAGGAGTGAAACCTGAAGCATTTTTTCACACACAGCATATAGGCAATCTAGAACGCATTCCCCCCAAAAGCTGTGGATGTTGGGTCAAATTAATTTTTCAAAACTGAGATCGCCAGATTTTTATTAGTTAAGGGTGCCAAAGGATATGGAACAAAGGCGGGTAAATGGAGTTGAGGTACAGATCTAATTAAATGGGGAAACATGCCCGAATGGCCTACTCCTGTTTCTATGAGTACCCTGAATGCTGACTTTTTTATGATCTGGTGAGATTTTTATTACTTTATTTTTATGGGAAATTTGATTTTTAATTTTTCACTCCCTTTTTTTGTATTTTTGGCCTGACACCTGCAGTGGAGATGGTAAGCAGCCTGCTCCCAGACAGACATCAGTGTCACTGTCGGCAAGGGGGCAGCTTAGACTTGGCTTTTCTATTTTCCCCTTTCGTCCTGGTGGAAGGTACAACAGCCTGCGCTTGGTGTCTGCAAACCTAATGTGGCTCAAATTAGGAGATAAGTGGAAGAGGAGTCATATTTAGGTTCATCTCTGCTCAATGGCACTGCGCTGAGCACCACCACACCAGTTTGTAACAAATCTCATGATTGATTGCTCAGTGAGGTTTGGCAAGTTTACCGCTTGAGCCTGCAGTGATTTACCACCAGTTTAAAGCAGTTCAAAGTTTTTAATCACAGTGCCACCATATAGCTCTTTACCTATTCAGTTGGTTAAGTGTGCCAGTGTAGACAGATAGCAATAAGAACAATTGCCTCTGGGAATCACCCTGTTCTTCCCAAAATGTAAGATCAAGCCTCAGTGAAAATGATCACCTCTGCACAGTACAAATGAGACTTGCAGCAGCAGCTTTGTCAGGTGGATGTCTTAGTTGTATTGTATTGTTGCAAAAATTCACTTCCACCAGAAACTTACTTCAGCTTGTTTTGAAGATATGGAACTGGAAAAGGAATCAATGACCATAAGAATGATGGTAGTAAAAGAGGAAGCTGCCTGGGATTCGAGGGTTTGAAGTTTAATTTCGGTAGCCTGGTCTGCTGTGTATTGTAACCCCTTAAAGTCAGCATTCGGGACAAGTAATGTTCAAGTGAAATTTGTCCTTAACGCCCACCTCTGGGGCTCCCTTCAGGTGGTGCACTGGCAGAGGTTCAAGTCTGATTCAGTGAATTATGGTTGCGACCAGTGTCAGATCAAGCTATATGTCCAGATGTCCATTGAAAGATTGATATTTCAATTAGATGCCAGAGAAAGCTTCAAAGGCCCCCAAATTATAGCCTGCTAATTGGAAAAATGTTGTGCAGTATATTGAAGTTCTACCACCAGATGCCACAAGCTTATTTAAGCTTACCATATTAGGCTACTAAAGCATGCTAATGACAAAAAGAGAGAGAATATCACAATTTGGGCCCCACTGTAACTTCAATTTTCTGAAAATCTCACCTAGGAATTTGTGTCAGAGTTCTGGGTGTAACAGTGGTTGGGACTGATCACTACAGGCAAGAGGCATCTGTTTACTTCACTCTACATACTTTTGCTTTGTGTGGTTGGTTAGCAAATTAAATGGACCACATAACTTTTCATTATTCTCCCTTAACTTTTTGGCAGCACAAATGTATAGGAAGGGGCAGAGAAGCAGGTTTTTCCTTTTGGCATGCCTGCTTTATCTTCCACTTTAGATTTTGCTGTGAATTGCATTTATGCCATTTCCCTTTAATTGACCATTAAAGCAAATTCAATTTTAATTAGCGGGTATATTGTCAGTGGCTCTGCACAAGGTATTTTTGCCAGTCAGTCATTCAGCACTAAATCCTGGCATCAACAAAATCAATTTACAGCTGATTTCAATGGTGTCAAAACCATATAAAAGAGCGTATGAAGCTGCAGGAACAGACACATGCTGACAATGAAAGGGGTACGATATGATGCGTGTGGCAGCTGTTGGCAGGGAAAGTAGAGAGGGCGAGGTCATATCCTCTGCAACGGGTTCATCAGCCCTGATGAAATTTCCTGGCTCCAAGTAAAAGACGTAAAACATAGATTTAGACAAAGCAAGTGATATTTGATGTATGTACTGACTTGCAGGAGGATTTTCACTGCAGTCAGCAGTCAGTACACCTTTGCCTCTAGGTATGGTGTTAATTGCTGCACTCAGAAGGGTTTCTGATTGTCACTGTGGAATGATGGTGGGGGTTGGGGGGTGGTGGTATTAGGAAATCGAGTGGAGAACCTGTAGCAGAAAAAAAGGGCCCTGCATTTTTTTTGCATGCTTCTCCAAAGTCCATCATTGATGTCACCTACATCTTCCTATGGGTTCCTGCACATAGTTCCTTCAGCTTCAAGGTCCATAATAGTAATTACTCCATCGTAGTGCCAATCATCTGTGACCAACAAAATAAATTCTCTAAGCTGCTTACACTTGCACTGCAGCATCCTGGGAATTACCTCCCTTCAGCTGAAGGAGCAGTAGCTGTAGGAAGAAAATCAACTCTTGGTCCAGGCACTTAAAGGAGAGATAAAAATGTTTGTAAAGGTATTGTAGATGGTTATATAGGTAAGCTTAATTGTGCTGTTCTGAAATATGTAATTTTTTTTAATGTGAGAAACCTTATTTTGAGTCCTGAATACTTGAGTTCGTAAGAAAGAAAAATGGAACACAAAAGTCTTTTGAAAAACATTTGGAGTGATTTTGTTCAGTTTGTACTTTTTCTTTGTAAATCCAAGTTCTGATTTGTTTTCGCTGAAAGAATGTTGAACTTTTTTGAATGGTTTGGTGCCTTTTCCTCACGGCTGATAAAGTTCAGATTTATTGTTTTATGAATATAAAATTTGAGCCAATCCTCAAAGTGTGAGTCCAGAGCTTGGCACAAGAATTGTGATGCCTGAAGTGTGACAGATAAAAATTGTACACAGCCAAGAGTTTTTTTCTTTGATTCTTTTCTAATTTTCTCCTTTAATCTCCGAGTTCTGTGCATTTTCCTTGACGATTGGTGACTGGCTTCCCAGAACTGCCAAGTGCTATTGTACAAATGGCATTAGGAGGTGCATTAAGAGTGATCATAGGTACCTCTCCCAAGTAGGTCGGCTCCACTCGGCATGTGAAAAGGAGTGGTAACTCAGTGTCCAGGGTAATAGGGTATCATGGCTGCAAAATGTTGTATTGAAAGGAGGCTGTACCCTGAGCAGTGCATGTAAATTGACGTCTTTGATACAAGGAGCGTTTGGGTCCTTGGACAATGGTGTGAGAAGAGGTGAATGCGCAAGTGCTCATCGGCTAAGGTTGCATGGTGTAATGTATACACCTGCGAGGATGCTCACAGGTTTGTAGAGCTGTTGCATTGTGACTGGCCAGTCATGTGATGTTCACAAGACTCAATAAAACCCCAGTCAGTTTGGTCTAGGTCATCCATGATGAGGTATGCAGTTGTGAGCCTAGTGGATGAACTGGTAATATGTAGTGTGATTGTTAAACCTTTGTTAATAAACCAACTAATTCTTAATAGCAATGTGTTGCTATGAATTCTTAAGCAAAGAATCCATGAAGCAAATACATTACTCATGGAGAAGTGCCAGGGGAAGGGCAGCTGGACATCAGGGTGAAGGAAAAATGAACAAGGATATCCCAGAGAGATTGGTCCCTCTGGAAAGATGTGTTTGCTGGTGTAATCACATTGCAGGTGTCAGAGATGACCTGGTGCATGCGCAGGATAGTGGGATGGAAGATGAGGACAAAGGAAACCTTCTCATTGTCAGGAGAAGACTGACTGGATTTTCGGTTTTCGAGGCGAAAACAGAGGCGGGGCAGGAAAGTTTCTGACCGGGAATAGTTTGCGCTTAGGTATGGAAGTTTCGGCATCTGGGCCCTGCATCAGGGGGTGCAGCACGAAGGGAGGCATTGCACACTTTTTGTGGCGCAAGGATGGGAAACTTGCGAACCAAAGTGCCGGGCATACCATGCCTGGAGCGGGTGGGGGGAGGAACCTAAAAAAACCCACAAAAACATTCCCAAAACATTGCCCATGCCAGGATAACACACACCGCTAAAAAAAAATTAAAAGAACAAACACTCGCACTTACTTTGGGAGTACCTTACCTGCCTCTGCACCATCAGCTAGGCTGGACCGCTCTGATTTCCCAGGTGGTCATTGCGGGCGGACGGATCAGGCAAAATCAAAAGTACTGCCGGTGTTGCAACAAGAGGCGTTGCACACATACCGCAGCTCTTACCGGCGGTGCTACTCAGCGCCGCCGCAAAAGCGGATCGGAGGATCGCGACGGGGCTCAGGAGACCTGAACGCGAAACCCGGAACACAAAGGACCGGAAAACCCAGCCCTTAGAGTGGAGACAGTTATGAGCTCTGCCGGCCACTTGTCCAGGGCTCCAAAACATTGCTTCCTTATAGGACAATAAGTTGCATGTGCTCACTCTTTCTAGTGTACTCTATTCACTGCTCATGGTGTGTGCTCCGCTGTGGTTAAGATCCACGGCGCAGCCCTGGACAACATGGACCACTTTCCATACCTCGGGAGCCTATTATCAGCAAGGGCAGACATCGACGACGAGGTTCAACGCCGCCTCCAGTGCACCAGTGCAGCCTTCGGCCACCTGAGGGAGAGAGTGTTCGAAGATCAGGCCCTCAAGTCTGCCACTAAGCTCATGTCTACAGGGCTGTAGTGATACCCGCCCTCCTGTATGGCTGAGACGTGGACTATATACAGTAGACACCTCAAATCGCTGGAGAAATACCACCAACGATTTCTCCGCAAGATCCTGCAAATCCCTTGGGAGGACAGAAACACCAACATTAGTGTCCTCGATCAGGCCAACATCGAAGCACTGACCACACTTGACCAGCTCCATTGGGCGGGCCACATTGTCCGCATGCCTGACACAAGACTCCCAAAGCAAGCGCTCTACTCGGAATGAGCCCCAGGTGGGCAGAGGAAACGTTTCAAGGACACCCTCAGAGCCTCCTTGATAAAATGCAATATCCCCACCGACACCTGGGAGTCCCTGGCCAAAGACTGCCCTAAGTGGAGGAAGAGCATCCAGGTGGACACTGAGCACCTCGAGTCTTGTCGCCGAGAGCATGCAGAAATCAAGCGCAGGCAGCGGAAGGAGCGTGTGGCAAACCAGTCCCACCCATCCTTTCCTTCAACGACTGTCTGTCCCACCTGTGACAGAGACTATAATTCCAATATTGGACTGTTCAGTCACCTCAGAACTCACTTTTGGAGTAGAAGCAAGTCTTCCTCGATTTCGAGGGACTGCCTATGATGATGATGACGATGGTGGGGCAGCCAAACACTGATTGGATGACTGTTTTGCAAACATTTTTGTTCTGTGCCCCACTTGGAAAATTGCCTCCTAGTTTCTATATTACAATTAGGAATAGCAGGTGCACGATTGGTAAATGTATTGCATTCTATCTTGGAATTATATTTTCTGTCTGTCTCTCTCATAGGGAATATGTATTGTAATACTTCACTATTATCCAATTAAATAAATATCAATATCACCTCGTGAAATTAGGTGAATCGATAAGGTAGCTAGTGCTGCCACTATCCCGTGGGTTGGTGTTCACAGGGGTCATATTACAGGAATTTGTGGATGCAGAAGCTGTGATCTTCCATTAAAATACATAGATAGAAAATCAAAGGCTGTGCTTTAGTAAGTTCCATGATCTGCTACCCTGCTGGGAGCATGGAATTGTCCCTAATTACTTGTTAGCTTGTGTGATTGGTTCTTGAGAGTGCCCTGGCCTTGACATCATCATGGTTTGTGATGTTTACCATTCTACTTTCCTCAATTATTTATCTTCTGCATAGTACTGTTCTTTCACATTTGATTCCTACTTGTCTCTATGTAGAAAGCTCCTTTCCTGCAATAACGTTTCCTCTCATCCCTGCCCAGTCACATCTGGCACATCCCAGACTTCCATACTTGGCATCCTATTTCTCATTGACATGCACTTCTCATTGAGATTATTCATAAGACTGGGGTCAGCTCTCACAGATATGCTAATACCCAGCTTTACCTCTCCACCGCCCTGGACTCCATGACTGTAGTTTTGCTATCTGATGCCTATCCAACATCAAGTCACGGATGAATCAGAACTTCCTTTGCTAAACAAGAAGATCAAGCCATCCTTTGGTTCTCACCTGAAATTCCTCAAGCTGACTCCGAATTCCATTTGTTTCCCCATCCGCTCACTTGGGCTGAATCAGAGAGCAGGCAACCTCAGTGTTTTGCTCAACCCTGAGTGGTTCTAAAGTCTAAATCCACTTATCATCCAGTCTGCCTATTTACACTTCTGAAACATCACCCACCTTTTGTTGCTACCTCACCCCCATAGCTATTGAAAACCCCATTCCACATCATTGTCACTTCCAGGCTCAGCCTTTCCCATGACCACCAGCATCCCACTTCACACAAGCTCCATAAGTAAGTTCTTAAAGAATGCTAACGAAGTGCTGTTGGGAAACATGGGGAGGTGGCTGAGTTTGGGGCAAACATTATATTAGCTTTTAAAAAGGCTGTACATATTTTAATGCACATTTGAGCTTTTTCATGGTTGCTTAGGGGGAAAAACTGACTGCAATAATCGTTGGCTGACATAATAAATTTTGAGCAGGAGATAATATCCTGTTGATAGAAAGATACAGTATTCTAACTCTTTGATTGCTGCTGGCAGAGTGGAAGTGCTGCTGCATGAGTTGAGCGGCAGGAGAGTTGTCCTCTATTCCATTCCAGGCCACCCTCCGCAGTCCACAAGAGGCTGATCTGCTTAGCAGGAGGTGACAGCAAGCACAACATTGTGTATATGAGCTGTGAGACCTCAGAGATGTGGAAGAAGACTACAAACCTTAAGGAAGCTGCAAAGGTAAGCCTATCCAGAAGGTTCCAATTGACAGGCTCATGGCCAATGTAATTATGCCACAAGATGTTGCTGAGCAACCTGTTGCACATTTACTGCTGGCCATGCCAAGACCTCACACAACCGTACATATTTTTCATAGTTGAACATGTAGCTGCACTTTATAATTTAAGGTCTTGTCACAATCAAATCTTCAAAGAGCCTTCTCTGAAACCACTATAACGCAACCTGGCTGCATGATGCATGTTATTTAATGACACCCAATGTTAGACAGCAGTTTGGGCACTTGTCTGTCACTATGAGACAAGTCACACGTGGTAAGTGTACTTTTCTGCTTGCACAACAAGATGGCAACTAATACAATGGAACAGATATGACTAGGACACTTGGGGCCCGAAATTGGTAGACACACCGTCCGCGGACCACCAACATACTGCCAAAAATCGCCAAATTGATCGAAAAATACCAACATACCGCCTGGCATAAAATTCATCAACGACATAAAGCCAGGCAGCATGCATACCATCCGCCCCTGCACACCGCCGGCATACCGCCCAAAATTGCCAAATTGATCACTTACCACCGACATACTGCCAACCCTGCAGACCACCCTGGAAAAGGTGCTTTTAAGTCGATCTTTGGTTGGCGGTAAGCATCTTCACCTGTGAATTTTTAAAAATCTGTCACCATCCGCCCCACCAGTCTCTGCCACCTCCCAGTCTCTTCCACCCCCCCACCGCCCCCACAAGTAGCGATCTCCCCCCAAGAAGCAATCGCCCCAAAATAGTGATCTCCCCCCAGGTAGCAATCTCCCCCCAGCTAGCAATTTACACCACCCCCCCACCACACCACATACCTGCACAGCACTCTCAGGCTAGTAGTCTCTGTCAATTCTGGTCTGTGCCTCTGGGGGGGGCGGAGCTTCACAACAGCATGCGCATGCACAGAACTTGGGACCCGAAGATTCCCGAGTGAAAAGGACTCCCTGCCCTCACAACGCTGGTTGCACTCCGCTCTACCCTCTACCCTCTGTACTCCGCTCGGCATACCACCGAGAAAAAAATGATGAAAATTGCGCACACTCCGCCCCAGCGGTATGAAACAATATACCACCGGCATACCGCCGAGAAATGGGCGGACGACCAATTTCGGCCCATCATAATAAATTTTAAGCCCTTAGCTCCTTAGGAGGAAGCCACCATGTACAACCTTGCTTATAGGGACAAAGAGGCGCTAAGTGTTGGCGATACCACAGGTCGCCCCAAGCTGTGGCCTAGTACCATGCAGTTCTTGTGTCTTGGCCCTTTTTTTACATATTCCCGCACAGGCATATACAAAAGCACACAAATAACATAGAATTTATATCTTATACAGTGAGCTCATTGGAAGATGACTTTTGGATCCACGTTTTAACATTATTAACTCTTCTGTCCTTGAAAGCCTCAAACAACAAACTGCCAGTGACTCACAACACCGTGTCCTTATCACGTTTCGGTATTTTTGCCCACTTTTCCCACTGAAAACGAGGGTTATTTGGAATGGTTTTTTAAAGGGTCCTAGATGAAAGGTGGTCAATATACAAAATAGAAGTTGTTTTGCTCAGAAACTAAACCATTAGCAATTTGTCAGTTTGGGTAATCAGGAAAAAAACACCTGACACTCATTATATTTGGCCTTTGAAGAGAGAGAGAAAAAAGGAGAAAAACTGCTGAGAGAGGCAGGCTTCAGAAAGCCAGACTTTTCAACCAGGAAGGCTGTGGAAACAGTCAGGTTTGTTAAAGGGAAAGCTGTGAGGGCCTCTGAGGCAAAGAGGTAGAAATGCTGCAGGCTAGTGAGAAAGGATCTTGTTTAAGTCAAGTAAGACCCACTGATGTGAGGAAGCATGGCATGTTCTTTTGTACTATCATGCGAAGATATGTTTTTTATGGATTGAATGAAGCGGGGCTGTTTATAATTGTGACTTTGTTCATTGGCTGTGAACTAAAACAGCTGAACAATTTGCTTGCATTCAGAGAGGTTGAAAGAACACAAATGCAAAAGATGTGAATATCCATTCCAGATAAGAAGCGATGCGATTGTTACATCCCTAGGTCAGCAAGCTCCCCGCTAGAGTGGAACTAAACTACAGAACCAGTGGGAATCTGTTCAACCTTTGTTGTCTTCAGGCCAGGTCCAAGACCACCCTAACCTCTGTCATCGTGCTACAGTATGCAGACGACGCCTGCATCTGCGCACACACACAAGCTGAATTCCAAGTCGTAGTCAACGTATTCACTGAGGTGTACGAAAGCATGAGCCTTACACTAAACATCCATAAGACAAAGGTCCTCCACCAAGGTGTCCCCGCCTCACAGCACAGTCATCAAGATCCACGCTGCGGCCCTGGACAACATGGACTATTTCCCATACCTCGGGAGCCTCTTATCAACAAGAGCAGACATTGACGACGAGATTCAACACCGCCTCCAGTGCGCCAGTGCTGCCTTCAACCACCTGAGGAAAAGAGTGTTTGAAGACCAGGCCCTCAAATCTACCACCAAGCTCATGGTCTACAGAGCAGTAGTAATACCCACCCTCCTGTATGGCTAAGAGACATGGACCGTGTACAGTAGACACCCCAAGTCACTGGCGAAATACCACCAATGATGTCTCCGCAAGATCCTACAAATCCCCTGGAAGGACAGACGCACCAACATTACATCCTTGACCAGGCCAACATCCCCAGCATTGAAGCACTGACCACACTTGATCAGCTCTGCTGGGCAGGCCACATTGTTCACATGCCAGACACGAGACTCCCAAAGCAAGCGCTCTACTCGGAACTCCTTCACTGCAAATGAGCCAAAGGTGGACAGAGGAAATGTTACAAGGACACCCTCAAAGCCTCCCTGATAAAGTGCAACATCCCCACCGACACCTGGGAGTCCCTGGCCAAAGACTGCCCTAAGTGGAAGAAGTGCATCCGGGAGGGCGCTGAGCATCTCGAGTCTCATCGTCGAGACCATGCAGAAATCAAGCGGAAGGAGCGTGCAGCAAACCTGTCCCACCCACCTTTTCCTTCAACAACTATCTGTCCCACCTGTGATGGGGACAGTGGTTCTTGTATTGGACTGTTCAGCCACCTAAGGACTAATTTTTAGAGTGGAAGCAAGTCTTCCTCGATTCCGAGGGACTGCCGATGATGATGAGGTTATGCTGATGGTCTTGCAGGCCGGGACCACGCCGATTTCTGAGCCATTAGAGGGAGCAACATGCGGCGGCATGCCACTGCAGGGAGCAGCGTGTGCTGCTGCAGGAGCGTGACGGCTGACTGCAGTGTGGGCAGGTACAGCAGGAGCGGTGAGGTCAGGGCGAAGGAGTGGCAAGGGTTCGTAGAGGAATGTGATTGGGGCCCAGGAGAGGCGAGAGTTCAGGGCCCAGGAGAGGCGAGGGCCCAGGGGCAGCACGGGCCAGCCCACACTGCGATATGTGTGCGCACTAGGTCCGTGCAGCAGAGCTGGTCTCCAGTCATCTTGGTTAACCCATGCCACTGGACCAAGACCTAGCTCTGTCAAGCCCGCGAGATGGCTAGTGTGCAACGGCCACCACACGTTAAAAAAATTCTGCGCACAGGCATCTTCCACCCTTCAACATGTAGTTCGGGACCTGGAATATTAGGTCCTTCATTGAAACACCTGTGAACTCATCCCTTTTGGGCGTGGAAGCAATACGAGGGACCATCTAAAATGATGAGGTTATGCTGTTATGTAAGTATATATAAAAACAGTGTGAGCCCAGTGTAAGTTGCAATGTAACTTGCTCAGACCACTTACAGAAGTGGACATCCATTGTTTTGGAGCATTTCCATGATTGAGTCCGGATCTCGTGTGAGGGCCAGAAATCCATGAGTGTTTATGATGTCATCAACCCCTAATTAGAATATTAATGTGAAGGTCCCACCTCTTTCTGACAGGAGTTTCCTGTCTCAGTTGAAGTGCCCATTGGAAATGTGTGAGACGCGCAATACAGTCGGAGATGTGCACCTGAACTTCACTCATATTTCTGGTTAGTTATGTGCTCATTATGCCCATTTATAGGGCATACTGGTACAAAAATATTCTCCCTTCTGTTTGTACATATTACAAAGAGCAGATTCCAGAGCGCATTCCACTGCACTTGGGGGTTGTGATGCCTTTGGGAAACTGCTTGAGCTTTACACTTATGATTTATGACATTCTGTCAACCCCACAATGTCTTACCGACCTTTCACTCAATGTAGATCAATATTTTTTCAAACTTTTAAGACAGAATAATTTAGTGTAATCTTTTTTAAAAATGGGAAGTTCATTGTTTTATGTTCCTTATTGAATTCCTGTAATTAAAATATTCTGTGAGGTTAGTCAGCTTTAACATTATTGTTACATGGTTATTAAATTCATCCCTTTCTTCTGTCATGAGTTAAGCCGACATGTGATCCTAGGTTGCTGGCCCCTGGCTCTATGATCAAGATGAACTCGCATTGCCGGTTCAGTGCGAGTGGAATTTGCAATTTGAGCTGCTCAGGTGAGATCTTGATTTCCCCCACAGAAAAATTCAAGTACAGTATCGCAGAACCAATCGTGTGACAGGCACAATTATTGTTGTGGGGCGGGGGTAGTAACCAATGGCAAAAGCATCCTGTTTAATCCTCTTGTGATGGAATTTATGGAGAGCCTCACCTTTCAAGGACTATTGCCTTTAATTTTTAAAACATTTTTCCTCTCCTTGCCTAAAAGTCCCATGGATACCAAAACCCCTCTTTTACCCTGGCCAAAAGGACATACTTAAATCTGTAAGCCTAATTTTGTTTTCACACTTGGGATATGGGCATCGTTAGCAAGGCTGGCACTTAATTGCCCATCTCTAGTTACCCTGAGAAGATTGTGGTGGGCCTTCTTGAAGTGGTTTGTTACAACAGTGGCTTGCTGGGCCACTTCAGAGAGCAGTTAAGTATTGGTATGGGACTGGAGTCACGTATAGGCCAAACTGCGTAAAGTCAGCAGGTTTCCTTCCCTAAAGGACATTAATGAACCAGTTAGGTTTTTATAACAATCCCACGGCTTCATGATCATTTTAACTGATACCTTTTTTTATTTCGAGATTTAAAAAAAAACTGGATTCAAATTCACAAACTGCTCTTGTGGAATTTAAACTCATGATCTCTAGATTGCTGGTCCAGTAACAAGCACTACATTACCGTACTGTTAAATGGTTTATTTTACCACAAGAGGAACAGCTCAGCTGAGACCTTTCCTGAGCTGGCTCATTCTCCACAAACACATTTTCCAGCAGGGCTCACTGGATAACTATCAGTAACTCTCTTTCCCTTCCTAATCCAGAGGCACTGAATAAATTGCTAACACCCCTAATGTATCAGCTTGCTCTGCTGAAAGCCCTTTCATCTCTAGGTCAGAAAGTTGTGGGTTCAAGCTTCTTGCTAGAACATATAATTTGTGCTGCTATTCTCCAGCAGTATTGAGGGAGTGCTGTATTGATGCTAGCAATACAGATGTTAACTTCGGATGAAATGTTAACCTGAGGTCCTATATGCCTGTTCCACTGGCTGAGGTGAATGATAAGGATCTATGCCACTATCTGAAGAAGTGCATGGGAGTTTCCCACTGTCTGGGTAACATTCTTTCTTCAACCAATGCCATCAGATTGGCTGATCTTTTCATCTCTTGGCCACTTGTGGCACATTGCTGGTGCAGAATAGTTGCCTTGTTTGCCTAGATAATAATCACTGTGCTTCAAAAGTAATTCATCGCATGAAATGTTCTGATGTGATACTGTATAAAGACAACGATATCATTATCTTCACTCTGGCCGAGAGCAGTTAACTCAGCACGAACTAGGTATCTGACCTCGGATTGCTCCTTGTCCATATGGTGGTGTACCGCACAATTCATTGCTTTTACTGTCTCAGCCTTTGAAAGAGTTGTTCCTTAACTTGCTTCGGAACAGGTCCCAGTTTGGATATTCAGCTCACCTGATTTCAAATTGACCAAAGCCTATCAAACGCGAATCTGGAATTAAACCATCAAAACCTCTTGTGACCTCTTCAGTTGTAAAGTGGAAATTCATCAATTAAACAATTCCACTGTTTTAAAAAGCGATGTATGCATTTTCAGAGAGTCATGTCACAACCAGGCATGTTCTACCTGTAGTCTGTGTCTGATTATTGAGTCAATACACTTCACATTCCTTTGTCATTTTAGTCTGGGCTAACACTTGTTCCTCTTTTTAAATGTGTGCCAAGAGGAATTTTGGTCCATGGACTTGTGTGTTTTCATATTTGCTTCAGACAGATATCTTCGGGATGCACTCAACAAATATGAATAGGGTTTGAGGCGTATTGTGAATGTGGGTCGCAAACAGTGGTGAATTCCCTCATGACAACGGTTGAGGGAGAAAGGGGCCAAGGGAAAGAGGAGTTTTGAGGGGGTTAATTGGACTTGTGCAGGGATGAGAGATTACTGCAGATCCCTGGCTGGGAGAGCAGTGATTCTATCTTTCACCAGTCCTGTCACTTTTAGCACTTTTTTTCTCTCACTCTCTTTTCAGTCTGAGTTTTATTTAAGCAGCAGACACGTTGTCCCCGCGGTGAATTAGACCAGAAGCATTAGCTTGCAGAATATATGCTAATGATTCTGACACTTTGACAATACTAGCCTTACAGCAAAGTACCCACACAGCAAAGCCTGTTTTTGTATCTCATATTTTTTTTAATGATGAAATGTTTGTCAGAAAGAAACGGATTTATTTTCTGTCAATCCAGGCTATAATATCAGGGGTTATCCGGTTCCGGTCCTCAGGGCTTCAGACAACTAACAAAACACATCTTATTTCTGCTCCGATAGTTCCCTGTTATGCCTTTCAGATACAGGAAAAGTAGTGAAAGCATAAACCAGTTGAATGTGGCAGTGCCGCCTGCCATTCATTGCTTATGAAGCGCCACGTGATATGCCTTCATTTTCGAACTAAAATAAAAGTGTACCTGCAAAAATGGGAATAACAATTTTAAGAAAAACAAGTTACAAAGAGGTACGTGGTTATTTGCAAGTATATAAATAAAAATATCAAATAGAAAAATATTCTCTTTGAAAATATATACTTAGTTGGGTTTCTAAATGGAGGGAACATGCATTGCCGAAGAGCAATGAAAAACTTTTACATGCCAGGCAAAGTGCTGCTGTTCAAACAAACTGCTCCGGATCTGAGTTAGCAGAATGCTGGAATATCTCTTGGTTGGTCTATATGTGAGACTGAACTTTAACATCACTAAACACACAAAGATCCAAAATGTATGATGTAAGCCTTTCAATTGTTTCCAAAAGTATATATATGTTCTTAAATACAAAAAGAACCATCACACAACTCAACCAGAACTTGCAAACCAATTAGGTGGGATTTGCATTTTATACTGGAGGATTCCAGCTGGAAATATGAGTGTTCTATCCCAATATGATGCCATGAACTTCAATGAGAGACTGTCTCCTCCCCTGATCATTTCATCAACAGAAATGTTCAGCAGACTTAAAGCAGAATATTTGTGCTATGTTCTTTTTGGTATCAATGATCTAGATTTGAATATGAGGGTATGATTAAGAAGTTTGCAGATGACTCTAAAATTGGCTGTGTGGTTGATAATGAAGAGGAAAGTCATGGACTGCAAGAGGATTTCAAACTACTGGTCAGGTGGGCAGAACAGTGGCAAATGGAATTTAATTAGGAGAAGTGTGTCATTTAGGGATGGCTAATAAGGGCTAATAAGGAAAGGGTATACACATTAAATGGTCGGCCACTTAGAAGTGTAGACGAACAAAGGGACCTTGGAGTGCTTGTCCACAGATCCCTGAAAGTAGCAGGCCAGGTGGATAAGGTGGTTAAGAAGGCATACGGAATGCTTGCCTTTATTGGCCGAGACATAGAATACAAGAGCAGGGAGGTTATGCTTAAATTGTATAATACGCTGGATAGGCCACAGCTGGAATACTGCGTGCAGTTCTAGTCACTGCATTATAGGAAGGATGTGATTGCACTGGAGAGGGTGCGGAGGAGATTTACGAGGATGCTGCCTGGAATGGAGAATCTTTGCTATGAGGACAGATTGGATAGGCTAGATTTGTTCTCCTTGGAACAGAGGAGGCTGAGGGGAGACCTCATTGAGGTGTATAAAATGTTGAGGGGCCTGGACATAGTGGATAGCAAGGGCCTATTTCCCTTGGTTAGTGGGGGGGGTGTCATTTACGAGGAGGCATAGTTTTAAGGTGGTTGGTAGAAGGTGCAGAGGGGATTTGAGGGGAAGTTTCTTCACGCAGAGGTTTGTGGGGGTTTGGAACACACTGCCTGAAAAGGTGGTAGAGGCAGAAACCCTCACCACATTTAAGAGGTGCTTGGGTGGGCACTTGAAGTGCTGTAACCTGCAGCGTTATGGATCTAGAGCTGATAAATGGGATTAGACTAGATAATCTCTTGCTGGCTGGCGCAGATACGATGGTAAGTACTTCAGGGAATCTAATACGGCCAGAGTGGGCTCCTGGACTAGTTTTGATCACCTGGATGGGTCAGAGAGAAATTTTCCCAGATTTTTTTCCCCTAATTGGCCTGGGTTTTTATCTGATTTTTTTTTTGTTGCCTCTTCCATGTGATCGCATGGCTCCAGGTGGGGTGGAGTGTAAATTGTTGCGATACATGGGGTATCGCAGTTGTGTGGGGTGGACTGGTTGGGCCAGATGCTTTTTACCTGTCCGCCATTGTTCATTGTTCATAGGTTTATATGTAACCTTCAGGGCTGCTGACCGAGGGCCGTGCGGCTCTGTGTCGGCTGGCGCGGACACGATGGGCCGAAATGGCCTCCTTTTGCGCTGTAAATTTCTATGTTTCCATATATATATATTTCTATATTTTTTCTAGGTCTCCTTCTGCTATCTTGTTCAACTGAAATAACAGGCAAGCAAGCAACTTGTTTCCAGACCTGTGGCTCTAACAAGTAACCAGCCTCTAAAGGATATCATTGGAGTTACTTGTGCACAGATAATTATTTCTTCCACTGCCCCCACCCCATGGGGGGCGGGGGGGTCGGATAGCCCAGACCTCTCCAGCGCATTCATTCCATCCAGCAGCATGGTCAAGATTGGCTGCACACTGTGTGGTGAATTGTATCCCACCACACTACAGCACTATCCAGTGATGATGTAATTGTAAACATTAATCCGTTTGCACCAGTTCTTATTGACGTCTATGGGGCTGCAATCTTAATACCTGTGAAATCTGGGGAGCTTTTTAAATGCACGAAGCGTGGTAAATAAGGTTTGTGAGCTGAGGCACAAATAGCCACATGGGAGTATGATGTTGTAGTGATAATGGAGACCTGGCTCAAAAAGGGCAGGATTGGGCACTAAATATTGCTGGATACAAGGCGTTCAGGAAAGATAGGAAAGGAAAGAAAGGCGGTGGGGTGGCAGTATGGATTAAGAAGAATGCTGGAGAGGGAGGATGTCCTGGAGGGGTCAGGGACAGAATCTATTTGGTTAGAGTTCAGAAACAATAACGGTGCCATTACACTACTAGGTGTATTCTATTGGCCACCAACTATTGAGAAGGACATAGAGGAGTAAATTGGCAGGGAAATTACAGAGAGGTGATAAAGAGGGACTTCAATGATCCTAATATAGACTGGGATATTAATAGTGTAAAGGGCAGAGAGGGGGGATGAATTTCTGAAGTGATCAGTATGTTTCTGGCCCAATGAGGAAGGAGGCATTACTGGATCTGGCTCTTTGGAATGGGGTGGGTCAAGTGGAGCATGTGTCAGTAGGGGTTCATTTAGGAAACAGTGATCACAGTATCATAAGGTTTAGATTAGCTATGGAAAATGACAAGGAACAATCTAGAGTAAAAATTCTTAATTGGAGGAAGGCCAATTTCAGTGGGCTGAGAATCAAAGATTGATAGGCAAAACTGTAATCGAGTAATTGCAGCCTTTAAAGAGGAAATGTTTCGGGTACACTCCAGGTACATTTTCATGAGGGGGGAAAGGTAGGGAAATGAAAGCCAGAGCTCCCTGGATGTTGAAAGAGTTAGAGAGTAAGATGAAACAGAAAAAGGAGACGTATGACAGCTGTCAGGTTGAGAATACAAGCGAGAATCAGGCTGAATATAGAAAGTTCAGCAGGGAAGTGAAAGAGGGGCGAAGAGAGAGTATGAAAATAGAATGGCAGCCAACATAAAAGGGAATCCAAAAGTCTTCTATCGGCATATAAATAGTAAACGGATAGTAAGAGGAGGGGTGGGGCTCATTAGGGGCCAAAAAGGAGACCTAAGCATGGAGGCTGAGGTAATAAATGAGAACTTTGCATCTGTCTTCACCAAGGAAGAAGATGCTGCAAAAGTCATAGTGAAAGAGGAAATAATGGAGATACTGGATGAGATAAAAAATTGATAAAGAGGTACGAGAAAGGCTGGCTGTACTTAAAGTAGATAAGTTATCGGGACCGGATGGGATGCATCCTAGGATGCTGAAGGAAGTTAAGGTGCAAATTTTGGAGATACTGGTTATAATCTTCCCATCCGGGTGTGGTGCCAGAGGACTGGAGAATTGCAAATGTTACATCCTTGTTCAAAAAGGATGTAAGGATAAACCCAGCAATTACAGGCTGGTCAGTTTAACCTCAGTAGTGGGGAAGCTTTTAAAAATAATCTGGGACGAAATTAACAGTTACTTGGACAAATGTAGATTAATTAAGGGAAACCAGTATAGAATTGTCAGAGACAAATTGTGTTTAACTAACTTGATTGAGGTTTTTGATGAGGTAACAGAGAAGGTTGATGAGAGCAATGCAGTTGATGTGTACATGGACTTCCAAAAGGAGTTTGATAAAGTGCCACATAATAGGCTTGCCAGCAAAGTTGAAACCCATGGAATAAAAGGGACAGTGGCAGCATGGATACAAAATTGGCAAAGTGACAGGAAACAGAGTAGCGGTGTACGATTGTTTTTTGGACTGGGGGAAGGTATGTAGTGGTGTTCCCCAGGGATCAGTACTAGGATCATTGCTTTTCTTGATATAATAATGACTTGGATGTGGGTGCAATTCTAAAGGGAGTGCACGAATAGAGAGACCTGGAGGTATATGTGTACAAATCATTGAAGGTGGTCGGGCAGGTTGAGAAAGTGGTTAAAAAAGCATACGGGATCCTGGGCTTCTTAAATAGAGGCATAGAGTACAAAAGCAAGGAAGTTATGATAAACCTTCATTTAAAAAAAAACTGGTTTGGCCTCAACTGGAGTATTGCGTCTAATTCTGGGCACTGCACTTTAGGAAGGGTGTGAAGGCCTTGGAGAGGGTGCAGAAAAGATTTACAAGAATGGTTCCAGGGATGATGGACTCCAGTTATGTGGATAGACTGGAGAAGACAAGGTTGAGAGGAGATTTGTAGAGGTGCTCAAAATTATGCAGGGTCTTATAGACAGAGTAGATACAGAGAAATTGTTCCCATTGGTGGAAGGGTCGAGAACCAGAGGACACAGATTTAAGGTGATTGACAAAGAACCAAAGGAAAAGCTTTTTTACAAGTGGTTAGGATCTGGAATGCACTGCCTGAAAGGGTGGTGGAGGCAGACTCAATCGTGGCTTTCAAAAGGGAATTGGATAAGTTCCTGAAGGAAAAAAATTTTCAGGGCTACAGGGAAAGGGCAGGGGAGTGGGACTAACTGAAGTACTCTTGCAGAGAGCCAGCACAGGCTCGAGAGGCTGATAAAGTAGCTTATTGCCTTTTGGTCCTCAGTTAAATATCAAAAATAAAAAATAAATCTGGATGTCACTTAGTAGATCCCAAACCCATAAAAACGAAGTGTCAGAGCTTGAAGCAGGTCCGAAACATTACGTCTGTTGTTCCACTAACTCCTGCTGTTAAAACTGAGGATTATGTACAAAATTAAAACGTAGGACCTCAAAAGTAGTAATCTCGGGATTGCTACCAGTGTCACATGCTAGTCAGGGTAGGAATCGCAGGATAGCTCAGATGAATACGTGGCTTGAGCAGTGGTGCAGCAGGGAGGGATTCAAATTCCTGGGGCATTGGAACCGGTTCTGGGGGAGGTGGGACCAGTACAAACCGGATGGTCTGCACCTAGGCAGGACCGGAACCAATGTCCTAGGGGGAGGGTTTGCTAGTGCTGTTGGGGAGGAGTTAAACTAATATGGCAGGGGGATAGGAACCAATGCAGGGAGACAGAGGGAAACAAAAAGGAGACAAAAGCAAAAGACAGAAAGGAGATGAGTAAAAGTGGAGAAACCCAAGGCAAAAAACAAAAAGGGCCACCGAAAATAAAGGGGCTGCAGGAGGGGTCAAAGCTAAAAATCATGGATTAAAAACTAGTATTAAAACACTCTACCTAAATGCATGCAGCATTCGAAATAAAGTAAATGAGTTGACGGCACAAATCATTACAAATGGGTATGATTTGGTGGCCATTACAGAAACGTGGTTGCAGGGTGGCCAAGACTGGGAATTAAACATACAGGGATATCTGACAATTCGGAAAGATAGACAAGAAGGGAAAGGAAGTTGGGGTAGCTCTGTTAATAAAGGATGATATCAGGGCAGTTGTGAGAGACGATATTGGCTCTAATGAACAAAATGTTGAATCATTGTGGATGGAGATTAGAGATAGTAAGGGGAAAAAGTCATTGGTGGGCGTAGTTTATAGGCCCCCAAATAATAACTTCACGGTGGGGCGGGCAATAATCAAGAGAATAATGGAGGCATGTGAAAAAGGAACGGCAGTAATCATGGGGGATTTTAACTTACATATCGATTGGTGAAATCAAATCGCACGGGGTAACCTGGAGGAGGAATTCATAGAATGCATACGGGATTGTTTCTTAGACCAGTATGTTACAGAACCTACAAGGGAGCAAGCTATCTTAGATCTGGTCCTGTGTAATGAGACAGGAATAATAAACGATCTCCTAGTAAAAGATCCTCTTGGAATGAGTGATCACAGTATGGTTGAATTTGTAATACAGATTGAGGGTGAGGAAGTAGTGTCTCAAACGAGCATACTATGCTCAAACAAAGGGGACTACAGTGGGATGAGGGCAGAGTTGGCTAAAGTAGACTGGAAACACAGACTAAACGGTGGCACAATTGAGGAACAGCGGAGGACTTTTAAGGAGCTCTTTCATAGTGCTCAACAAAAATATATTCCAGTGAAAAAGAAGGGCGGTAAGAGAAGGGATAACCAACCATGGATAACCAAGGAAATAAAGGAGAGTATCAAATTAAAAACCAATGCGTATAAGGTGGCCAAGGTTAGTGGGAAACTAGAAGATTGGGAAAATTTTAAACGACAGCAAAGAATGACTAAGAAAGCAATAAAGAAAGGAAAGATAGATTACGAAAGTAAACTTGCGCAAAATATATAAACAGATAGTAAAAGCTTTTACAGATATATAAAATGGAAAAGAGTGACTATGGTAAATGTTGGTCCCTTAGAAGATGAGAAGGGGGATTTAAAAATGGGAAATGTGGAAATGGCTGAGACCTTAAACAATTATTTTGCTTCGGTTTTCACAGTGGAAGACACAAAAACCATGCCAAAAATTGCTGGTCACGGGAATGTGGGAAGGGAGGGCCTTGAGACAATCACTATCACTTGGCGGGTAGTGCTGGATAGGCTAATGGGACTCAAGGTAGACAAGTCCCCTGGTCCTGATGAAATGCATCCCAGGGTATTAAAAGAGATGGCGGAAGTTATAGCAGATGCATTCGTTATAATCTACCAAAATTCTGTGGACTCTGGGGAGGTACCAGCGGATTGGAAAGCAGCTAATGTAACGTCTCTGTTTAAAAAAGGGGGCAGACAAAAGGCAGGTAACTATAGGCCGGTTAGTTTTACATCTGTAGTGGGGAAAATGCTTGAAACTATCATTAAGGAAGAAATAGCGGGACATCTAGATAGGAATAGTGCAATCAAGCAGACGCAACATGGATTCATAAAGGGGAAATCATGTTTAATTAATTTACGAGGACACAGAGAGGCTGCAAAGAGATTTAGATAGGTTAAGCGAATGGGCTAAGGTTTGGCAGATGGAATACAATGTCGGAAAGTGTGAGGTCAGCCACCTTGGGAAAAAAAATAGTAAAAGGGAATATTATTTGAATGGGGAGAAATTACAACATGCTGTGGTGCAGAGGGACCTGGGGGTCCTTGTGCATGAATCCCCAAAAGTTAGTTTGAAGGTGCAGCAGGTAATCAGAAAGGTGAATGGAATGTTGGCCTTCATTGCGAGAGGGATGGAGTACAAAAGCAGGGAGGTCCTGCTGCAACTGTATAGGGTATTGGTGAGGCCGCACCTGGAGTACTGCGTGCAGTTTTGGTCACCTTACTTAAGGAAGGATATACTAGCTTTGGAGGGGGTACAGAGACGATTCACTCGGCTGATTCCGGAGATGAGGGGGTTACCTTATGATGATAGATTGAGTAGATTGGGTCTTTACTCGTTGGAGTTCAGAAGGATGAGGGGTGATCTTACAGAATCATTTAAAATAATGAAAGCGATAGACAAGATAGAGGCAGAGAGGTTGTTTCCACTGGTCGGGGAGACTAGAACTAGGGGGCACAGCCTCAAAATACGGGGGAGCCAATTTAAAACCGAGTTGAGAAGGAATTTCTTCTCCCAGAGGGTTGTGAATCTGTGGAATTCTCTGCCCAAGGAAGCATTTGAGGCTTTAGCTCATGGAATGTATTCAAGTCACAGATAGATAGATTTTTAACCAATAAGGGAATTAAGGGTTATGGGGAACGGGCGGGTAAGTGGAGCTGAGTCCACAGCCAGATCAGCCGTGATCTTGTTGAATGGCGGAGCAGGCTCGAGGGGCTAGATGGCCTACTCCTGTTCCGAATTCTTATGTTCTTATGTCCCACAGCAAGAACTCCTGTCGAGCTTTGTGTGCACTCAGAGAAGCAAGGCAGCAGTCCCACTGACATCCAGCAGCACATCAACACTATACTCTACTTTTATAACTTGTTTGAAATATTTAAAATTACCTTTTTTTAAAAAAAAAGTTACAATTTGCATCCAGAATATTTTAGTGACTTTGCAACATACATTTTGAAAGGGGCATTTGTCGTCAGAAGCAACAGCAGACTTTCAAACAAATGACAGATATCCAATGGGAGTATTTGTCAGTATACCGATGTCCTGTGCCACGGGTTTGTTTTCTGTGAATTCCCACAGGATGAACATCGGAGAGTATGCCTCACCTCCCAGTGGCTTGTTGTGGTGAGGTACTGGCAGAGGCTTTGGAATAAGTCCCACCAGCACCACCCTGTCAACGTGAGAATAATCTCTGCTACCTGAACCTAAAGAGGGTGGGGAAAGTAATCAACAGGAGAGAGGAGTTGGAGAGGACATGTTGTATTTTTGTTACAGTATAAAGCAGTGACTGATGTGATCAATATTGGGCCTATTGAATGGTCCTCGTCTAATAGTGAGGGCCCTGGTTTCATTTCTTTCCCAAACAAATGATATTAAAACAACCATGAATTTCAACATACAGGAGATGGGGGACAAGGAATTAAAATGGATTGTGAGATTATTTTAGCTCCAAAGCATAACTTTGAAGCAACCTCCCAACATGATGAGTAACCTTAGTGGTATCCTGACGTTTTATAATGCACACCTATTGACAATCCCAGTAACATTTCAGTACAGAGTTACAAAGACAGCTCTCTCTCATTAAGTATTTCTGGTACACCTTCTGTCTATACAACGTTTATTGCTCCTGCTCCATTCTCCTCTGCGTTAAAAATGTAAGTAAATCACTTAAAATTTAAATTAATATTTAGATGTAGAAATTTGTTGTATATATTCTAAATATAAAAGCCAAGTATGCTATTGAATCTTTTCAAATATTATCCCCATAAAATGTTTGGGTGAGGGTGGTGCAACCCTTACATTTTTTTCTGGTATATGTCAACAACCTTCCAACTTCTGCTGAATTGGGGGGTCACCTGGTCCCCTGTCCTCTCCAAGGAAGTATTCTAGGGGTAGTCAAGGGTTTGGAAAATCCCTGAAAACTGTGAGTGGTTTTACTGCAGGAACATTATCCCAGAGAAGCGAGAGATATAGATTTGGCTTCCAATTATATCAAAGATAGCAAATGCCACCTCCACCAATTCCAAACATTCACATGTTAGTTTGATACACATCTGTTCTTTCCATGGACAGGGAATTGCCTGGCCTTCCTCTATATTCAGTTATGGTTCCAATTTTATTCTACTTGTACCACAGAGTGGAAGTAGAGTTGACTTCCATTTTCATCTTTGACCATTAAAATTTGCAAAACATGATATGTAGCAGTTACTCTCATTTTCTCCAAGGTTAAGCCCCACCCTCTAATCACGCAATGCAATGTGGACCTCAATGGGTGCAATGCACAGTCTGAGCCCCATTTATTTTGTATCTATTCTGATTTGAATGTTCTACTGGCAAAAATTGTGACGAATTGAAGCTGCTCTGTTGACAGGAAGGTGCAAAGTAAACCCCATCACTGTTGAGTGCAGAAGTACAGGAAAATATTGGTAAAGTAAGAATGCATGTCTTGTTGCAGTGATGTTAAACTATTTCGAACCACCACCACCTATCCAGCGACACTCAGACTATACTGGCACAACACCAGCACCGGATCAGGGTCCACAGGATTGAGCTGTTTGTTCCACCCCAAACATCCCCCCTCCCCTCACACATCCTGTGATGATGACTCATGCTGGGGTACAGTCCCTTGGGTGTTCGATATCCACTATTCTCCCAAATAACCATTTCTCTTATGTGAGCCGAGGCAGTGGCTTTCAGCCAGCAATTTGGCCATGGTGCAAATCCACAGTAGAGCCCATTCCTGATCTGACTTGACACATGAATTCTAGCTGGAGTTTCTTCTCTACCTGAGGACACTGAAGGCAATTGTAAAACCCCTATAGCTGCTCCAGCTGCCATCAACTAACTTAGATCACAGCATTCCGTGTGTTTAAATGAGTCCTGTCCCATATGATCTATTGGTCTTTGCGAAAGCGGAGGTTTTTTTCACAGGTGGTCGTTGATAACTGTGAGTTAATTCTGAAGATTTACAGATTATTGCAATCTCCAGTGTAAATGGGGCCACAGATAACTGAACTGAGTTAATTTTCATTAGGAAGCAACCCATTTCAGTGTCTCTGTCATACTCAAAACAGAAAACAAACTATTTATAATTTATCTGGAAAAATCTATTTAAACTGGATTTGGTTCAATATTATCATCCTCTGATGTGTAATTTGATTTTTCAAACATCCAGAAATGTTATATATTTCACCTGTTGAGAATGTGACACAGACAACAAAACTCACACTTCCAGTATGTTAATACAGAAAGGCTAGATTGCAAACAGGTTCACTAGAAAGTTAATGAAGAAGTTTTAACATCTCCTCCAAACATGCTCTCAAACCAAAAGGTTCCTAGAAAGTTGCTTGACATTCTGGGCACTGTGCCATATTACTAAGCCTATGGGGTCCACTTGGCACACAGTGCTTCCTTTACTTGAATTTTTTCTGATCAATTAATTGTAAGGATTGAATTGTGAAAGGGATAACTGTAGTGGGAGAACTCTGGATACCTAGAGTGATGCAGTGGGTATGAATACAGCCTCGACTGGTGACCTTAATGAGAAAATGTCAGTCATTTTTAGAAGAATAACAGTAGAAGCAATCTCCCTGTCAGCTGACAGAGTGACAGTAACATTAATTGTGCCTCCATTCAAAGACAAGACCCTACCACACAACCAGGTGAAGGACCGTGCCAAAACAGGAAGGTACCAGAGACGGTAATAGTAATGGAAGGAATGTTATTTTCAAAATTAAGGTTTGATAATGCTTGCGGTTGGCCATCAATGAAGGTGTTCCAGTGTGGAAACTGTATGCACCAAGGGAGGAAGCATTGTTGGCAGATATTCACTTGAAGACAGCTGTGGCAATCATGAGTCATCTCATTCCCATTTCCCAGGCACGCTGTTGTACACAGCAGTGCTCCGCAGCGTGGCATCGATGCTCTGGAGATGGTTTCCCAGAGTACACCAAGTTCAAGTCCCAGCCTTGCCTTCACATCCTAACTCAAGGAATTTCAATAGGAGAATGCCAACAGCTTCTCAGCATGGCTTGCCAGCTGAGGTGTGGTGCTTTGAGTGCTCTATGTCCCAGGGTGGTCAAACTGACATGGTCTATCCTACTGCTTGAGCAACATAAACCTTCCATCGGCCAAGCCTGAAATTTCAGGTCTTTCCATCTTCCTGGCTGAAGAAGAGGCAAAGCAATAGTGGGGACCTAAAAGGAAATTAAGGGAAGGAAGAAAAGTCGATCTCATCAAAGTCAGATGTGTGTATATATATATATATTTTATGTATATTTTTAAAAGATTTGTAGGACTTCAGAACTCGGGGTTAATGTGATTGAAGAGTTTGCTCTCATGATGGACCTCAATTGGCTAGTTACCCAATGTGGCACATCTTGCACAGCAGGGAAATGAGAAAGCACCCACTGAAACCCACAATGCATTGCATTCCACTTAACGCATGGGGCGGGGTAACAAAACTACATATAGACCAACCAACGGGCAAATTGCATTGCAGTCATTTAGTGAATTATAATCCTTCTTGTAGCAATAACCAACAGAGCACAAATTCAGTCAAGATCACCTTTTCTAGGATGCCCCCATTCTGCAAAATGCAACATGACGTGACAACTGGAGAAGCAATACTAATCAAATTAAGTACCAATGTATTGTGCTGGGTAAAAACATTTCCTTAACTATAAAAACATTCTTTTTTAAAATCAATAATTATGGTCAGCCATACCTGTAGCATATAATGTCCCTTTGTCCCAGCATTCAGGAACTTCCTTTCAAAATAAATTAATTTTTTTTTAAAAGAGTATTTGAATCTATGAATAACTTGATGTAAATTTTAAAATTAAACTGTGCATGAGTCCCTCTATATCATTCTAGACGCGCTTCCTGTTAAACTATCGGTGTATATGCAGATTAGTGTCAGAGAAATATTTGGGGAAATATCCAAATGAATGTGTTATAAGTCAGGAAAAAATCTAACAAGTTTACATTAAAAAAAGTTACAATATTACTACCCGTTAGTGCTTTTTCATTCTATAACATAAATAAACATTTTTTTCTAGATATCCAAACAGCTCCAGTGAGACTGGACAAGACACATATTTAGTCATTTTCAAACAAAACAGCAGATTGCTCTGCATGTCCTCCTGCTTTACTCTGAACCTCAGCACATCATTTCTGGGATGATGCAGCTCAGTCATTTCCAGTCCTTAATAGCACTGAACAAGTGTTTTGTTCCTTTGCCATGTGATGACTCTCCTAGTGCCCAGTCACTCATTCCGTGCTTCACCCACTTTTTTTGTGTGTGTGAAAGTATTGTTTCCGTTTTCTCAAAGCACAAGATTGTGTCGTAGTTGGGCAGAATTTCTTGTGGAGAATATGAAATTGGGGAGAGATCGTAAAGTGCATGGCAGCCTGGGAGTTGTAGCGTGTGCCGTCCAGATGTCAATAACACTGCCCATAAGAATGGACTGCAGCTCCCAGAATGCATTGCAATTGATGCAGCCTTGCACTGGCACCAAGTATGTCAAATCGCATCTGACTCCTGTTTTGTGATGATCATGAGGTGGAAACGTCAGCCAATCAACCTGCAAACATCCTTTCAAGCAAAGAGTGGATTTTAGTGAAGTAAAGCAAATGTGCAGAAATGATGCTGCGGTGAGTTGGTATTAAATTCCACTCTTGTTTTTGTTGACTTCTTCTCGTTTCTTTCCTCTCCGTTTCTCTCTCGTCGTGTCTCTCTTTCCCCCTAGGAAATAGTGTCTGTCTTTTTTTTTCTGCCAGGGTGACTTTCCTCACTTGCAGGTGAACACTTCAGTCCTTTCGCTGCATGTGTTGCACTTGACGAAGCAGCACCAGTGGAACTTGCAGTTGCACTGCCACACTTTGGTATACTGGTGGGTATTGTAACCTCGGCCACAGCACATCAGGTCACAGCCATCTCCATGATGGGAGGTGCGATTGCATAGCCGTCCCTGTGTGCCCACACTTCCCGTTGAGCTGTCCTCCTCGCAGTAGTTCGGCGATCGCTCGATATAAACTAGATCTGTGTCCATGGGCTTTCGATAGGTCCTGGGCTTCTTGATTTTAAGAAAGGTGGGCTGTCGTAATCTGGTGGCCCTTACAGCTTCAACATGAACAGCCTCACTGTACTTTTCTTTCAAGATGTATCCAATTTCTCGGAATTTAGGAAGAGTCGTCCAACACGTCTTGGTTGTACACGAACCAGAGACACCGTGACATTTGCATTCCAACTTCATTCTTTCTTCCAGAATCTATTGAAGTCAAAGAACACGTGTCAAGCACGAATATTAAACCACTGACATTGCATCCTTTTTCGATGTATTAACTTCAGTTTTGGTTTATTTTAGATTTGCTCTGTGCATGTGAGAGGATATCCCCGGTTACTCTGCAGCTAGTATTGTGGCTGCTATTCTTTGAGGCAGAGGCAACATTCACTTACTTGTAATGTTACAGAACTGTAAAATGTCTGTCAGTTGATATATTTGAGTAGATTTGCTCTGCCATTGTATTGTGCTTTAACTGTTGCTTTGACTTTTGCTTCGTTATTTTTTTTAAATCACCCTTTCATAAACTGTCTTTTTCAGCTAAGAGAAGTCTGACTGAATTTGCAGGAAGAGAAACATAAGAACGAGGGTGCTAACCAGATAAGAAGGAGGACAGATAAAGTCTTCCACTCTGGGCTCTACAGTAAGAGTGTGGTCTTCTGACTACAGGCCTACAGAATGTTAACCTATCTTTCTCTCTTCAGATGTTGACAGACCTGAATTTTCGGTTTTTTAGGATTTTGGTCTGCTTTAAATAGATGAGATTGTGTTGAACCTACTTATTAACTGAGACGCCGGTTCTTACCACAATGCCAGTGTCATGCCACAAATTTGCTCCGACTTGTTGATTCCTTCAGCTTCCCTATTACTTTGTCACTTCACACAACCATTTCTCTCTTTTTCTTACCCATCCCGTCCCTCTTTATTATATAGTTACTTGATCCCTGAATTTCCCTTGCACACTTGTTTTCCTCTATTCTTTATGTGCATTACAATTGATTTGTTAAGTTGTATATAGTGAACTCAGAAGCCATCTTAATATAAGTTGGGATTTGCCAGTGAGGGACTGTCTAAAAAGTCTCCAAGTTCTTTAGAATAATTTTGTTTCATGGTTGGTTAATTTTGATACCTTACCTTTTGAAGTTGTTTGCCTTGCAGTACCCAATGACAGCATCAAGCACTCTTGGGTCAGAGGTACCATGGCTCTGCTACAGAGTAAAGTTTGGTCTCTGCTCCCCAGCCTGTGAACAGCATTCCTTACTGCACTAGTGGGAATGGTTTTGTTTCCCATACCAGTTTGCCCTCAATGTTTGAGGTACTTGTACACTGGCGATTGCTAAGTTTTCATTCTCGGGGACCAGCGCCTGTACACCAGCTGCTAAATCACATCCACTTATCCCAGCAGCAGTGTCACAGATCCACAAAAAAACTGGGTCTTGAGATTCTGCCACTGGAATTAAAGAGGCCCATTTCGCAGTTGATGCCATCAAGAGGCTATCCAGCCTAATCCCACTTTCCAGCTCCAGGTCCGTAACCCTGCAGGTTACAACATTTCAAGTGCACATCCTTTTTAAATGTGGTGAGGGTATCTGCCTCTTACCACCCTTTCAGGCAGTGAGTTCCAGACCAGCACAACCTTCTGTGTGAAAAAATTTCTACTCAAATCCCTTTAAACCTTCTACCAATTACTTTAAATTTATGCCCCCTGGTTGTTGACCCCTCTGCTAAGGGAATAGGTCCTTCCTATCCACTCTATCTAGGCCCCTCATAATTTTATACACCTCGATGAGGTGTCCCCTCAGCTGCCTCTGTTCCAAAGAAAACAAATCCAGCCTATCCAATCTGTTCTCATATCTAAGATTCTCCACTCCCGGCAACATCCTCGTAAATCTCCTCTGCACCCTCTCCAATGCAATCACGTCCTTCCTGTAATGTGGTGACCAGAACTGCACGCAGTACTCCAGCTGTTGCCTAACCAGTGTTTTATACAGTTCAAGCATATAACTCCCTGCTCTTGTATTCTATACCTCAACTATCTTATCTACTTGGCCTGCTACCTTCAGGGATCTGTGAACATGCACTCCAAGGTCCCTTTGTTCCTCTACACTTTTCAGTGTCCTACCATTTAATGTGTATTCCCTTTCCTTGTTAGCCCTCCCCAAATGAATTATCTCACTCTTCTCTGGATTAAATTCCATTTGCCACTGTTCTGCCGACCTGACCAGTTGATTGATATCCCTGCAGTCTGCAGCTTTCTTCTTCATTATCAACCACACAGCCGATTTTATTATAATTTGCAAACTTCTTAATCATACCCCTATATTCAAGTCTAGATCATTGATATATACCACAAAAAGCAAGGGACCTAGTACAGAGCCCTGCGGAACCCCATTGGAAACATCCTTCCAGTCACAAAAACATCCATCAACCATTACCCTTTGCTTCCTGCCTCTGAGCCAATTTTGGATCCAACTTGCCACTTTGCCGTAGATCGCATGGGCTTTTACTTTTGTGACCAGTCTGCAATGTGGGATCTTATCAAAAGCTTTGCTAAAATCCATATATACTACATCATATGCTTTGCCCTCATCGAACCTCCTGGTTACCTCCTCAAAAAATTCAATCAAGTTAGTCAGACATGACCTTCCCTGATCCTTGTGGTAAGTTGTGTTAGCGCTGGGATTGATCCTCTAAATGTCAGGTGTGCTGAGGTACATTACAACCATTGAGAAAAAGCAGGTTCATGTAAGGCTCTAGTAAATTCACAAACCTTTACGCTACACTAAGGGACAGAAAGCTAATGAAAGCATGGCGCTGAGTCTTTGAATTGGACCGACTTCCTCTCTCACATCACAAACCTGTGTCTTTAAGACAAGGTTGAGGTGAGGCAGTTTCTCCATTTGTTTCAGCTAACTAGCTTCCATCTGCTTTTCACCCCCTTCCCCTGTTGACAATTAAGAAGTTTCAATTGGTATTCAGAATGTTACTTTTTTTGTTTCTGCTTCTTTCTGTTGACAGTCAGGAATGTGGGATGTGTCTTGAGGAATGTGAGGTTTTTTTTGCTCTATTCTTTTATTGCTGTTTTAGGATCGGTTCTTCAACCCACTTGTCTCTTTGCCAGGAACTAATGACCCCTGGCTGGCCAATCAGTGGACTCCAAACAGGACATTAATATGACCTAATACTGGTTTTAATATGCACATTTAAACAGGAAATAGTTTGTCATCTGAAACACTGGGATAATATTGATTATAGCACAAATTGGTTAGATAATAAGCAGGCTGCAATGTATCCCTTCTCTTTTTTTTAATATATCTCTCGATTGTTTTACAACCCAGAAGCTGCCCATGGTACAGTACCATCCAAACTAAATAAATCCCACCCCAAATAAATACAATAGTCAAGTGCCCACTATAAAATTATACATGACCAGTCTGTAATGGGTGTGTAAAAATTGTATTTTTAGCTCTTTAAGTACTAGGTGGGAATGTTCATTCTTACATGCACTTTGCTGACACGGCAAAGTTTAAACAGACATCTGTATTTCAGCAATTTGTAATTACAAAATTATGTCACAGATCATTTCCCTTGATATTAACATTCTATAAGTTTGAATTTTTAAAAATTGAAAGGTTTGGTTCCATGCTCCTGTACCCATTGAAGGCAGGCCATAATTCACTTTGTACACGGCTCTTAATGCCACACTCGCTAGCCAGCTAGCTGCAAGTTTAGGTTAGTTGACGGATTGGCTAGCCAAACCAAAAGTGTACAAGCCAAATTCCTGCAGTATCAATGGTACTAATCTCATCCCATGTTCTACTTATGTAGCCAGTAGTGAGAAAACCCATAGCCACAGCGCAGGCTGCCAGCAAATAGCAGTAGTGCAGAGTTCTGTTAGAATTCATGCATCTTTCTTCAGAAAGTATTTTCAGCCAAGCACACCTTTCATTGAAATTTCCACGCGAACATATAGCTTCCACTTTACACTGCAACTGCTAAGATTGCTAACTAAAGCATTTTTCTGCGTATATAAGATTTATTTTTGCCCTCTATCTTTCCTAAAAAGTGCCTTAGCAATATTTCCACCTTCACACGTCCTCTCTTGGGAAAGCAGTGGGACTTGTACCTCTCCACAGGTGCCATTCATGTCATTCTGTAATAGCTAACAGGAGGCTGGTATTATAGGGCCGAATCTTTGTTCCCTCTAACAACGGCCCGACTGGTCGGTCAGATAAAAAAAATGGTGGCGCAGGGCACCTCCCCTCTAACTTTGGGCCCATGGGCAGATTGCAGCCCGGCTCACAACCCGCGAGGCTGGCACTGCCTTCGCCCACAGCAGCCTCACGGGGCGTTGCCCAATTTCCATGAATTGGAGGCGCGGTGGCCTGGGGCACTACTGGATTCACGCTTCCGCTAATTTCCATGCAATTCCACGGGGGCCGGTAGTGACCCCCCCCCCGGGCAAAAACACTTTCACGCCACATTAGCGCCCCCTGGAGGCGCATAACAGACTAATTTCAGCCCCGCTCGGCTGACAGTCCAGTCGTCCAGTCGAGGTTTTGAGGGTTTGCCGTATTGTTATGGTGCTGATCTTCAGGCGAGATTTTAATCCAAGGTCCCATCTGCTTGATTCATTGGTTGAGGCAGATATTAAAAATTCCCTGGCGCTCTTTGAAGTAGTAGAGGGAGTTTCCCTGATGCCTTGGCTAATATTCGCCTTTCCATCAACACTAAAAGAGATAAAGTGATTATTAATCTCATCTGCAATGAAGGAAAAGTGAGGTGCTTTGAGGTGTTTCTTGGAGATGTAATAAATGCAAGTCTATGTTTTCTTCTGGCTATCTTCAAATATTGGGTTTGTAATCTGAGTAGGTGCTAATCCATCCTCATGGTCTTTCTGTCCTATGCTCAGATTTATGCTCCTTCCTTGGCCAAGTCCTAATGCCGTTTGCCAGCTGAGTGTGTGGGCCGGTGACCTGCTCTCCTTAATCATCTACTGAGAATTGTATGGAAGTGGAACAAGATAAGTTGCCCTCTGATATTCCTGCTTTCCTCATGTTGAAGTGCCTGCTTTCACCTTTGGTTTCAGTTTCAATATTTTGTAGCAACTGTTGGGGGTGGGAGGGGGGGCGGGTGCCATTGAAATGTTTTCCTATTTATTTCCATGTTGAAATCTTTACTGCTTTTATTCAGATCCAGCACAGATTAACAGATTTTGCGTCTCTCAAATACACACTGCAAGTACTAAGTGGAACTAACGTAGGAATTCTTAGCCTACCTCCTGTTGGTCACGAGTCTATAGCATACAATTGTCCTCAAAATTGCTGTAATTGAGACTAATGGTGGGCCATCCCACTAAGAGATGGAATAAAGATGGCAATGTGGGAATCCTGGTGGTATAGGACTTGATGTTGTCACACAAGCTTGAGGGGGTGCAGAACTTTATTTAACCCATGCTTTATCTGAATTGAGAGTGCTTGAGATGGAAGTGGTGTGCAAAGAAAAATCATTCCATTTTCCAGCATCTCACTGATGAGCAGAAATACACACAAGAAAAAAAAAGTCTACATATTCATCATACGCTTTGGAATTGACGTTCTCCCTGTCCAATGTCCTAGATACACCGATACCTTTCTTCCAGCCTCGTTGTTGTGCAGATTCATCAGCCTCCTGGCATTTTTTTTGATCTCCCTTGCATCTACGAATTTCCTTGAGAACTCGATTCCATATTTGATGTCTGCAGAGCAGCCTCCCCATTTCCAGCCCTCCTCCTGGTTGTAGTAGCCCTGTTTCTCTCGGTCACAGCCACAGTTGCTCAGGTTTCCCTGACTGCAGGCAGCAGTCACTGCATGAGCCACACCAGCCGCGGTGATGGCGTAAGTGAACGCTGCTTCTCGGCTACCTGCAGACACAGGATGACAACCATTAGGACATGTCTCAGGTACATGTGGGCTTTTTTGAAATCTCTCAAGTGATTTTTTGAAAAAAAACATTTTTGAAGCATTAATAAAAAAGTGCATTAAATGGTTCATTTAATCACAGAATATCAGACAATCAAACACACTGAATGACAACAGAATATTCTCTTGTGGAGACCATTCACTGACGTTCTTGGAATACCAGAAATGCACCATCTAAAATGAAAAGAAACTTTCCCATCATTAAAAGCAAAACCCAGGCTTTCATTTATCCATTTATTTATTTAAATTAAACAGGCTGGCAGTAAGAGCAGTTGAAGCTGAGGTGATTAAATTCTTTAATAGGGGCTGGATAAATAAATTGTATGGAAAAGGATATGTGGTTCTAGGGATCGGTATAGAGACAGATGATCATTCCATGGGTATAATGGTTCCTGTGGTGTGGGCAGAGAGGGTAAGGTTGCCCAGAGGACAGCAGACCATTGTTGATTTGGAGTTGTCGAGATGGGTCAATATCCTCACGGTTTTTTTGTAACTATCTTTTGAGACTCAGGGATTTTTTAATGCAGAATTTCCCCTCTGGGGAATAAATGTTAGGGACAGATTCTACAATGTACCTGGTGTATGGGACCACAGATGAGTGAGCTTGGTGGCTGAATGGTTTTATTCTCTTTCCAAGCCAAAGATGGAGATATTGGGATGGGTCAGCAAAAGGTTGGTCGTGGATTTAGGTCTTAATGGGGGCGGGGCGGTGGTTGATGAAGAGATGGGAGAAGTTTTGGGAGGGAATTTCAAAGCATGGGATTCAACATAGAAGCAATTAAAAGGAGTATTTAAAAACTAGCAGCATTCAAAACAAGTTTGTTTACAGGGTTGCCACATTGCTGCCACAAACCTGCAATCATTCTGAAACCTCAGTCACGTTTAAGCATCCTCCACTCCCCTAATTGGTGATACAGAATTAAATGCATGGAAGTCTGTTTCTCACCCAATTGCTAATGGAAAATCATGGAAATACCAATGGTTTTATAATCTCTCAATCAATTGAAATGTTGCAGAGTGCTATCACGGTGCACATAGCTTCAAAGAAAATTTCATTTTGTCTGGACATCATTCTCATCGCTGGCAGTAAATCTCATCTCCCTGTATTATTGACAGTAATAACACAAAATAGCCTGGATTGAGAAAAGGTCTTTCAGCCCATTAAGACAAGTTGCCCTACAATGGACTCCACCCTGTCTATTCAGTTTGCTAAGAGAAAGTTTCCAAGGAAATGACTGCAGGGTATAAATCACAGCCCTGGTTGCTTTGCGTTATCTCTGCCAAAAGATCCTCAAACTGGAATTCACATCATCCGTGTACATAGAAACATGGAAAATAGGTGCAGGAGCAGGCCATTCGGCCCTTCGAGCCTGCACCATCATTCAATATGGTCATGGCTGATCATGCAACTTCAGTACCCCATTCTTGCCTTCTCTCCATAACCCCTGATCCCTCTACCCATAAGAACCACATCTAACTCCCTTTTGAATATGTCCAACGAACTGGATTCAACAACTTTCTGTGGTAGAGAATTCATAGGTTCACAATTCTCTGGGTGAAAAAGTTTCTCCTCAACACGGTCGTATATGACTTACCTCTTATCCTTCGTCTGTGACCCCTCGTTCTGGACTTCCCCAACATTGGGAAAATTCTTCCTGCATCTAACCTGTCCAATCCCATCAAAATTTTATATGTTTCTATGAGATCCCCTCTCATTCTTCTAAGTTCCAGTGAGTATAAGCCTAGTCGATCCAGTTTTTCTTCATATGTCAGTCCTGCCATCCCGGGAATCAGTCTGGTGAACCTTCGCTGCACTCTCTCAATAGCAAGAATGTCCTTCCTCAGATTAGGAGACCAAAACTGCACACAATACTCAAGGTGTGGTCTCACCAAGGCCTGTATAACTCCCTGCTCCTATACTCAAATCCTTTCGCTATGAAGGCCAACATGCCATTTGCTTTCTTTACTGCCTGCTGTACCTGTATGCCTACTTTCAATGACTGATGTACCATGACACCCCAGTCTCGTTGCACCTCCCCTTTTACTAATCTGTCACCATTCAGAAAATAATCTGCCTTCCTGTTTTTGCCACCAAAGTGGATAACCTCACACTTATCCACATTATACTGCATCTGCCATGCATTTGCCCATTCACCTAACCTATGTAAGTCACCCTGCAGCCTCTTAGCATCCTCCTGACAGCTCACACTGCCAGCCAGCTTAGTGTCATCTGCAAACTTGGAGAAGTTACACTCAATTCCTTCATCCAAATCAATAATATATATTGTAAATAGCTGGGGTCCCAGCACTGAACCCTGCGACACCCCATTAGTCATTGCCTTCCATTCTGAAAAGGACCCGTTAATCCCGACTCTCTGCTTCCTGTCTGCCAACCAGTTCTCTAGCCACATCAATACATTACACCCAATCCCATGTGCCTTAATTTTGCACACTAATCTCTTGTGTGGGACATTGCCAAAAGCCTTTTGAAAGTCCAAATATACCACATCCACTGGTTCTCCCTTATCCACTCTACTAGTTACATCCTCAAAAAATTCTAGAAGATTTGTCAAACACTGTTTCTTGAAGAGCTACGAAGAGACAAACCTGACTGTTTCATTCAGAAGTCTTATCAGACTCTAAACGGAGAGCTTTCCATAGGAGTTTTTTCTGCGGGAAGTGCTTATTGGTAAATTATGCTCCCCAGCCTGTGATTTACTGTCCATTAACTTTAATACCAGGGCAAGGAAAATGACAAACTTATCCTTGAGAGGTCCTGTTAAAAGGTATATAAACCCCTCGTGAACTCCTTCTGTTTTTATGTTTTTTAATATTGTACAGCTTCAGTATTTCCTGTGACTTACTGCTCCTCTGTATTAGCCAACCTAGAAAGGAGACGTGGGTGGTTTTAGTTGGTATGCATTGGTTTGGCGATGTGTTATTTTCTACCTTTTGGGTGGGAGAATGAATTGTGGCTAGATATTCTACATAATCTCCAGTGCTCTATATACATGGTTGATTGTCAAAAACAGGAGCATTAATCCTTACACAACAATACAAGAGCCCAGGCTCCAGTTCATAGGAAACTTGATGGCCCTGAAAATCCAAATACTGAATCCTGCTGGCATCGCTTCTGCTGATGCATTCCAGCACTGACCCCATTGGAGTTCGTGGGGTGAGCAGGGGGCACTTAATTTGACCACTGCACGGACATCTCTAGTGCCCACCTGCCCTATAGATCTGGAAAATCCCCATGCCTGCCAACCATCAGGGGATGGGAGTTCCCAGTATGCCCTCCCTATGAGATCCCAGCCCTATCACTTTCAGCCCCAGAAAAATAATATAGCCTTTATTTGGGGATCTATGCCATGCCCACGCCTGCACCCCAACTGTCACCCATTTGGAGGCCAGTACGACTCATTTCACTCAGGGTCCTGCTCTTCAGTAAGAATCCTGGTCCCGACTTAGAAGTGGGAATTCTCAGTGTAGGGAGTGTCCGCTCCTGACACCATGCCCCAGAACCACAGGCCTTGTGATGAGCATGCAGAGGTTCAGTCCCCTTACAAGATCTAGCCGAAAATCCCAGAAGTAGCGAGGACCTGCCGTTTCCCAGTGGGTTTTGCCAGACTGTCACCAGTTATAGAGAGACTCTTGAGGAATGGAACCTGCCTTTTAGCCATCGACAGAACAAATGTCTTAGAAATAAATCTCCTCCCCCCGCCCTCCCGGTGTAACAATGTACAACCCAGGCTGTTCTCCTGCTCCTCCCAGCAACATGTTAAAGTGTAACAGCGAAGGAGTTCCTTTCCTGTGGCCTTGATCTCGGAACACTGTGTAGTATGAAGAAGAAGAAAAATAAAATAGAAAATAAGACCTTTTTCTACATGTTTATGTAGCAGTGATCATAGACTTTGCTGCAGAGAAAACAAAACCTGGTTTGCTAAAGATGTTCTTGGCTGCGTTCTCACCACGAGGCACCAATTCAAAGAAATCTCCTAGCATGTCTGCAGTTACAGAAGGTCTGTATAAAAGGAGAATTCTCACAAGCCAGACAATCACTAGCTATGCCATAGTGTTTTCTACCCTGCTGACTTCAAGACTTCAATATGAGAATACTAATTATATTCAAAAGTTGGGGAGCTTTGGCCAGGTTGAAGAAAAAGCCGGTCATCATAAAACACAGAGCTGTGTACTTGGGAGGGGGAGGGGGGAAGCATAGAATATCCAGTTTGTACAACAAAATCCTTTTCCTTTTGAGACGGTGATTCCAAGACAGTAATCAAATCTCAAGATACAAATCTTGTCCTCAGCTCTGAAGATCAATTATGAATGGCTTATCATCACCCAAACCAGATTCAGGTTTAGATTGTAAATTCCTCTGTAGGTGTTTTTGAATGTTTTTCTTTAATGTGCTGACTCGTTGTGTCATATCACCAAAAGCAGTCCAAAATGTCATCATTCTAAAAGAGAAGAGCAGGGGACTTATCCCCGGTGTCTTGACCAATATTTATCCCTCAAAAAGGGATGCTTATGTCACATATCAACGGCTAAATAATCTTTAGAGGAATATAGAAAGATAAGAGGTAAAATTAAAAAGGATATTAGGAATGCTAAGAGAGAGCACGAGAAATTCTTGGCCAGTAAAATTAAGGAAAATCCTTCTATAAATATATTAAGAGTAAAAGGGTAACTAAGGAAAGGGTAGGGCCTATTGGAGACCATGAGTGTAATCTTTGTGAGGAGGCGGAAGATGTTGATAGGGTTCTTAATGAATACTTTTCATCTGTTTTCACAAAGGAAAGGGGCAATGCAGATACTGCTATAGAGCAGGAGTGTGATATTCTGGATGAAATAAATATAGTGAGAGAAAAAGTATTAAGGGGTTTAGCAGCTTTGAAAGTAGATAAGTCCCCAGGCCTGGATGAAATGCATCCCAGGTTGTTGAGCGAAGTAAAAGAGGAAATAGCAGAGGCCTTGACCATCATTTTTCAGTCCTCTTTGGATATGGCATGGTGCCGGAGGATTGGAGGACTGCTAATGTAGTATCCTTGTTTAAGAAGGGAAAAAGGATAGGCCAAGTAATTACAGGCCTGTCAGCCTAACGTCAGTGGTGGGAAAATTATTGGAAAAAATCCTGAAAGACAAGATAAATCTGCATTTGGATAGGCAAGGATTAATTAGGGACAGTCAGAACAGATTTGTTAAGGGAAGATTGTGTTTGACTAAACTGATTGAATTTTTTGAGGAGGTAACCAAGAGGGTCAATGAGGGTAGTGCGTACGATGTAGTATATATGGACTTTAGCAAGGCTTTTGACAAGGTCCCACATGGTAGACTGTCATGCAGGTTAAAGCCCATGGGATCCAGGGCAAAGTGGCAAGTTGGATCCAAAATTGGCCTGGAGGTAGGAAGCAAAGGGTAATGATTGATGGATGTTTTTGTGACTGGAAGGATGTTTCCAGCGGGGTTCGCAGGGCTCAGTACTGGGTCCTTTGCTTTTTGTGGTATATATCAATGATTTAGATTTGAATACAGGAAGTATGATTAAGAAGTTTGCAGATGACACTAAAAGTGGCTGTGTGGTTGATAATGAAGAGGAAAGTCATGGGCTGCAGGAGGATATCAATCTATTGGTCAGGTGGGCAGAGCAGTGGCAAATGGAATTTAATTCAGAGAAGTGTGAGGTGATGCACTTTTGGAGGGTTAATAAGGAAAGGGTATACACCTTAAGCGGTAGGCCACTTAATAGTATAGATGAACAAAGGGACCTTGGAGTGCTTGTCCACAGATCCCTGAAAGTAGCAGGCCAGGTGGATGAGGTGGTTAAGAAGGCATATGGAATACTTGTCTTTATTGGCCAAGGCATAGAATATAAGAGCAGGGAGGTTATGCTTAAATTGTATAATACTTTGGTTAGGCCACAGCTGGAGTACTACATGTAGTTCTGGTCGCCGTATTATAGGAAGGACGTGATTGCACTAGAGAGGGTGCAGAGGAGATTTACTAGGGTGCTGCCTGGAATGGAGATTCTTAGTTATGAGGACAGATTGGAGAGGCTGGGTTTGTTCTCATTGGATCAGAGGAGATTGAGAGGAGATCTCATCAGGGTGTACAAAATATTGAGGGGCCTGGACATAGTGGATATTTCCATTGGTGGAGGGGGCTATTACGAGGGGGCATAGTTTTAAGGTGTTTGGTGGAAGGTTTAGAGGAGATTTGAGGGGGGGCTTCTTTACGCAGAGGGTTGTGGGGATCTGGAACTCGCTGCCTGGAAGAGTGGTGGATGCAAAAACCCTTACCACTTTTAAGAGATGGTTGGATGGGCACTTAAAGTGCCGTAACCTGCAGGGTTACGGACCTAGAGCTGGTAATTGGGATTAGACGAGCTGGCCCCTTATTGGTTGGTGCAGATACAATGGTAAGTACTGCAGAGAATAGAATACAGCCAGGGTGATCTCCTGGACTAGTTTCGATGGCCTGGATGGGTCAGAGGAATTTTCCCAGATGTTTTCTCCCTTAATTGGCCTGGGTTTTTAATCTCTCCCAGGAGATCACATGGCTCCAGTTGGGGTAGAGTGTAGATGTTTTTAGTATAAGGGGTGTTGCAGTGGTGTGGGGCTGGGTGCTCTTTGCCTTTCCGTTATTGTTCATGGGTTTGCATGTAACCTTTAGGGCTGCTGATCAAGGGCCGTGTGGCTCTTTGTCGGCCTGCGCAGACACGATGGGCCGAAATGGCCTCCTGCGCTGTAAATTTCTGTGCTTCTAATCAACATCATCATCACAGGCAGTCCCTATGATGATGATGATGATGTTGATTGAGGGATAAATATTGGCCAAGACAACTCCCTTGCTCTTCTTCGAAATAGTGCCATGGGATCTTTTATGTCCACCTGAGAGAGCAGACGAGACCTCGGTTTAACGTCTCTTCCGAAAGACGCCACCTCTGACAGCGCAGCATTTCCTTCGCACTGCACTGGAGTGTCAGCCTAGATTTTTCTGCTCAAGTCCCTGGAGTGGGACTTGAACTCACAACCTTCTGACTCAGAGGTGAGTGTGCTACCCACTAAGCCACAGCTGACAATACCAGAAACAGCCTGGATTGTTCGTTCCATAATTGCTACCTGACCTGCTGAGTGTTTCCAGCATTTTTGTTTTTTGTTGCTAACTTTACCTATAGATTTTTTAAAGAAAGGTGCCTATGGCAAATATCTCTTTTAGAATAATATTTTCGACTGCTCTTGGTGGACATGACACAGCGAGACAGCACATTAAAAAAAAACAAATACAATAAAAAAAACATCTAGAGAGGAAATTACAATCTGAATCTGGTGTTTGGGTGATGATAAGCCAATCATAATTAATCTTCAGAGCTGAGGACAAGATTTGAATCCTGAGATTTGATTACTGTCTTGGAATCACCGTCTCAAAAAATTAAAGGATTTTTTTGTACATCACTAACAGATTAAATGGCCATTATCACGTTGCTGTTTATGGGAGCTTGCTGTGTGAAAATTGGCTGCTGTGTTTCCCACATTACAACAGTGTCGATACTCCGAAAGTACTTCATTGGCTGTAAAGACCTTTGAGACTTCCGGTGGTCGTGAAAGGTGCTATATAAATCCAAGTCTTTCTTTTTATTGATCCTTCCTCAGAAAGAAAGGGGGAGAAATTGGGGTTCTTTAATGAAGGGGAGGGCCCTTTCCACGTGGCAACAGTACGCAATGCTACACCCTTCTCCATGTGCTTACACGCCGCTCACTCCCCACAGAGGAAATGGAGCGTGTTATTTTGCGCTCCATTTGCTCTCGGGCAGTAAGCCCAATATCGCGAGCGGGGCGGGACTTCCATGCCTGGCACAGGAACTCTTGTCTTGCGGCTGTAACCGTCCCCAAACAGGATGCTACGCAATTCTCCCCCCGCCCCCCCCAAAAGACTTGCAATTATATAGTGCCTTTCACAACCACTGGACATCCCAAAGCGCTTTACAGCCAATGAAGTACTTTTTTGAAAAAAGTGTATTCACTGTTGTCATGTAGGATATCTATTTTCTCCACAGATTCTGCCTCACCTGCTGAGTGTTTCCAGCGTTTTCTATTTCAGATTTGCAGCAATTTCTTTTTTGTAGATAAAGTTAGAATTCATTAGTAAACAGGCTTGTGTTTCTGTTCTTTTTCTTTCCCTCCACGATTGGTGTTGAAATAGCTATGGGTGAATTTGAAAGAGACCTAAGAGTTTTAATAGATTTACACTCAACATGTCCAACTCATGCAGAGCAACAGTCAACAATGCCAATGGAATATTGAACCATGCAGCCAAAACACTAGGATACAATTCATGATCAAACTGTGCAATGATCAAACTGTGGTCAGGCCACATCAAAAATACTGGCTTAAAAGTTGCGGTCGTGACGTGCCTCTGGAGTACATCGCCGGCCTGCGAAAAGAATACGCACCTACCTGATGTTGGCCCTACTGTGTAAACTTGCGCTCCGACGCTGTGAGTCGGAGGGCAGCATAATGGCCCAGGGATCCCAGCGGCACTGGGATACCTGGGACCATGTGGGCCTGATCCTCCAATCAGGAAACAGATTGCCTGTCTTTCATTTAAATTCCGACATTACTTCATTATTGCAGCCTTTAAAATACATACAGATTTAGCTTTTAATGTGGGAATCCAGTTCATTACTCATAATTCCCACTGCTAAACAAATACTGTGCACTGTGCAGAAAGTTATGAAATGTGAACATTATTTTTAAAAAACCCCGCAGCTTTAACATACACTAGGATTGCTTCTCATTAAAGCTTTTAATGTTCCTGAATGTCGTTTAATTTTTTTTAAAGCATTTTTTTTTCCATTTCGGATATCCCCTTAGGCTATAGAAATAGGCCCTGCGTCCGTTTGCATCAGCCGTAAAATTTGCGGACGTAGTTGCTGAGCAGTTGGTGGGCCTTCAACCCAACTCTGTGCCAGCAATTAGGTTTCGGTGGCAGTGCGGATGATCTGTCAAAGCATATGTTGACAGATCGCAGGTTCGGGATTTAGCACAGTGGAAATCCCGAACATGCGATGGATTTCAAAGGCGGTATGACGGCATGCTCTGAGAGTACGCCATCATACCTACCACAAAATCTGGGCCACTAGTCCAGTTTTGGTCATTAAGACACAAAGGAGACATTCAAGCAGTGGAGGCAGTGCAGAGAGCAGTCACAAGGCTTGTTGTGTATCTGTAAAGCATGCAAACCCATTTTCTGCCACCAGGGAACTCATCCCCTGAAGTCCCAAGGGATCCTAGCATCCCTTGGGAGCATTGTATATAAGCCAGCCCCTAAGGCCTGTTCCTCACTCTGGAGTGTCTTATTAAAGACTGAGGTCACTGTTACTTTAACCTCCCTGTGTGCAGTCTAATCTGTGTTAGGAACACAATAACTGGCGACGAGAATACGAATCCAACACAAAGATGCAGTAAACTGTGGGCATCCTGGAGAAGTTCTCGGAGGGTGAGGACTGGGAAGCCTATGTCGAACGGCTAGACCAGTACTTTGTAGCCAACGAGCTGGACGGAGAAGGAAGTGCTGCAAAAATGAGAGCGGTCCTCCTCACAGTCTGCAGGGCACCAACCTACAGCCTCATGAAGAATCTTCTGGCTCCGGTGAAACCCACAGATAAGTTGTATGAGGAGCTGTGTATACTGATTCAGAAGCATCTTAACCTGAGGGAGAGCGTGCTGATGGCGAGATATCGGTTCTACATGTGCCAGCGATCTGAAGGTCAGGAAGTGGCGAGCTACGTCGCTGAGCTAAGGCGACTTGCAGGGCAATGTGAGTTTGATGACTACCTGGAGCAAATGCTCAGAGACTTTTTTGTACTGGGCATTGGCCACGAGACCATCCTACGAAAATTTTTGACTGTAGAGACACTGACCCTCAGTAAGGCCATTGCAATAGCACAGGCGTTTATGTCCACCAGTGATAACACCAAACAAATCTCTCAGCACACAAGTGCTAGCAATGTTCATAAATTAACTAGAACTGTGTTTGCGAGCAGAAATGTACAGGGCAGAAACCATGAGTCTCCAACTGCCAGCAGGCCTCAGGTGACCCAGATGACTCAGAGTCCACAACAAAGGATGAATGCAAGGCAATTCACACCTTGTTGGCGTTGTGGAGGCTTCCATTCAGCCTATTCATGCCGCTTCAAAGGGTATGTTTGCAAGAGCTGTGGAATAATGGGGAACCTCCAACGAGCTGCAAGCTCTGCAAAACCTGCTAACTACCACGTGGCAGAGGAAGATCGGTCCATGGTGGATCAAAGCAATTTTGAGCCTCAGAGAGGAGGCAGATGCTGAAGTACACGGGATGCACACATTTTCGACGAAATGTCCACCTATAATGCTAAACATAAAACTGAATGGCTTACCCATAGCCATGGAACTGGAGACTGGCGCTAGCCAATCCATCATGAGTAAAAAAATGTTTGAGAGACTGTGGTGCAACAAGGCACTCAGATCAGCCCTGAGCCCCATCTACACGAAACTGAGAGTGTACATCAAAGAGCTTATCACTGTCCTGGGCAGCGCCATGGTCAAGGTCACCTACGAGGGCACGGTGCATGAACTGCCACTCTGGATTGTCCCAGGCGATGGCCCCACACTGCTTGGAAGGAGCTGGCTGGGCAAAATCCACTGGAACTGGGATGACATCCGAGCGCTATCACATGTCAATGAGGCCTCATGTACCCAGGTTCGGAACAAATTTCCTTCTCTTTTGAGCCAGGCATTGGAAACTATTCCGGGGTGAAGGTGCGGATCCACTTGGTCCCAGAGGCACGACCCATTCACCACAAGGCGCGAGCGGTACCTCACATGATGAGGGAGAGAGTGGAAATCGAGCTGGACAGGCTGCAACACGAGGGCATTATCTCCCCAGTTGAATTCAGCGAGTGGGCCAGCCCGATTGTTCCAGTACTCAAAAGTGATGGCACGGTCAGGATTTGCGGCGATTATAAAGTAACTATTAATCGTTTCTCGCTACAGGACCAATACCGGCTACCCAAGGCAGACGACCTATTTGCGACGCTGGCAGGAGGCAAGACGTTCATCAAGCTCGACCTGACTTCGGCCTACATGACACAGGAGCTGGAGGAGTCTTCGAAGGGCCTCACCTGCATCAACACGCACAAGGGACTGTTCATCTACAACAGATGCCCGTTTGGAATTCAGTCGGCTGCAGCGATCTTCCAGAGAAACATGGAGAGCCTACTCAAGTCGGTACCACACATGGAGGTCTTTCAGGATGACATATTGGTCACGGGTCAGGACACCGCCGAGCATCTACAAAACCTGGAGGAGGTCCTCCAGCGACTGGATCGCGTGGGGCTGTGGCTGAAGAGGTCGAAATGCGTCTTCATGGCAACAGAAGTGGAGTTTTTGGGGAGAAAGATCGCGGCGGACGGCATTCGGCCCACAGACGCCAAGACAGAGGCTATCAGGAACGCGCCCAGACCACAGAATGTCACAGAGCTGCGGTCGTTCCTGGGACTCCTCAACTATTTTGGTAACTTTCTACCGGGGTTAAGCACCCTTTTAGAGCCCCTACATGTGTTATTGCGCAAAGGTGAGAACTGGGTATGGGGAAAAATCCAAGTAATTGCTTTTGAGAAAGCCAGAAACATTTTATGCTCCAACAAGCTGCTTGTATTGTATAACCCGTGTAAAAGACTTGTGCTAGTATGTGATGCGTCATCGTACGGAGTCAGGTGTGTATTATATACAACAAGCTAACGTTGCGGGGAAGTTGCAACCTGTCACCTATGCTTCCAGGAGCTTGTCTAAGGTCGAGAGGGCCTACAGAATGATTGAGAAAGAGGCATTAGCGTGTGTGTTAGGGGTAAAGAAAATGCATCAGTACCCATTTGGCCTCAAATTTGAGCTGGAAACTGATCACAAGGCCCTCATATCCCTGTTCGCTGAAAACAAGGGGATAAATACTAATGCCTCAGCGCGAGTGCCCACCTTTGTACGCGGGCTATCAGCGTATAACTATACTATCCGCCACAGGCCAGGCACCGAGAACTGTGCAGATGCTCTCAGTTGGCTACCATTACCCACCACGGGGATGGAAATGGCGCAGCCTGCAAACTTGTTGATGGTGGTGCAGCCCGCAGACTTGTTAATGGTCATGGAAGCGTTTGAAAATAATAAATCACCTGTCACAGCCCGCCAGATTAGGACTTGGACCAGCCAAGATCCTCTACTGTCCTTAGTAAAAAAAAAACTGTGTACTGCATGGGAGCTGGGCCAGCATCCCCGTTGAAATGCAACAGCCAATCAAGCCGTTCCAGCGGCGAAAGGTCAAGCTGACCATTCAGGCAGACTGCCTGTTGTGGGATAACCACGTAGTGCTACCAGAAAAGGGCAGGGAGACGTTCATCTCGGACCTCCACAGCACACACCCGGGTATAGTAATGATGAAAGCGATAGCCAGATCCCACGTGTGGTGGCCCGGTATCGATTCTGACTTAGAGTCCTGTGTACGGCAATGCAGTGTGTGTGCTCAGTTGAGCAGCGCGCCCAGAGAGGCACCACTAAGTTTGTGATCCTGGCCCTCCAGACCATGGTCGAGGATCCATGTCGACTATGCAGGCCTGTTTCTCGGTAAAATGTTCCTGGTGGTGGTGGATGCTTTTTCAAAATGGATTGAATGTGAAATAATGTCGGGAAGCACCGCCACCACCACCATTGAAAGCCTGAGGGCTATGTTTGCCACCCACGGCCAGTGACAACGGGCCATGTTTCACCAGTGCCGAATTTAAAGAATTCATGACCCGCAATGGGATCAAACATGTCACCTCGGCCCCGTTTAACCCAGCCTCCAATGGGCAGGCAGAGCGGGCAGTACAAACAATCAAACAGAGCCTTAAACGAGTCACAGAAGGCTCACTCCAAACCCGCCTGTCCCGAGTACTGCTCAGCTACCGGCGAGATCCCACTCGCTCACAGGGGTGCCCCTGGCTGAGCTACTCATGAAAAGGACACTTAAAACCAGACTCTTGCTGGTTCACCCCAACCTGCATGATCAGGTATCGAGCAGGCGGCAGCAATAAAATGTAAACAATGGTCGCGCCACTGTGTCACGGAAAATTGATCTGAATGACCCTGTGTATGTGCTAAACTATGGACATGGTCCCAAGTGGATCGCGGACACGGTGATAGCTAAAGAAGGGAGTAGGGTGTTTGTAGTCAAACTAGACAATGGACAAAGTTGCAGAAAGCACCTGGACCAAACGAGGCTGCGGTTCACAGACTGCCCTGAGAAACCCACAGCAGACATCACCTTTTTCGAGCCCACGACACACACCCAAAGGACCAGCGACACCACCCCGGACCAGGAAATCGAACCCATCACGCCCAACAGCCCAGCAAGGCCAGGCTCACCCAGCAGCCCTGCAGGGCCAACAACATGCCAGCCCAGCAAGGGCACAGCCAACACACCAGAACAGACATCTGTACCGAGGCGGTCCACCAGGGGAAGAAAGGCTCCCGACCGCCTCACCTTGTAAATAGTTTTCACTTTGACTTGGGGGAGGGGGGGGCGGCGGGTGGTGGTGGGGGAGTGATGTTGTGTATCTGTAAAGCATGCACTCCCATGTTCCGCCACCAGGGAGCTCATCCCGTGAAGTCCCAAGGGATCCCAGCATCCCTTGGGAGCACTGTATATAAGCCGGCCCCTAAGGCCTGTTCCTCACTTTGGAGTGTCTTATTAAAGACTGAGGTCACTGTTACTTTAATCTCCCTGTGTGCAGCCTCATCTGTGTTAGGAACACAATAAGGCTGATCTCTCGTTTCAAAGCTCTGAAGAATGACTGATGAGATTTGAACTTTTCAACCTGGGAAAAAGAGCCCTAAAAAGTGATCATTTCGAGATATTTGGTAGTTACTGGAAAAGTAAATCTGGCAATATTACTTTAAAATAAATTATAAGAGTGGGACAAGGGGATGCAAGTTCAAACCAGTAAAAGATCAATTTAGAACAGATATCAGGAATACTTCTTCACACAAAGAGTGATTAAGACTTGGAATGGATTCCCAGATAGAGTGATAGAGATGAAACCCTGGAATCATCCACGAATTGGATAGAGGCTGTAATGGGGCTGATGCTTTAGGGTCTTTGTGGATGAATGAATTAATACGGGCCAAATGGCCTTCCTAATCTGTGATTAGCTTTTGATTTTGTGTTTTTTGAATATTACTTCAAAAGTGAGCATCAGTGACTTCAGTGGGAGAACTATTTGGAAAGACTTACTGAACTCAACAGGCTGAGGGAGCTGAAGTATCACAAAAAGGTAAGGATGTTAATGCAGAGAACCAACTGACAGGAAATACTGAGTCCAATAGGTATCACAGGATACTAGCTGGAAGTAGTGACATGTCATGACAATGTCAAGGAGTTGAATTAACACTGGGAGGTGTTCATTCACATTCCAGCAGGCTAAACACCCCATTCTGGTTGAAAGACTATCTGCAGGTGATGATTCAGTTCCCCTACAATGTCGAGCCCAATAACTCTTCCTGTACAGTCCCTCCTAAATTGTCACCTCTCCACTTTAAAGAGTATCATTGAGCCGTAAAATGTAGTTGACAACATTTTCTTAAGTGACTAAATGCATGATAGATGATATAATTTGCACCAAAGATCATTATCAAGTTGACTGTGTCTTTTGATACTGCACGTCAGAAAGCGCTTCTGCACTTTAAGACTGTTTTGAGTGAGTATCTCGAACTGACTTCTATGTATTACTTTCCCATTTTGATGGTGTCTCGTGCTTCTGATCTCATGTAGGCCTGTTGGAGACCTAATCAACTTCCAAAGGGCCTATAGGAGACTGAAAAGCCTAAGTTTCTTCAGTCTTCATAACTCAGACCCCTGACTTTGGGAATCAGCCTCGTGACTCTTTCCTGCACTGCCTCGAGCACCTGAATGGCTCCCTTGTTTCTTGGTGACCAGAACTGGACGCGGTATTCAAGGTGTGGTCTGATGAGAGCATCGTAAGGTTTGATCACCACCTCCTCTGATTTATATTCTACTTATACATGTTTCTGAACAGACGTTGAGTAGGGCTGGGGACACGCATCATCAAGGTATGTAAGAATGTTTGAATGAGAAAAGGCTGTTCAACCCAATGTAGCTCATCTGGTCTGACTAGATCCATACTGACCATGATCACCTCCCCTCCCTGAAGCCTGAAGTAATCTCTGGTGAATGAGGATTCTCTCTCGTTTTTTGCTGACAGGTGTGAGTGCTGACAGTTTTTACATGTTGCTATCTCTAAATCACCTTTCTACTTGCTGCAAAGAAAGAGGTAACATACAAAATTGCCCTCTGGAGTACTACTCACCCCAGTGCCAACAGTTGTATGGGCATCACATAGATATCAGCCCCTGCAGCAAATTCACTGCTCGCAAACAAAAAAAGGTGGTGTATGTATATTTGAATCTATTGGCAAGGTACCACATCTTGGGCTGAGGGGCTGGGCAGGTGACCTGCACCCAAGCCTCTTCCCCCATATTGGTCAGGAGATGGTTACTTGTTGGGGCTTACAGTCACCTGGGGTGGCTCATCCTCCAGTTTCCTTTCTCCTTTTCCTGTGGATGAAGCATCTGATTTCACTGGACACCTTGCCCCCACCACCCAAACCTGATGTCAGAAGCTACAGTCGAGATCAGGGACTCATAATCAGGAATATAATAGAAATAGGCTTGTGCCCTGCCTCATATGTATCCCTACATCTAATCCCAGGGATCCTCAACTGTAATTTGCTGTTGCATTTTATTCTTTAAATTCTTCACTTAGATTGGCTCCTTGTAACTCACTCTTCTCCATATAAGGTGTGCTTCAGCCATTTCTTATTATCTATCTGGATCTTTATAGTCCAAATTGAGGACAGTTTGTATCAGAGTATCAAATAAAATTTAATCTAGTCCAACTTGCTGCTTGATGTCTATTCTTTATCTAATGTACAATCTGTACATGTTTGTAACTCCGGTGGAATGTTGCATATCCACCCTGTTCCATTATTTTCCAAACACACACACACACTCACACGCACGCGCACACACACACAGTGTGCTGTAATATCCATTGTTTGAGTCATAGCAGAAGGCATTTAACATGATGTTCTGAGTCAAAACTTGGGGGGTGGGGGAGAAGAAGGATTGTTGGAGTGCTAGATCTAAATTTGTGAACACCATTTTACATTCACAGAACAATGTCTTCCCAGCAATTAGTAGTATATGGGGCATATTTTCCTTCTGGTCTCTTTAGCTGCCTTGAATAACCAGTTTAAAAAAAATTCCTGACATCGTGAAATGTTATCATGGCAATAATACTTTGCAAAAAGAGGGTTCCGTTCTACATTGTGGTTTATTCTTCCTCATTCTCTTGGCTTGAATCTGATTTCCATCTGGAGTAACTTTTCCTAAGGCTTTTATTTTTTATATATTACAAAGTTATGCTTGAGTTGATGCTGTAATTTTGCAGATTTTATTACATGATTGTTTCCTTTAATTTCAATGTACATAACGTTGCAGTGGCTTAGCATTTTTCGCTCCCCCATTCTGATCTGGGTTGAATCCAGCCGAGATTGGCGGTAATGGTCCCAAATGATATAAGTTGAACAGTTTCAACCCAGTACCTTTTATTGCTGCAGGTTCATGTCCCAAAGTTACCCATAATTTAGAGCAATTAGTAATCTTACTGGGAGAATACAAGTCAGCGAGTGTGGAAAATAATAATGTCCCATTAGCACACTGATTAGAAATTGTAGAGTAACTTTTACTCTACATCCAGCCTAAAGTGTTCCTGATTTAGGAGTGTTTGAAATTGATACTAGGTGGCAACAATAATAACTCTATTCCCTATCATCCAAAAATTGTCATCTCATTGAGCATTAAAAAAATCACCAAACAACTGAGTTTGTGCTGTGCAAGTGTAAAACGAGTTTCTGCCCAAACTGAATAATCTTCATCCAAGCCCACTGTGTACATGAACTGAAACATAACCCAGTGTGGTCACTATTGCCAACATGTGGTTCAGAGGTGCAGTGGGCATGAATATACCATTCAACTCACCAACCCTGATCCTTTCAGCAGAACATGCAATGCGTTCAATGTTTTAAGGAGGTGATAAAGTACAGGTAAAATTTCCAAGAGCTAACTGTGGAATTTCACAAAAACTAATCAAGCTAAACTCAGATGTTCATCCAGAACAGAGGAAAATTCCATGGGTATTGGCAGTGCTGAAAGCATAGTGTTCAGTAGGATTTGTGAACACCATTCTGTATTCATAGAAAAATATTTCCTAGCACTTAGCATATAGGGTAGATTTTTTGATCATCTAATTTGTTCTAATCTTTTGATCTCTTCAATGTTTCTATGGTTATACATATGCTTATGCTTATCCTTGTAATTTCTACATCTCTTCCTTTATTTAGTGGAATTCAAAGCATTCATTGCTTCTGATATCTACTGCCCCATTTAGGAAGGGAGAAACTTCAAATCTGCGCTCTGGCTTGAGAGTTGCTGGTTTTGTGCATGTGTCCACTACTTCTGCGAGCACAGAGAGATGGTATTTATTACAGAATAATAGCTTTAGGGAGGCATTGATAGTTATTACAAGAGAGGGAGTGGACCAGCGGGAGGTACCTGTGGATTAGAACCAGGCCAACATGGTACCCATATTTAATAAGAGCGACAACACAGATGTAGGCAGCTACATTTTCTAATTTGCATCAATGGCTTGGATTTTGAAATTCAATGGTCACCTTTGCAGATGATACCAAATTATATAGGGCAATTAATTCTGAGGAGGCAGCTCAGCAGAAAATACAAAATGAGTTGGACAAAATATGTAAGCGAGTGGAAGAATGGCAGGTGAAGTATAATACAGGAACGTTTAAAGTACTGCACCTAGGAAGGAAAAGTGGGCAACACACATTTTTCCATGAATGGTGTCAAAATAACTAAGAATTAAGTTGAAAGTGATCTGGATGTCATAGCAGACTTGACACTGAACACGGCACCCACTGCAGAGCAGCAATCGACAATGCTGAACTGTACAGTCTGAACAAGTCATAGAAAAACATATTCAAACTGGTCAAACCACACATTGAATACTGTATTCAGCTCTGGTAATCATAGCGGTGACATTCAGGTGCTGGAAGCAGAACAGGGAAGAGCCCTAGCATCAGACATCTGAGCTGAGGAAAAGCTAGAATAAAGTGGGCTTCTTCACCTTGAAAGCAGACAATTGAGAGGTGATCTTATAGAGCCATATAAAATAGTGAATGGTAGGTAAAATTTACTCTGGAAAATTATTTCAAACTGAATTGCAAGTTTCGGACAAGGGGCCACAGGTTCAACTAGTGAAGGTAAATTTATGTATATTGAATAGATATTCAAATAGAATAGTGGAGGCAAAATCCCTGGAATAATTTAATATGCAATTGGATGCTGCAATGGGTGAACTATATGGTCTTACTGGACAAGTAATATACGTGGGTCAAATTATCTTTATTTATATTTATCTTGTAATCTTTTGGTTTTATCTGTGCTTTTTTGAGGCCTGTTATCTCTTCTCAGTCTTCACCAAAGTTTGAATTCAGTGAAAGTCTTCTCATAATTGAATTCTAATTCCTGGAATTATCTTTACCATTCTTCTCTGAACCCTCTCCAATGCAACATCATCCTTCTGAAGGTTGGATGCCACATTTCCCACATTATCTCCTGTGTGATCTCATTATAAAGTTATTGTAGATTAAAATAACATTTGACTTACAATTATATAATCTTGCAATTAGCCTGTTTGGTTATTGCTTCATAGACACAGACTGAACTTTTTCAGTGAACAACTAGATAGGCACAGACAATGTGTGATATATCAGAGTTTGGAAAGTGAGAACTAAACTGATCTGAATAATAGCATTAAAACGTTGTTTTAGAATTCAGTGGTTTCTTACTGTTATGTCTTTAGATGCTCTGATAATGACTCCACGAGGCAATGTGTTGTATTCAAACTGTAGTGACCTTAGTCCTTTATTGATAACTCCAGCATGAGGATCATACCTGGTGGCCTGCCTTTTATACTAGGCCTGGCACACCTGTACAGGTAACCTACAGGTCTCCCACTGCTGTTCCCTCTGGTGGCACACCTTGTGATAGTGCAAACCGTAACCATGTAGGATACATGACATCACTCTCCCCCAAGCCTTTAGTTGAAATTGTCTCTGCATTGACTGTGCTCTAGGTTTAGCTCTATCTGGTTGACCCTTGGCGGGTCATTTCCAACTTGGGTGAGTGGGTGGTGTTTCGTTGGCAGTAGAGTGCTGGTGGCTTCTGTTCGTGTGTGTCCATGAACACTCCATTCTCTCTCCTCCGCCCCCTCCCCCCCCTCACCACATACAGATGGGGCCGTTGGCTCATTACATTCATGTCCAAAAAAAATATATTGCATTTACAGTGTTGCGTTCATGGTGCATGCTTGGTGAGGACAAACTAGTGTCAGGACTGCTGGATGGTGTCCAGGTAGCCTGGTGACGGCACAGTGCCCAGTGCTGGCAGCAGGAACCCGGTTGGCTCAAGTTGCCTGCTCTTGGGGCTTTTGCCATTGTTCCTAGCGTCGGGCAGGTTCACAGATGCCTGTGTCCTCCCTGTCCTCTCCTTGCGCCCCAGGTCGCTGCTGCTCCCTGAGGAGCAGTCGTCTAGCAGTGCACGGGGAACTGCTGACTCGCTTGCCTGGGCGTTATTTGGTTTGGGATCCAGGCTGGTCCCAGTCCCATTTGTTGCGGGTGACCCTTCGTTCCCGGGGTGTAGCCTTGGTGGCGATAGGGTCTGGGGGCTGCATCTTAGCACGGTTTGTTCTTTCAGGCTCATGGCGGCTGGTGCCATCGGGTGCCTGGGAGGTGGAGCCAATCAGGGGCAGGGTATCAATACTGGTGTTGCTCTCCTGAGATCGCTTGCTCTGCAGCTTGTATGTATTGGCTGCTTGTGGCCACACTCCATGGTACATGTCTCTGGTCCCAGGGACGCAGGCTACTGCATTGGATAGCTCGCTGGGCCTGTGTGTTCCCGATGGATGTCTGCCCGCTGCATTGACTGAATGCAGTTGAAATCCTACATCACACAACTTTTCATTATTGAAGGTAAGTAACCTGTAGCTCCGATCGCGATCGTGCGACTTTTCTTTGCTTATTGCATGTACACAACTCTGATCGTCAATTCCACATTTTACATCTAACTCACAGTTGCTCTTACAATGATCACGAATGTGGAACTGTCCCTTTAAGTGTGGTGGGTTGCAGGTCTCCTTTAAGAGAGCCTTGCTATCTTTACCTCAATCCTCTTCTCCGTTTGGTGCCACGTGTTGCTCCATCAGTGCTACACCTTGTGGTCTGGCCGCCGCCATCTTTTCCTTCAGCGCATCACCTCGTGGTTTGGGCGGCATCTTTCCTCCATCCACGATGTCGACTGTGGTGATCCTCTTCCCCCTGGGTTCTGCCACAGAAGCTGGGAGGTCGCCTTTGGAACCGATTTTCTTCCTCCGGGGTCTTGCCACTGGAGCGTGGAAGGTGCGTTTGGGTCGTCTCAGCTGGATCATCTCCACGCAGTCGTGCTGAGCAATCTGTGCCTCAGGTGCTGTGCTGGTCTGCTCTCTGGTGCCAGATCCAACCTCAAGTGAGGGCTTACTTTGCCTCCGAGCGCGGAGGACATCGATCGCTGGAGGGGTGAAATCTTCCCAGCTCCAATGGATCTTCTCCATCAACCTTCTCCCGAGTAGCGCCGCTCCATCACCTGCAACAATCCACAGGGGTAACTTGTGCACCACACCATCATGGAGTACCTTTACATTCGCACTACCAATGACTGGGATAAGTTCATTGTTGTAGGTGCGCAGCTTTGCCTGAACCGAGACCATTGGGTCATTTAGCTTGACAGTCCCATAGCGCCTCAAAGGCATCTTGATTCATTACTGACTGGCTTGCCCCCGTGTCCACTCCCATGAAGACTGGAACGCCATTTATCTCGACTTCCATCCTCAACGGGGAACACGGTGGTGAAAGTAAACATGCCATATACCTCATCGTGGGGCTGAGCTGTCTCTCTGACCCTCGTTTCATAATCCGCGCTGGATTCATGGCCATCTGCAGACTCTTCATCAATACAGTGAGTCATATTTCTTTTACACATTCACTGGAGGTGGCCCTTTGTGCTGCAGCCTTTACACACATAGTCTTTAAAGCGGCACTGGTGAGCCCTGTGATTCCCTCCGCAATGCCAGCATGGAGCTACTCGGTTAGCTCCCCTCGGTGGACTCTGAGTTAAGGGACTCGGGGGGGCCTGTTCTCTCTTCCCTGAGAAGATTCACATTGTACAGTCCAGCCTCTAAAAGGCGCCACTCTGTGCATAGTACTTGCCAGGTTTGAGTCCTGAGGATGAGTCATCTGCCTAGAGCCGCAGGTCGAGGTCATGAATGCTTGGCTCACGGAGATGGCCTTCTGCAGTGTGATTGTGGTATCCGCAGACAGTAGCTTATGAAGCAGGCCCTCATGGCTGATTCCAATGACAAAGATATCCCGCAGCGCTTTGGTGAGGTGGCCGCTGAAATCACACGGTGCCGCCAGCCTCCTGAGATCTGCAGCATATTTCGCGATTTCCTAGCCTTCGGGCTGTCGGTGGGTGTAAAACCGATGACTGGCTGTGAGGATGCTCTCTTTGGGCTTGAGTTGTTCTTGGATCAGCGTTACAAGCTCCTCGTATGTCTTGATTGTTGTCTTCGCTGGTGCCAGCAAGTCCCTGATGAGGCCATAGACAGTGGGCCCACAACTGGTTAGCAGGATAGTTCTGCGCTTATCAGCCAGTGTGGCCGGATTGTCGCCTGCCAGGTCATTTGCTGTGAAGAAGTGGCCTCTCCACCATGGCGTCCCAATCATCACCATCGGCGAGTTGTGTACATGCAACGTGCCAAGGGTAGCCATTTTCGCGTGTAGGTCCGTAATCTCGTCGCCAATTGTTATGTCTTTAGATGCTCTGATAATGACTCCATGAGACAATGTGTTTTACTTGAACTGTAGTGACCTTAGTCCTTTATTGATAACTTCAGAGTGAGGATCACACCTGGTGGCCTGCCTTTTATACTAGGCCTGGCACACCTGTACAGGTAACCTAAAAGTCTCCCACTGCTGTGCCCTCTGGTGGCACACCTTGTAATAGTGCAAACATGACACTTACCACATTTTAATCGCACATATATTTTAATTAAGAGGAACATGTATTTATACAATGCTTTAGCAACTCCTCAGGACATCAAAGTGTTTCACAGCCAAGGATTTATTATTGAAGTTCAGTCATTGTTATTACATTGGTAAATGTGGCAGCTTTAGAATGATAGTTTATAGAACTGAAGGAAGCCTTTGGCCCATCATCCCTATGCTGGGTCTTCGATAAAGCAATATTCCAATTGCACACATCAAGGTCTTCCAAAAAGCAAATGAGGTGATTCTTTTCTTTTTGCTGGCATTGGTTGAGGGAAAAATGTTGGCTAAAGCACTGATAGAACTCTACTTTTCTTTGAAAAATGCCATGGAATATTTTATGTCTACCTGAACAGGTGGACAGAGCCATGGTTCAAAGTCTAATCGAAAAGGTGGCATCTTCAACAATGTAGCACACTGTCAGTACTGCACTATGGTATCAACCAAGGATATGTCCTGAAGTTGTGGAACAGACTTGAGCTCACAACTTCCTGACCTAGATGAGAGGCTTCAAACGAGACATTTAAATGCTTATCCGGAAAGTTCTGGATTTACAAACTTCTAAAGTGTAAGTCAGGTTAATTGTTATTTTTTTTCTCTCTGAACATTCTGAAATTAATGCTGATTTCAAAAAGCAATAAGTATAGTCTGTATACCTCATTTTAAAAGATTATTTTACAAGATGTAGCTCTCTAAACAGTCAACCTCCTTGAAAGGAAGGTTTTGAAGGTTATGATATTAAAGGACCTGTCCCCTCATGTATTGACTGAAGTCAAACAGTCCTGTGAAACAGCATGCTCCTACAGGAGACTTCCTTAATGCTGCCATGGTAACATGTTCAGAGTTAGACAAGAATGACTCGACAATAGGATCTTGCATGAATCTAGTGGAGGCTGAGACTGTTCTTAGTAGAATCTTGTAAACTCGATCAAATTTGTGCCAATCCTATATTATGGCTCTTCTCTGGATGTTTGTTCACATGTGATTAAAGTTACTACAATGTCCTCAGGAGATAGGCTGCCAGGATAATGAAATCAGCATTTATTTAAAGCACAAAGAAACAAATTTTATTTTATTGAAGGAGCCACTGTCCTCAACACTCTGAAGGTGTGATTGCATAGAAGCAATGTGTTGTATGTGTGGATTTAGGAGCAACCAGCTGATATCTGATCTGTGCTTTTATTAACCAATCACGGAACTACCCCAAGTAGTGAGCATAGACATAGATTAGATCGTGGTGCAACTTGATCTGTCATTGAACACAATAGGAGTTGATCTGTCCCAGAGCCCAAAGGTATATGCTATTGAATCAAACGGGTCATGATCAGACCCAATAAACATATGGGGTATATGTTTTTAAATCATAATACACTCAGTCTGTCCTTCACCATCCTGATAGGTATTGGGCACGAATGTATCCATGGCTGGCTTGGTAGTACCACTACTAACCGAGCTGGCCGAATCCTGAAGGACATAGCTGCCAGACTGGGCCTGCAGCAGGTGGTGAGAGAATCAACACGAGGAAAAAACCTACTTGAGCTCATCCTCACCAATCTACCTGTCGCAGATACATCTGTCCATGACAGCATTGGTAGCAGTGATCACCACATAGTCATTGTGGAGACGGAGTCCCTTCTTCTCACTGAAGACACCACTACCACTGTGCTAAATAGGATAGATTCAGAACAGATCTGGCAGCTCAAAACTGGGCACCCATGAGGAGCTGTGGGCCATCAGCAGCAGCAGAATTGTATTCCACCACAATCTGTAAGCTCATGGCCTGGCATACCCCTCACTCTACCATTACCATCAAGCCAGGGGACCAACCCTGATTCAATGAGGACTGCAGATGAGGATGCCAGGAGCAGCACCAGGCATATCTAAAAATGAGGTACCAACCTGGGGCAGCTGCAACACAGGACTACATGCATGCTAAACAGCGGAAGCAACATGCTATAATCAGAGCTAAGTGATCCCATAATCAACGGATCAGATCAAAGCTCTGCAGTCCTGCCACATCCAGTTATGAATGGTGGCAGAAAATTAAACAACTAACGGAAGGAGGAGGCTCCATGAATATCCCCATCCTCAATGCTGGCAGAGCCCAGCACGCAACTGCAAAAGACGAGACTGAAGCATTTGCAACCATCTTCAGCCAGAAGTGCCAAGTGTTTAATTTATATCGGCCTCCTCCTGAGGTGCCCAGCATCACAAAAGCCTTCAGCCAATTCGATTCACTCCACGTGATATCAAGAAACGGCTGAGCGCACTGGATACAGCAAAGGCTATGGGCCCCGACAACAATTCCGGCTGTTGTATTGAAGACTTGTGTTCCAGAACTAGCCGCGCCTCTAGCCAAGCTATCCCAGTACAGCTATAACACTGGCATCTAACTGACAATGTGTAAAACTGCCCAGGTACATCCTGTCCACAAAAAGCAGGACAAATCCAATCCGGTTAATTACCACATCATCAGTCTACTCTCAATCATCAGCAAAGTGATGGAAGGTGTCATCGACAGTGCTATCAAGCAGCACTTAGCAATAACCTGTTCGCCGATGCTCAGTTTGGGCTCTGCCAGGACCACACGGGCCCAGACCTCATTACAGCCTTAGTCCAAACATGGATAAAAGCTGAATTCCAGAGGTGAGGTGAGAGTTACTGCCCTTGACAACAAGGCGGCATTTGACCGAGTATGGCATCAAAGGAGCCCTAGTAAAGCTGAAGTAAATAGGAATCAGGGGGAAAACTCTCCCCTGGCTGGAGTCATACCTAGCACAAAGGAAGATGGTTGTGGTTGTTGGAGGTCAATCATCCCAGCCCCAGGACATCGCTACAGGAATTCCTCAGGGCAGTGTCCTAGGCCCAACCATCTTCAGCTGCTTCACCAATGACCTTCCCTCCATCATGAGGTCAGAAGTGGGGAATTTTGTTGATGATTGCACAGTGTTCAGTTCCATTTGCAACTCCCCAGATAATGAAGCAGTCCGTGCCCGCATGCAGCAAGACCTGGATGATATTCAGGTTTGGGCTGACAAGTGGCACGTAACATTCACGCCACACAAATGCCAGACAATGACCATCTCCAACAAGTGAGAATCTAACCACCGCCCCTTGATATTCAACGGCATTACCACCGCTGAATCACCCACGATCAACATTCTGGGGGTCACCATTGACCAGGAAGTTAACTGGACCAGCCACATAAGAACATAAGAAATAGGAGCAGGAGTAGGCCATCTGCCCCCTCGAGCCTGCTCCACCATTTAATAAGATCATGGCTGATGTGATCATGGACTCAGCTCCACGTCCCTGCCCGCTCCCCATAACCCTTTATTCCCTTACTAACACTGTAGCAACAAGGGTGGGTCAGAGGCTGGGTATTCTGTGGTGAGTGTCTCTTCTGATTCCCAAAAGCCTTTCCACTATCTACAAGGCACAAGGCAGGAGTGTGATGCAATATTCTCCACTTGTTTGGATGAGTGCAGCTCCAACAATACTCAAGAAGCTCAACATCATCCAGGACAAAGCAACGCGCTTGATTGGCTCCCCATCCATCACCTTCAACATTCACTCCCTCCACCACTGTGTCTATAGTGTGTACATCTATAAGATGCACCGCAGCAACTCGCCACTCGCCACAACTTCTTCAGCAGCACATCCCAAACCCGTGACCTCTACCACCTAGAAGGACAAGGACAGCAGGCACATGGGAGCACCATCACCTGCAAGTTCCCTCCAAGTTACACACCATCCTGACTTGGAAATATATTGCCATTCCTTTATCATCGCTGGGTCAAAATCCTGGAAGTCCCTCCCCTAACAGCACTATGGGAGTACCTTCACCACAAGGACTGCAGTGGTTCAAGAATGCGGCTCACCACCACCTTATCAAGGGCAATTAAGGATGAGCAATAAATGCTGGCCTTGCCGGCGACATCCACATCCCGGAACTCATTTTTTTAAAATGGAAGCTCAGAAGCAGTGACTCGCGTTGTGAGGGAGACAGTAACTTTAACAGTGCAAATCCATGAAATTCTGAAACGGTATCCTCGATGCATTAATATTAGCCATTGAATACTCTGTGTCTGCAGCATGTAAACTAGAAGCACAGGAATGATCTGATCATCCGGTGACCATTCACACAGTTGATTATAGCCTGCAAAATATCCTATAGGGAAGGTGGATGTGTTCATAGCAACTTCATACAACAGTCCAGTGTAACTCCAGTGGGAGTCATTACGAAAAAGTCGAAGATTTATATTAATGATTTAGACCTTGGAATCAAAAACACAATTTCTAAATTTGCCGATGACACCAAATTGGGGGGGATAGTCAATACTGAGGAGGACTGCAACAAATTACAGGAGGACATTAATAAACTTGCAGAATGGACAAATAATTGGCAAATGAAGTTCAACACAGATAAATGTGAGGTATTATATTTTGGTAGGAAGAATAGGGAAGGCACTTATTGGAGAGTGCAAGTCTAGGTGGGGTAGAGGAACAAAGGGATCTCTGAGTACATATACACAAATCACTAAAAGTTGCAACGCAGGTTAGTAAGACCATAAAAAAGCAAACCAAGCACTAGGGTTTATTTCTCGAGGTATAGAATTGAAAAATGGGAAGTTATGCTAAACCTGTATTGAACCGTGGTTCGACCACACATGGAGCACTGCGTACAGTTCTGGTCGCTATATTATAAAAAGGATATAGAGGCACTGGAGACGGCGCAGAGAAGACTTACAATGATGATACCAGAAATGCGAGGGTATACATAACAGGAAAGGATGAACAGGCTTGGGTCTCTTTTCTCTCGAAAAAAGAAAGCTGAGGGGTGACCTAATAGAGGTATTTAAAATTATGAAAGGTTTTGATAGAGTGGATACAGGGAGAATGTTTCCACTTGTGGGGAAGAGCATAACTAGAGGCCATCAATATAAGATAGTGACCAAGAAATCCAACAGGGAATTTAGAAGAAACTTCTTTACCCAAAGCGTGGTGAGAATGTGGAACTCGCTACCACAGGGAGTGGTTGAGGCAAATAGTACAGATGCATTTAAGGGGAGGCTAGATACGCATATGAGAGAGAAGGGAATAGAGGGTTATGCTGATAGATTGAGATGAGGAAAGACAGGAGGAGGCTCGAGTGGAGCATGAACACCAGGCCGAGTGGTCTGTTTCTGTGCTGCATATCCTAGGTAATTCCAGCAGTGAGCTCATTCTCTCATTCTTCCTCTCTTTCTTGAATGGCTTTGCGCCTCCTCAGCTCCTCCTCTGTTAATTGAGGTACTCTCTCCTCAAACTACCTGGGACACTGTGTCAACTCTTTCTTCTTCTTTGGAAGTATGGGTAAATGATGACATTCACAGTTCTGTGTGAAGTCAGCTATATGAGTTTTAAAATGTAATTTGTAAAACAAAAGCCACTGGGAATTGGTAGCTAAGGAAAAAAATGGATTTGTTGTATCGATAACAAAATCTACCCAGGTGGCCGACACAATCGAGCACAATGTGCTCCCAGTGGAAGAATCGTTCACCGTATTTAAATGGTAAAAAAAGAGCAATGATGTAACTCAATGCCTGACTCCAAAACAAAGATGACATGACTAACTTCACGCTGCAAATTGCTCATTTGCACACTGGAAGCAATTTCTGATGCTGTTCATATGCACCAAAATTCCTGCTTTGTTTAAAAACTGGGAATGCAAGCAACTTCTGGGTGGGAACAAGTTAAAGATCTGCAAATCTTTTGCTGCAACATCTAATAATACTGGAATGCAAACACAAGCAACAGATAGTCATCAACACTGATACCATCACCCCAGGCATGGCACAAGGTGCAAGATTACTGATAAATCACTGGTTTGAAAAACACCTTGAATATTAAGTTCTAAAAATAACCCCTGAATGACCAAATTCTAAAATATAACAAGATAAATTCCTCATGCTTTATAGCTATCAGTATTAAATATATAGACAAGAGGAGAAGAATAAGCCAGTTGGTAAATTTGTAGAATCCACAACACGGAGATCGGAATTGACGAGGAGGGGAGGTCGGGAGTGACGAGGTCCAGAGGTTGGGAGCGGCGAGGAGTTCGGGACGGGCGCGGTCCGGAGATCGGAAGCAGAGAGGAGGGGAGGTCGGGAGCGGCGAGGTCCAGAGGTCGGGAGCGGCGAGGAGTTCGGGACGGGCGCGGTCCGGAGATCGGAAGCAGAGAGGAGGGGAGGTCGGGAGCGGCGAGGTCCAGAGGTCGGGAGCGGCGAGGAGTTCGGGACGGGCGCGGTCCGGAGATCGGAAGCAGAGAGGAGGGGAGGTCGGGAGCGGCGAGGTCCAGAGGTCGGGAGCGGCGAGGAGTTTGGGACAGACGAGGTCCGGAGATCGGAAGCGGAGTTGAGGGGAGGTCGGGAGCGGCGAGGAGTAGAGTTCGGGACGTGCGAGGTCCGGAGATCGGAAGTGGCGAGGAGGGGAGTTCGGGACGGGCGAGGTCCGGAGATCGGAAGCAGAGAGGAGTGGAGGTCGGGAGCGGCAAGGAGTTCGGGACAGGCGAAGTCCGGAGATCGGAAGCGGAGAGGAGGGGACGGACGAGGCATGGAGGAACGAAGAGGTTGGAGCACCGAAGTGGAGCAGTGTGGACAAGACCAAGGGAAGGCGCAGCATGGGCCAATAGCGAGGTCGTGAGGCCTCGTAGAGAGAGGGAAGGAGGACAGTAGGAGCATGTTTGAGTTTGTGTGCATATACTAGACACATGTGGTGGAGCCTGGTCTCCAGTCATCTTGGATCCCCTGCCACTGGACCAAGACCTTGCTCCGTCAAGCCCATGTGGTGACTGGCGTGCAACGGCCACCCCATGTTAAAATAATTCACCCACAGACATCTTCCATCATTTAAAATGAGTTCTTCAGTCACCTGAGTACTCACTTTTAGTGTGGGAACAAGTCTTCCTCGACCCCGGGGGACTGCCTATGCTGATGATGAGGAGAATCCATAATACAAGATGATATTAGCAAGCACTTTGAAAGGCATAGGTTAATCAGGAGCCATCAGCACTGATTTGTGAAGGACAGGTTGTGCTTGAATAATTTGACTGAATGTTATGAGAAAATCATAGTGTATAGATAAAGGGAATCTGGAGAATGTTGTATATTTTGGTAAAGTGCCATGTAAGAGACTCGTTATGAAAATTAAAACACTGGTATTAAAGTGATGGGGATAAAAGGAATGGTGAGGAACCAAAGCAAAGAATGGGGTAAATGGATTTTTGGGGGGATTGACATAAAGTGCTCAGTGATGTGTCCCCAGGGAAATGTTGTAAAACATCACAAGACTCTATGGGCCTGAAATTCATCAGGACATAAGGTCCGCCCATTTCTCGGTGGTATTCCGGTGGTGCGTCATTTAAAACCGCCGGAATACCGCTGAGACCGAAGAGCGCTAGTTTTTTCGGTGGTATGCGAGCGGTGTGTAGCGGGCAGTATGCAGTATTATAGTCAGTCAAGATCGACTTTCTTGTCGATGGATGGTGCGGCACTGCACTGTGCATGTGCAAATTATTTTTTTGCTTTGTTTTTTCCACCGATGCTTTCCCCCCCCCGATTTCGGGGGTCGGGTCACCTGCGCATGCGCAGAGAGTTGAAATCGAGGGAGAGCGAGTGAGAAGGAGCAACAAAGTATTCGAGGGTCAGTTGTATTCATCAGAGATTCCAGAGTCAAATAATATTCATAACAAATAATTATACAAGATCAACAATAATACATATTTTATAAATCAAAAATCATATACTATAATAAATATAATGGAAATGCTGAAAAAGTCAAAGCTCAGGAACATCGAGAAGGACGGGAGGTTGAGGGTGTCCGCCTTTGACGAGACAGAGCTACCTGCCCTGCTGGAGAATATCATGGAGAGATACTCCGACTTAATGAAGGGTGGTCGTGGAAAGCACCCCCCCACCCCCCCCCAAAGTAGTACAATAGAGTATGGGATGAGATCGGGGAGGCTGTCTCCTCCACAAGCACCATAGTCTGCACTGGGGAAAGGTGTCGTAAAAGGTGGAACGACCTCCACCTCCTGTAATGGTGCTCACAGGGCAATATGGGTACAGTCAACAGCACCCTGCACCTTGGGGAAATTGGGAATGCGTGCAAATCCCAAAGCCTTCTCACTCTCTATGCCTCCCTGGCCATTGGGAAGTTTATAAATTCCATCCGGCGTGCAGACAGTGTTTCGGTTACCTGTCTAATGCAACGATGAGTAGCGTGCTGAGAAATGCAGCATATGTCCCCAGCTGATGCCTGAAAAGAGCCGCATGCATAAAAGGAAAGTGCCGCAGTCACCTTCATCTCGACAGATTGTGCAGTAATGTTTCTGGTACTGGGCTGCAGGTCTGCCTTAATGAGCTGGTAAATCTCACTGATCACCTCTTTTCGGAAGCGCAGCCTTCGAACGCACTGTCGATTAGTCAGGTCCAAATATGAGCGCTTCTCCCTGAAAATTCTTTTGGGGGTAAGGCCTCCTCCTCCTCATCAGTCTGCAACCTCCTCCATTACCCTGATAACTCCGCTCAATAAACCTTTTCCTATCTGGATCCAGCATCAGACAGGTAGTCATCAATACAGGCTGAGATAGTACAGGCCCCATTCTTTTTAAATCTCCAGAATCTCCTCAAATATCCTGAGATAAACTCAAATGATTTTTCAATGAAAAAAATATTAACTCAAATGCCTTCGAATGTACTCAGTACTAATAAAATACCTTTCCCACTGTAAACCACACTGTAAAGTCACTGTTCACCTCAACTACTGAGATGCTGCTTTTGCTGACTGTTCCCGATTTCAAAATGGCGGCATCGAGCACTACCGCCCATTCCCGCCCGCTTAAGGTTGAGTAAAACCACCTTTTCCAGGGCTGGTGGTATGTCGACGGTAATGTCATGAAACGTGCACATTTTGGGCATTATGCGGGCGGTTCTACATGATGGACGGTGTGCATACTCCTCGGCGATATGTCAATGATGAATCTTCTGCTGAGCAGTATGTTAGTGATGTGTACCTGCTTTTTGACCAAACTTGCATTTTTGGGCAGTATGTTGATAAATTTCAGGCTCTATGTGAAGTCCCAGCTGTTTTTTTTTTGCAATAAAACTTTCTCGACTGAAGTTTCGGCAGGTGAAATTGTGGAGATTTCATGGTGCATTATTAGCACCAGACTGATTCCTAACAATGTATTCAAAAAGACTGTCCAAGAGAGATACTTGCTGTATAAATTATCTCCCCTCTCCCTCCCCCAGCCCATCTCTATGTTTAAGGAATGAAACTTAGATCTTTTTTGGAGATACCATCATTTGTTTGTGAATTTTGCCTCAATTCAAATTGTGTCAGTGAGCAGTTCTGATGATGTAAACTATTGGTGTGTCAAGCTGCAGCTGACACATCTGGTACTCATGTCAAAATGTGCACAACAAGATCCCATAAACAATCATTGAGATGAATGATGGGTTCATCAGTTTCAGTGGTGTTGGTTGGGGGAAGGGCAACAGGAAACTCCTCTTTAAATAGTACCAGGGGATCTTTCATATCCACCTGAATAGCCCTGACATGCAGTAGGTTTTCCAATTTCTGTTAATGAGTATCCTATGGTATCATAGGGCACTAAGTGGCAGAGTGAGTTGGGACTTACTGAAATGAGGAAAGTCCTTCTCGCACCCAAGAGGGTCCTAAAGAAATGAGTTTAGGTAATGACGACTCAGTATCTCATGGCAGTGATTCAATATCAAAAACACACCCCACACCAGCATCAAATAGGAATAAAAAATCCATGAAGATAGCAGATCAAGGAAATGGGAATGTCACACTTCTGCAGTTTTAATTATGTCAATAATGGTCACCGAGGTGTAATTAGACAGCGCTAATCTAAATGAGGTGTTCAGATGGTTAAAATATATAGGGCCCGAAATTGGTGGCCTTACCGACGACTGCTACCGAGTTTTTTCGACGGTCTCCCCTCAGTGACAGGTTCCTCTTGGTCTGCTGCCGGCGGGAGGGGAGTACCGCTGGGAACCGCCCGCTGACGGCTAAGTCGCGTAAGTGACCTCCCGCCCGCCGAGCTGCCATATTGATGCAGGCGGGAGTTGGCGGCAGCAGGGGAAGGACCGCAGGTCTAACCCCAATGGTAAGGAAGAAGACCGACAACAAAAGGTGAGTGAACATGTTTAAAAAATTTTTTTCAGTGTTTTACCTGTATGGGGTCCCCTGAAGATGTTCTGGTCGTTTTTTTTGTGAAGATTTTTATTTTTCAGTGTTCCCACCCCCCCCCCCCCACCCCCACCCCTGGGCCCGACTCAATCCTCGGCGGCACTTTGGCGCGGATGCATTCCTGTTTGACCCCGGTCCGGACATGAATTGGGACTGTAATGAATCCGTTGGTAAGGATCAAGGCCTGCATGTCATCATGAAGCAGGCGAACCCTCCAACCCTCTTCTCAATCTTCCTCGCCGCCTTGCTCCACCTCACAATCAACAAGCTCCCCACTGGAGTGGAACTAAACTACAGAACCAGTGGGAAGCTGTTTAATCTACGCCGCTTCCAGGCCAGGTCCAAGATCACCCCAACCTCTGTCGTTGAGCTGCAGTATGTGGACGACGCCTGCGTCTGCGCACATTTTGAGGTTGAACTCCAGGATATAGTCAATGTATTCACTGAGGCATATGAAAGCATGGGCCTTATGCTCCACCAGCCTGTCCCCGCCGCACAGCACTGCCCTCCAATCATCAAGATTCACAGCGCGACCCTCGACAAAGTGGACCATTTCCCATATCTCAGGAGCGTCTTATCAACAAAGGCAAACATTGATGCGGAGATTCAACATTGCCTCCAGTGCACCAGTGCAGCTTCAGCAGTCTGAGGAAAAGAGTGTTTGAAGACCAGACCCTCAAATCTACCACCAACCTCATGGTCTACAGGGCTGTAGTATTACCCGCCCTCCTATATGGATCTGAGGCATGGATGATGTACAGAAGACACCTCAAGTCACTGGAGATATATCACCAACGATGTCTCCGCAAGATCCTGCAAATCCCCTGGGAGGACAGGCGCACCAACATCAGTGTCTTCATCCAGGCTAACATCCCCAGTATTGAAGCACTGACCACACTTGATCAGCTTCGCTGGGCAGGCCACATAGTTCACATACCAGATTCGAGAATCCCTAAGCAAATGCTTTATGTGGAGCTCCTTCATGGTAAACGAGCCAAAGGTGGGCAGCGGAAACGTTATAAGGACACCCTCAAAGCCTCCCTGGTAAAGTGCGACATCACCACTGACACCTGGGAGACCCTGGCCGAAGACCGCCCGAGGTGGAGAAAGTGCATCCGGGAGGGCGTTGAGTTCTTCGAGTCTCAACGCAAAGAACGTGAAGAGGTCAAGTGCAGGCAGCAGAAGGAGCGCGCGGCAAACCAGCCCCACCCACCCCTTCCCTCGACAAATGTCTGTCTTACCTGTAACAGGGACTGTGGCTCTCATATCAGACTGTGCAGCCATCAAAGAATTCACTTTGGGAGTGGAAGCAAGTCTTCCTCGATTCCGAGGGACTGCCTATGATGATGGATGATTTGGCGCGGATTGCATTTGCCGCTGAGATTGAGAGCTCCCGCCCGCTGCCATCCAGATTGACGGCGTAAGCCATTATTTGGCTGCCGGGCGGTACTGCCATCTCTTTTAGAGCAATCTTCCTGGAAAAGTACTGCCCAGTCTCTCGGCAGTCCTTTGGGTGGCACTTGGACGGGCCTTGGTTTTGACCAAGTTCGGGGCCATAGAATTGAATGGATTCCTGGGAGTGAGTTAAAGGCTGGAATGTAAATGAGGGATTCAGATGGTTTATTTATGGAATATTGGATACCTAAGTTTAAATATCAGCGTCAAATCTAATCAATAGATTTAATTAATCATTGTCTAGAATAATAATGGCTGTTTTCTGATCAGAGTTCTAATAATTTATGTGTAAAATAATAGATACCTGGCAGTGTGTTACAGGCTGAAATTTGATCAAAGGAATCACATACATTTTTATATATATTATAATAGATACCTGGGTGTTATATGTGAATTTAATTAAGGGATTCAAACAGTTTTTGTTTGAAATCATGAGTACATGTGAGTGAGTTAAAGGCTGAAATTTATATTATAATTATGGATGCCCAGAAGTGAATTGCAAGATCATCGAATCATAGAAATTACAGCACAGAAGGGGGTCATTTAAACTGTTGCATCTGTGCTGGTGCTAGCTCTTTAACTGGAGCTATCTACTGTAATCCCATTGCCCTGCTCTTCCCCATTTTCTCTCCGATTCTTCCTTTCAAAATACTTATTCAGATCCATTTAAATTATGCTATAGTTTCTGCCTCAGCAGCAACTTGTGATAAAGCATTTATTGTTCCAATAATTATTTCTGTGAAAATAATCTTCTAATTTTCCCCCTAATTCAATGATAATTCTCATCAATGTTCCCTTTAATTTTTTTTTCGGGGTGCCACAGCCCATTCAAAATACCCCACAAGCAAGGCTTTTTCCCATTGAAGAGCCGATGAACTGGTGAACCGCCTTTGTGGGAGGTCCAGTGTTTGGCAGGTCACTCACCGGGAGCATTGATTCTTAGTTTGTGACACTTGTTATTAATTCACCAACTAGTGGAAACAACTTTTTCTACTTACCCGCTCAAAACCTTTCAAAACTTTAAAAACCTCAATAACAGAAACGATTTGCATTTATATAGTGCCTCTAGTGTAGGAAAACATCCGTGACGCTTCACAGGAGCATAATCAGATAAAATTTGACACTAAGCCAAAGAAGGAGTTGTTTGGATTGGTCACTAAAAGCTCAGATACTGAAGTAGGGTTTATGGAGAGTCTTTAAGGAGAGAGAGGTGGAAAGGTTTACAACAACAACTTGCATTTATATAGCGCCTTTAGCATAATAAAACATCCCACGGCGCTTCAAAGGAGCGTTATCAAATAAAATTTGACACCAAGCCACATAAAGAGATATTAGGGCAGGTGATCAAAAGCTTGGTCAAAGAGGTAGGTTTGAAGGAGTGAATTTAGGGATGAGAAAAAGGTGGAGAGGCAGAGAGGGTTAGGGAGGGAATTCCAGAGCTTAAGAGCCTAGGCAGCTAAAGGCATAGCTACCAGTGGTGGAGTGAAGGAAATTGGGGATGTAAAAGAAACCCGAATTGGAGGAGCGTAGAGATCTTGGAGGGTTCTAGGGTTGGAGGAGGTTACAGAGATAACAAGAGGGCAGGTGTTCCAGAGCTTAGGACCTTTATGGCATAGCCGCCAATGGCGGGACGAAGTGAGTGAGATAAGTGAAGAATCACCATCCTTAACTTTCTCTATTCCAGTGAAAAAACTCAATTTTTCAAACCTTTGTACATAACTATGGTCTTTCATTCCTGATGTAATTCTAGTGAATCTTCACTGTAGCTTTTCCATGACTTTAATATCCTTCCCTATGATAGGGTGTCCAGAACTGCACGCAATATGGCAACCATAACCTAACCAATGTCTTGAAACAAATTCAGCTTCCCTGCTTTTATATTCAGTGCCCCTTTGTATAGAACATAGAATCTCAGTTTCCTTTTTTGTGGCCTTGGTACCTGCACTCCCATCTTTAAAGATCTATTCATTGTAGTTTTCCACTTCTACATTCAGAAGAGGGCTATCTTAACATAGTTTTCAACAGCAATAAGTGTTAGTCTGTTCTGTATAAACAATCTCCATTTATATTGTTTCTATGCGATTTTTGCCTATCATCTGTTGGTTACAGAGGTTTTAAGCCCATTATTTTTTGTGAAGTAGTGTCTGTATATTATATTGGTGGATATTCACCAAATAACTGTAAAGTGATGTGATAATTTTTTAAGTAAGAAAGACCCTCAATAAATCCCAAGGAGGAAATCTTAATACTTGAGTTCTGCCATGTTGAAAATGTTATTCTCACCTGAGTCGGAAGGTTTTAAGTTTAAGCCCCACTATAGATTTAAGCATATACCTAGGTTGACACTTCAATGCAGTACTGAGGACGCTGCATTGTTGAAGATGCCGTTTTTTTGATGAGGCGTTAAATCAAAGTCTCCAAAAACAGATCAACTGGTTATTCATTCATATGCGATTGGTAGGATCTTGCTATGTGTACATTGTCTGCTGTATTTGCCTGTATAACAACAATAACTACACTTCAGAAGTAATCCATTGATTGTAAACCACTTTGAGATATCCTGAGGATGTGATAAAGTGCTATATTAGTAACGGTCCTTTCTTTATACTAGAACTTAAATGACCCAGTTTAAACTGTTGGTATCCTAGCATTTATTAGACAGCCAGAGCTTCTGACAGTATTGAAGAAAAAAAAAGACAGACTTGCGGTTCTATAGCGCCTTTCATTACCACCGGATGTCCCAAAGCGCTTTATAGCCAATATAATTAACAATAGCTTTATAATTAACAGTTTCTTGAAAAATGTATGACCACCAATTGAAAGTGAGTTCTGTGTTTCACCACAACTGCTGGTCATACTGGAAAGGTGTGTCCTATGATGCGTGCATGACAGGTCTCGCTGTCAATTTCATGGCTGACATTGCTAGTGTTCACATTTAGAACTTCATGAAGAATTTGCTATTAATGGATATTGGCACATATTTTGAGGCTTATCCATACGTTACTTGATTTTACATGCTCCTTGAACAATGTTTTTTTGTAAATGACTGAACAATTCCATTCCCTCCTGGACCTCCTCTTCTATCACATTGACAGCTGTATGGTCCAGCTTCTTGCTCTCACTATAATCTTGGGAATTTCATTAGCCGCACTTCCAATTTCTAGCCATCCCTCACCTTTTGGTCCTCTAACCCTTCCCTACCCTTCCTGGAGTTTTTGCTCTCTGTATCTCTGGTGTGTTTTCCACAGACATCTTACAAGCCCTCTGACTCCTAGAATACTTGGAGTATGCGGCTTCCCACCCTCTAAGGACTCCATCATGTTCTAGTTTCTCCATCTGAGTCACATCTGCTGTGATAACTCTCCCTTCTCCACCAGGGCTAAATGTCCTTTGCCTCAGCTGAGGATTCCCTTTTGCATTGGCCAACAGGACCCTTAACTGGGTCTGTTCCATGTTCCTTGCTTGTGCTCTTACTCCTCCCTCCTCCTCCTCTCAACCATGATAGAGTCCCTTTGGTCCTCATCATCTCCCCCACCATATTCGCCAAATCATTTTTCACCATTTCTGACATCAACAACACGATCCCATGACCAAATGCATCTGACGAAGGGTCATTGACCCGAAACATTAACTCTACTTCCTCTCCACAGATGCTGCCTGACCTGCTGAGATTTCCTGCATTTTCTGTTTTTCCAGATTGCAGCATCCACAGTATTTTGCTTTTGTGTTGGACCAAACGCATCTTCCCTTCCTCTCCCTATGTATCGATATTTTACCCACACAGAATAATGGATATCTGTGTGTGTGTTATACAGAGGATAATAGACAATGGATTGCACACACAGGTAAGTGCAGAATGCAACAGGGCTAAAAGGGCATGGAGTGGTAGCTAAGTGTAAAAAAGCTTAAGAAGGTTATTGAGAGGGCAGTATAAATGTATAACTAGTAAGTGTAGGAAGAATATAAATTGACAGCTTGGATGATAAGGAAGGTAACAAGCAATAGAGATAAAGGAAAGGAACTTCAGTGTTGTAAGATGTCTGGAGATGTGAATAGTATAGATCAGTGTAAGGAGAAATTCAGAGAATGTAAAAGGGTTGTTAAATGACCAAAGTGAGTATATTACATTAGAATAACTAGAGAAATTAATAAAAATGGGGAAAAAACAAATACTTGTGGGAAGGAATTAAATACCATAGTCACTGGTTACAGAAACTAGTGACTAGTGAAGATGGGCAAAATATTAAACAAGTTCTTCAGCTCAGTATTTATAAGTGGAAAAGCTCTATCGGGACTAAACGCATAATGTATGTTCCAAGAGGCAGATTGAGGTGTGCAATAGAATGAACTTTACTACAATAAAAAGGAAAAGCTGGAAATCTGTAATAAAACTAAAAATGCTGGAAATATACAGCAAGTCAGTCAGCATCTGTGAAGAGAAAGTGCCGATTCAGATGACTTGGGCACCCTTCATTACTGCTGAAGGCGGAAAGATAGATCGATATTTTAGTAAAGCTGGTGGGGAAAAACGAGATGTCCATACAAACCAAAGTATTGGAAAAGAAGGAAATATAGAGAAAGAGAGAAAACATCAGCTGCAAAAGCAGCAGATCTGAAATTAAAAATAAAAGTGCAATTGAAACACACTGGATTCACCAGTGGCACAGAGAAGAAAACAGATCCACACAGCTAGCTGAGACCACTGCCAGGATTAACATTACCACTGAACTGGTAGCTGGGTACTTGAATCGCATCCAAGTAATTAAATAGCCTGGGCCAGATGGGATACGCTCAAGAATTCTATAGACAAACTAGCACCACCACTAGCAGAGATATTTAGGGATTAGCTAGAAAAGGGAACAATATCAGAGAATTGATAAATGGCAAATATAGAGCCCTTATTTAAAAAAGAAACTGGGGGATCTTCGTACCTATATACCAATTTATCTCATCAAAACCAGGTAAAATTCTGGAATCAATTATCAAGGATAAGGTAGTAGAATAATTGAAAGTATATTAAAATATTGGAAAGAGTTAGCGTGGATTTACAAAGGAAAAGGCAAGTCAAAGCAATTGAAGGATTTTGTTTTTGATAAAGTAACAAAAGATCTGGATATGGGCAGGAATGGAGGGCAATAGTTGGATTTCAGTAATGATTTTGATGAGGTGCCTCATAAAAATCCAGTACACAAAATCAGTACTCATGTAATTGGTGGAAGTATACCAACATAGAGCGCAAATTGGCTGGGTAAGAGGCAGCAAGAGTGTCTGTGTGAATGGGAAGTGATTTGGACAGAGAGGCCTGATAAGTTGAGTCCAACGGGGCTCAGTGCTATGACTGGTAATCCCGATATTTATAAGTAATCTGCAAGAAGTTACCAGTAACTACATCTCACAATTTGCAGATAACTCTAAAATAGCAGATGTGGTTAGTATGGTGGATGATGGGGAGAAGCCCAGTCATTTGACAACGTCAATTTAATGTGGATAAATGTAAAGTAATGGGTTTAGGTACAAGGGATAGATGGAATCATTACAGAATTAGTGGGAAAATACTAACTAAGGCATATTAGGAAAATGATCTTAAAGTCGTAATAGATTTCTCAAGACATCAAGGCAATATCTGGCAGTTGCCAAAAAAACATATGGGATGTTGGGCTGCATAAAAAAGGAATGTAGATCAAAGGAAGTCATTTACCATTATATGGAATGTTGGTTAAGCCCCACCTAGAATACTGTGTGCAGTTTTGGAACCTATACCACAGAAAAGATATAGCTGAGCTAGGGAGGTATAAAATAAAACTACTAAGATAATGGGGTTGGAGACTAAAATATAAACATATGAATATGGGATTATTCTTGTTGGAAAGGAGAACATTAAGGGGGGAAAGGGGGTAATAGATTTGAGGTATTCAAAACAGTAAGGCTCAGAGATATAAAAGATCAGTCAGGGTTATTTGTATTAGCATGAGACAGCTGAATGAAGTGACGAGTTTCGGTCCAGCAGCATTACATTCAGACGGCATATAAGGAAACATTACTTTATTGACAAGGTAGCTAGTTATTAGAATGGCTGAATGAGGTAGGTTGCAGAGGAAAGTCAAGGCAAATGTGGGCAAACGCCTTGATGAGAAACACATTATCAGATACGGCAGCTAGATGGAGCTATGTCTTTCAAGCCTTGAGATGTCTCTGTTTCTACAATGGCAAGAAAAAGTCGCAAGATGGTTAACAGAATATTGAGACTGTGTTGCATGGAGGTTAATGAAGAGGAAAAGTTAATGGGAAGATGTATTGCATGGACTATAATGATGGGTCAGGAGGATGTTCAGCAGAAGATAAGGGAAAGATGGGGGTGCATCATACAGAGGCTAAGAGAGCTGTAACCCCACGAATCAGAGGCTAATGAGAAATAGGAATGTGTTCTGTAGAGTATAATGGAGACCTGGAGATGTCTTATGCAGTGGATAATATAGAGCCCACTAAATAAAGAATAACAGAGCGACTGAAGTGTGTCCCACAGCAATTAACAGAGACTAAGGAACCCATTACATAGAGGATAATGGCAAACTGGAAGTTTATTACATTGAGGATAACTGACGGTAAGAAGGTTTAGACAAAGGATAATGGAGAGGTGTGGGTATGCTGTACAAAAAACGAAGCAGTAATGCACAGATAAGTGTACACAGTGAAGTGTACACGGGAAGTGTTAGCAGTTTACTGATATTGGAATCCTAGAAGTTTTACTATCTGGAAACAAACCTGCACCATATTGTTATATGCTCTTTATGCAGAAATATTCACCTCCTTTATGAAAATCAATAGTGCAGGTGAGAAAGCAAGTTTTCTCATGAAGCACTGTGCCACATGACTCATCTGGAATTAACTTATTCCACACGGGCTCATATTGCAGTAATGGGGACATTTACAGAATATTACAGGATATAACCTGCCTTCGATAGTAATTGTATCAATCATAATATGTTTAATTACTGCTCAAATAGCTCACAAGGATGGAGAAAGTGTCTGAATGATTACCAGAAGTTGCTCTGGACTGTCAGCAGAGGAGGAGCATGGCTGCAGGTATCGTGTATCGCCAAATGGCACTGGTACAGTAATGCCACCAGCTGGCAGCTCCAGGCAGATCATTAGGGTCATAGAACCATATAATGTTACAGCACACAAAAACAGGCCATTCAGTCCGTCAATGCCATCAAATCTGTGCTGCTGCTTTCTCCACATGTGCTGCTCTTGTCTTACACCAGGAGAGGGGGGGGGAGGGGGAAATAAAATCGGCCTCGGATGTTTTTATTTAAAGGGGCTCTCTGCATGAAAACATGTTCAACAAATAGTTTTTATTTGAGAAGGAAGTAATGGTGTCATTGTTATCCAATGCTGGTGACACAGTTCAGATCAACAACTGCCATTTTTATGGACACGTGTAAAGGGGGTTAACAGACATTGGGCTAGACTTTCCATTTGGTGGCTGAGACCCAAAAAAATGGACCTTGTTGCAGCGATCTGGGATGTGTTTCCCAACATTTGACTCCTCCATGGTCCCAGAAGAACATGAACTGTTATAGGCCATGTGTATCTATTCTGCTAGCCTTCAATCTATTTTAACCAGTTTCTTATCCAGCTCTTTATTGGATGTGTTAATTGATACATTAGTTTTACTGTAGTTTTATTCTACACATGCAATACTTTGGGAAGAAGGGAAGAGAGGAAATTGTTGACTAAACTTTAGTTTGCATGAGGTGTCCATGTTGGAGTGATAGGGTGCCAGCTTGATTCTCCCACATCAATTCATTCCTGATCTCGGCCACATTGCTGTAGAAAATGCGAACTGGCAGCCAGGTTTTTCCTGAAGTGAACACAGGAACAGTCAGCAAGACCTATCTGCCTGGGCTCTTCTCTTGTACTTTCTGACAGTATTTTCAGGATATTAGAATTACCTGCCCAGCTTGACTTCTGCTGCACATTGTCTGGAGAGACAAATGAGGAAATGGAGATAATTTGCTTTGTTTCATGAAAATGGCAATGATCTGGATAGAAGCTTGATGCCATTCTCCCATATAGCAGATTTTCAGAGGAGTCTAGTATCTCACTCCTGGATATTGGTGAAAATACAGGGGAATGGTACTGAGGTGCTCTGATATACCAGAATATCAGAGCACCTCAGTACCATTCTGGTACACACAGAGCATATTTTATCATATTTTGGTGTACAGAAGCATGGTCCCAATGCTTTGGTAAATAGAATTTTAGAGAAAGTCAGTCCCATTCTCTTGTGTTTATACCAGAATATGAGAAACTCAACCTCATTCTCAAGTGTATATCAGCATATCAGAGAAACCCATTCAGTTATATTCCCCACTATCATTCTCTTTTATGTGCTGATATATCTAAGAAGCACAGTATCCTTTTCCTGTTTATCATAATACCAAAACCCAGCAACATTTTTGAATTAGTTATGAGTAATACACCAAAAATAGTCAACAATCTGATCGTACAGGAGAATTTTGGGAATACCATCCAGAGTATGATTGAATTTACTTCGGTTTGATGGAGAGAAAGGAGGATCACAAACCAAGATTTACAGATTAATCAAGGCTATCTTTGAAAGTATGAGGACGGAATTGATGACAACAGAGAAGGAGAAATTGTGATTGTTAATTCTGTTTCCCAACAGTAAAATCTATTGAAGATGTAATTGTTGTATAACAAAACAAATAAAAGTGAAAGATGTACTTCTGGGGAGATACAGTCATGATCTATAAGAATCGTCATCAGTTTTCTGTAAGGGTGCAGAAAAGCAACAAAAGGAGACTGAGAAATTAATAAGGAGAATGGGAAAAAAATCTTGCAGTGTAGTAACAAAGAGATTAGTTCAAAAAAGAGAGCATGGACCCATCAGATACAGATTTAGATAAGACAATAGCAGAGGGGAATGACAGGGCAGAAATGTTAAATGAGCATTTTGGTTCAATCTTCACGGTGGAAAAGAAAGATATATACCAGAGGTACAAGGAAAATGCAGATTAGTGAAGGAGAGACACCTACAGGAATTAGAATAAACCAAAAAATTGTACTGGTTCAAATAATTCACAACCCTCTGAGTGAAGAAATTCCTCCTCATCTCAGTCTTAATTGGCCGACCCCTTATTCTGAGACAATGCCCCCTAGTTCTAAACTCTCCAGCCAGGGAAAACAGCGTTTACCTGGTCAATCCCCCTCAGGATCTTGTATGTTTCAATCAGTTCTTCTAAACTCCAGAGAGTATAGGCTCAATCTCTCCTCACACGACAACCCTCTCAGTCCAGGGATCAATCTAGTGAACCTTTGTTGTGCTGCCTCTAAGACAAGTATATCGTTCCTCAGATAAGGAGAGCAAAACTGTGCATAGTGCTCCAGGTGTGGTCTCACCAAAGCCCTGTACAATTGTAGCGAGACTTCCTTACTCTTGTACTCCAAACCCCTTGCAATAAATGCCAACATACCATTTGCCTTCCTAATTGTTTGCTGTACCTGCATACTAACTCTGTGTTTCCTGTACTAGGACATCTAAATCTATCTGAACACCAACATTTAATAGTTTCTCACCATTTAAAAATTATTCTGTTTATCTATTTTTCCTACCAAAGTGAATAACCTCACATTTCTCCACATTATACTCCATCTATCACCTTATTGCCCACTCACTTAAACTGTCGGCTCTTTGTGTCCTCCTCACAGCTTACTTTCTCACCTAACTTTGTATTGTCATCAAACTTGGATACATTACATGCGATCCCTTCATCTAAGTCATTAATATAGATTGTAAATAGCTGAAGCCCCAAGCACTGATCCTTGCGGCACCCCACTATTTACAGCCTGCCAACTGGAAAATTACCCATTTATCCTTACTCTGTTTCTGTCCGTTAACCATGCTAATATTTCACCCCCAACCCCATGTGTCCTTATCTTGTGTAACAACCGTTTATGTGGCCTTTTGGAAATCCAAATATATTACATGGAAATCTAAATATACTACATGGAAATGCAAATACACTACATAGCAGTGGATGATTGTGAAATTGTAAACATTACACCACTATTAAAAAAGGAGGGAGGAACAATCAAAATAACTGCAGTCCAGTGGTGGGGAAAATTGCAAAAATCCATTATCAAAGAGCACTTGAAAAAATGATTAGGGTCAGCATAGTTTTGTGAAAGGTGAATGAATCATTCCTTTTCTGATCTAGTATTTTTGTATTGCGAAAGAACAGGGGAATGTGATTTAGTGGACAGCTCTTTAAGAGAGCCAGCATGGGTACAATAGGCAAAATAGCTTTCTTCTGAGTTTTAAAATTCCATGTCTAACTAAGCTGAGAGTCCTTTTCTGCAGCTATTGAGGTGCTGGATAGAAGAGGATCAATAGATGTCTATTGCAAAGTTTGGATCTGCCTTAAATATCCTTTTGGATTCAGTGATACTGGCCACACCCGCAAAAGGACCCATGTCCTCGTATTCAGGCGATTGCCTATACTGCCCAAAACCTAGTTTTATAAGTCTTACCAGAGTGTGTAACAATAAGACACCCTTACTCTGGTGCCCTCACCTGTATCGGCAGTGAATTTGGAGACTGTATCACGCAATGTCATTCATTCACATTTGGCACCATCTGTACTTGTTACAGTAAAGGAAAGCTCTGCAATGATATTGCTGCATTGCTCCTGTGTGTTTCTGTATTGTAAGAATAAGAAAGAACATAACAAATAGTTGCAGAAGTAGGCCATACGACCCCTCGAGCCTGCTCCGAATTTCAATAAGAACATGGCTGATCATCAGCCTCAACTCCACTTTCCCGCCCAATCTCCATATCCCTTGATTCCCCTAGACTCCAAAAATCTATCTATCTCAGCCTTGAATATATTCAGAGACTCAGCATCCACAGCCCTCCGGGGCAGAGAATTCCAAAGATTCACAACCCTCTGAGTGAAGAAATTCCTCCTCATCTCTGTCTTAAATGGCCTTCCCCGAGGGGAAACAGCCTCTCAACATCTATCCTGTCAATCCCCTTCAGACTCTTGTATGTTTCAATGAGATCACTCTCATTCTTCTGAATTCCAGAGAGTATAGGCCCATTCTACAATCTCTCATCATAGGACAGCCCTCTCATCCCAGAAATCAATCTAGTGAACCTTTGTTGCACTGCCTCCAAGGCAAGTATATCCTTCCATAAATAAGGAGACCAAAACTGTGCACAGTACTCCAGGTGTGATCTCACCAAGGCTCTGTACAATTGTAGCAAGACTTCCTTATTCTTACACTCCAACACCCTTGCAATAAAGGACAACATGCCATTTGCCTTCTTAACTGCTTGCTGTATCTGCATGCTAGCTTTCTGTGTTTCTTGCACAAGAACACCCAAATCTCTCTGAACACCAACATTTAAAAGTTTTTCACCATTTAAAAATATTCTGTTTTTCTATTCTTCCTACCAAAGTGAATAACCTCACATTTCCCTGCATTATACTCAATCTGCCACCTTACTGCCCACTCACTTAGTCTATCAATATCCCTTTGCATTCGCTTTGTGTTCTCCTCACAGCTTACTGTCCCCCTAGCTTTGTATCATCAGCAAATTTAGATACATTACACTCGGTCCCTTCATCTAGGTCATTAATATAGATTGCAAATAGCTGAGGCCCCAGCACTGATCCTTGCGGCACCCACTATTTACAGCCTGCCAACCCAAAAAAGACTCGTTCATCCCTACTCTCTTTTCTGCCCGTTAACCAATCCTCTATCCATGCGAATACATTACCTCCAATCCCATGATCCCTTAACTTATGTAATAAACTTTTATGTGGCACCTTTTCGAATGCCTTTTAGAAATCCAAATATACTACATCCACTGGTTCCCCTTTAACTACCTTGCTAGTTACATCCTCAAAAAACTCTAATAAATTTGTCAAACTTGAATTTGCTTTCATAAAACCATGTTGACTCTGCCTAATCATGTTATGATTTTCTAAGAGACCTGATACCACTTCTGAACAATGAACTTCAGCATTTTCCCAACGACTGATGTCAGGCTAACTGGTCTGTCGTTCCCTGCTTTCTCTCTCCCGCCTTTCTTGAATAGCAGTGTTACATTTGCTACCTTCCAATCCATTGGGACCGATCTAGGGAATTTTGAAAGATCAAAACCAATGCATCCACTGTCTCTGCAGCCATCTCTTTTAGAACCCTAGGAAATAGGCCGTCAGGTCCAGGGGATAGTACTTTTTCTCTACTGATATTAATTACATTAAGTTCCTCACCCTTATTAGATCCTTAACTTTAGTTAGCCACGGATGGATCACTTTTCCTGTGGAGAATTTGCTTCTCAATGGAATGTATTTTTGTTGAGAATGATGAAACATTTCTTTAAATGCTAGCCACTGCTTATCTACTCCCATAGCTATTAATCTATTTTTCAATCTACCTTAGCCAATTCACCCTTCATACCTCTGTAATTGGCTTTATTTAAGATTAAGACTCTCGTTTTGGACTTGGACAAGTCACTCTCAAACGTAACGTGAAATTCTATCATGTTATGATCACGCTGCCCCAGAGAATCCTTTACTAGGAGATTGTTAATTAATCCTGTCTCATTACACAATGCAAAATTTAAAATAGCCTGTTCCTTGGTTGGTTCCATGACATATTGTTCTAGGAAACTGTCCTGAATGCATTCCATGAACTCGTCCTCCTGACTACCTTGGCCAATTTGATTTGTCCAGTCTGTATGAAGATTAAAGTCCCCCACAATTATTGCATTACCTTTGTTACAAATTCTTACTATTTCTTGATTAATATTCTGTCCAATGGTATAGCTTCTGTTTTCTGTCCATTGTTTTCCCACCAGTGTTTTCTGTCCCTTGTTATTCCTTATCTCCATCCGTACTGATTCTACATTCGAATCCTCCGAGCCGAGATCCTTTCTCTCTACTGTCCTTATGTCATCCTTTATTATCAATGCTACCCCCCTCCTTTACCATTCTGCCTGTCTTTACAAAGCGTCAAATACCCTGGAACATTTAGTTCCTAACCTTGGTTACCTTGCAACCACGTCTCTGTAATGGCTAGTAGATCAGACCCATTTATTTCAGTGATGAACAAAAGCCAGTGTAACGGTGAACAATGTGTTTGCTGGTAAGTTTGCAGCATTCAGTGTGAGCAGGATGTGTACTTACAAATATCAGCCTTGGATCAGTGGTAGCACATGTGCCTCTGTATCAGACGATTATCACTTCAAACCCCGCTCCAGAGGTTTGAGCAATTAATCTAAGATGAGACTTCAGTGCTGTGCTGAGAGACTTCTGCACAGTTAAAGGTGCTATATTTTAGATTGAGAAGTAAAGTAAGGCCCCATCTGCCATCTCAGCTGGACATAAAAGATTACATGATATTGTTTAAAGAGGAGTTCTCCCAGTATTCTGGTCAATATCCATCCCCTAAGCAACAAATTATCTGGTCATTTATCTCATTGCTGTTTGTTGGACCTTGCTGTGTGGAAATTGGCTGCTGCGTTTCCTACATTACAACAGTGACTACACTTCAAAAGTACTTCATTGGCTGTGGACCACTTTGGGCCATCCTTATGATGTGATAGTCATCATATAACACAAGTTCTTTCTTTACCTCAACATTAATTTCCCAAAATCGACTTCTGCGCGTAATTCAGAATCAGAAATTGATGTTTTCTTTGATGGTTCTTCATCTTGGCACAAACACCTCATAGCAACAATCAGAACCTCCGATGCACAAGAGCCTCCATGATATTTAACAGAAAAAATCTTAGCCAAAGGGAGGTTAGGATTTTAAATCCCTCGGAATTTGTTTACGAGAATGGACTGAAAAAGTTGGAACAGACATTTACTTTCATACACTTGGTGTCACTGGTTCACTTGACGAACACACTGGACCCTCAGGATATGGTTATCTTTGGCAATATTACAGAAGATATGGAAATGAACAATGTGCTACAGAGAGTATTTTAAATTCAGTTTACATGGTCTCTCCATTTGTGAGAGAGCCACGACGTGTGTTACGTGAGACTGAAATATATGCACGAGTGTTAGAGAGATGGTGAAGGTGTTTGATTTCTCTGTTACTGAGGAAACTGCAATTGATGTGCGTTGTACTGGAGTGTTACAGAAGATGTTAGTCTTGTTTCTCTATTGCAGAGCTTTTGATGAAATCATTGTGTGATAGGCTATTCACCGCAACTCATTAATTCAGTGTTAGTCACTATTTTTTTGTTTGTCAAAGGTCACCACCCCAAGCAGCTTTTAGCTCGAGGACCACCCTCAGTAATACTCCGAACTGCTGCATTGTACAGTGATGGGACCCAGGTCTATGTCTGCAGTTTCCAACGTGTTGAGCTATTCAACTCAGTTTCTGAGTGGAGGCCAGACACTTCTCCACAGTAACAGAGTAAAGAAAATAATAACCAGCTCTAAAACCAGTTGTTTAAATGGAATGATTGGCTGTTATGTTGTAATGGAGCCTTTCAGTTGCTCTCTGGGTGTTTTCTCTTTGTTTTCTCTGGCTGAAGAGCAAGAGGCGAGGGAACAGCACAGAATCCAGTTCTGATGATATCCCACAGCCGGGCTACCTGGAGGCCCAAAGCTACAGAGAGCAGTAAATCTGCAAATGGACACAGGTGGAGGGGAGGGAAGCTGCAAGTAATTCATGGGCTGCATTATGAGTGCTGCTGCACTAATTATTTATCTCCTCTGATAATGAGCGGTGTGCACGCATACACAAACACACACTCTCATGCATGCACATGCAAACAGACACTCAAACACGCACTCCCACACACAGGGCACGCACGAGCACACATGCTTTCTCACACGCACGCTCACTCCCACACGCACGCTCTCTCGCACGCCCACGCTCCCTCGCACGTAATCACACACATTCTCACGCAAGCGCACTCTCACACACATCATCATAGGCAGCCCCTCGAATGAGGATGACTTGCTTCCACGTGAGTTCACAGATGTTTTAATGAAGGACCTAATATTCCAGTCCTGAACTCCAGTTGAGGGGGTGGAAGATGCTTGTGTGTGGATTTTTTTAACATGTGGTGACCGTTGCACATCAGCCATCACACAGGTTTGACAGAGCTAAGCCTTTATCCAGTGGCAAGGATTAACCAGGACGACTGGAGACCTGCTCTGCTGCACGGACCTAGTGCGCACACATATCGCAGTGTGGGCAGGCCCGTGCTGCCCCGGGTCCTCGGCTTTTCTGGGCCCCGTACCCTCATTCGCCGCACCTCCACCACGATGTTCCAGGGCCCACGCTCCAGCTCTATTTGTAGCCACAACCTGCGGTGGTGTTCTCACACTCTTACATGCACACTCTCAGACTCTCACTCTTACACTCACGTATGCACTCTCACGTATGCACACTCTTGCACGCACGCATACATACATACATACATACACACACACACTCACACATATGCACACACTTGCACGCACACACTCACACCACGCACACACACTCACTTGTACACACTCTTGCACGCACACTCTCTCACATGCCTACACACATTCACACAAATTCACACACGCTCATGCACTCATACTCATGCATGCGCACACACTCACACACACACACGTTCATGCACTCACACGCATGCGCACACACTCTCTCACACACACACTCATGCATTCACATGCACACGCATGCACGCGCGCGCACTTTCTCTCACACACACCGCGCTCATGCACTCGCACGCGCGCACCTTCTCTCACACACACATGCTCATGCACACACACGTGCACACACACACACGTTCTCACGCACGTGCACGCTCACACACAATGAGCAGTAGAACCATTCAATAGATTAACGTTTACTCAGTAGAACTGTTAGGATTTTCAGTGCTTGGATTAAATTGTTTAGTTACGTAAATGAAAGAATTTGATCTTAATTACCCACAGACTGCAATGGTTTTATTTTTTTTAAAAAGGATCTTAACTAAGAATCCAGGTTAGTTTCTTAGAATTGTAATTTTTAAGTAGTTAAGAGCACTTCCTAAAATAACCATAACCAACTGTAAAAAGTTACTTAGTTGATAATCTATTTTAATTATTTGTATGCTTTGATTCAGAGTTTGTTTTGTTTGTTTTTAAGGCTGTCAATCAATTATCAGTGGATAGCCGGAACCACCCCCACCAGTCTGACAGTAACATGGGCTCCTGACTGCACCCACACGGTTGACTAATAGCTCTGAAGGTAAACAAATGCAGTAAGCTTAATCTTACAGTTCAAGCTGTGACAAATCATCCACAGAATAAGTATTTCTAGATTGGATGTGCTCAGAGTAAGTCTTCGCTGCATTTTATTCCACCAATTTGTTTTCTGAAGTTAGAGCTATTTTGAGGTGTGTTTAATGTTCATTTTATATTCTAGAATTGATCCAAAGCAGGGTTCTGCTATAGACTGAAAGCCAGTGCTGCGATATCCGCTCCTTTATTAAAAGCGATGGCGGAAGTTATAGCAGATGCATTCGTTATAATCTACCAAAATTCTCTGGACTCTGGGGAGGTGCCATCGGATTGGAAAGCAGCTAATGTAACGCCTCTGTTTAAAAAAGGGGGCAGACAACAGGCAGGTAACTATAGGCTGGTTAGTTTAACATCTATAGTGGGGAAAATGCTTGAAGCTATCATTAAGGAAGAAATAGCGGGACATCTAGATAGGAATAGTGCAATCAAGCAGATGCAACATGGATTCATGAAATCATGTTTCACTAATTTACTGGAATTCTTTGAGGATATAACGAGCATGGTGGATAGAGGTGTACCAATGGATGTGGTGTATTTAGATTTCCAAAAGGCATTCGATAAGGTGCCACACAAAGTTACTGCAGAAGATAAAGGTACGCGGAGTCAGAGGAAATGTATTAGCATGGATAGAGAATTGGCTGGCTAACAGAAAGCAGAGAGTGGTGATAAATGGGTCCTTTTCGGGTTGGAAATCGGTGGTTAGTGGTGTGCCACAGGGATCGGTGCTGGGACCACAACTGTTTACAATATACATAGATGACCTGGAAGAGGGGACAGAGTGTAGTGTAACAAAATTTGCAGATGACACAAAGATTAGTGGGAAAGCGGGTTGTGTAGAGGACACAGAGAGGCTGCAAAGAGATTTGGATAGGTTAAGCGAATGGGCTAAGGTTTGGCAGATGGAATACAATGTCGGAAAATGTGAGGTCATCCACCTTGGGGAAAAAAAAACAGTAAAAGGGGATATTATTTAAATGGGGAAAAATTACAACATGCTGCGGTGCAGAGGGACCTGGGGGTCCTTGTGCATGAATCCTAAAAAGTTAGTTTGCAGCAGGTAATCAGGAAGGCGAATGGAATGTTGGCCTTCATTGCGAGAGGGATGGAGTACAAAAGCAGGGAGGTGTTGCTGCAACTGTACAGGGTATTGGTGAGGCCACACCTGGAGTACTGCGTGCAGTTTTGTTCACCTTACTTAAGGAAGGATATACTATCTTTGGAGAGGGTACAGAGACGATTCACTAGGCTGATTCCGGAGATGAGGGGGTTACCTTATGATGATAGATTGAGTAGACTGGGTCTTTACTCGTTGGAGTTCAGAAGGATGAGGGGTGATCTTATAGAAACATTTAAAATAATGAAAGGGATAGACAAGATAGAGGCAGAGAGGTTGTTTCCACTGGTTGGGGAGACTAGAACTAGGGGGCACAGCCTCAAAATACGGGGGAGCCAATTTAAAACCGAGTTGAGAAGGAATTTCTTCTCCCAGAGGGTTGTGAACCTGTGGAATTCTCTGCCCAGGGAAGCAGTTGAGGCTAGCTCATTGAATATATTCAAATCACAGATAGATAGATTTTTAACCAATAAGGGAATTAAGGGTTACGGGGAGCGGGCGGGTAAGTGGAGCTGAGTCCACGGCCAGATCAGCCATGATCTTGTTGAATGGCGGAGCAGGCTCGAGGGGCTAGATGGCCTACTCCTGTTCCTAATTTTTATGTTCTTATATTTCCAGGGAGATTCCAGTGCAACAGACAAGCAACACTGTTAATTTTGGAGTCTTGATAAAGGCCATTGAGTGGGCTGCTGCAGGAAATGGAAATGTTACGCTGGTGCTGGGACAGGTGCACTCCTGAGGCCTGGGAAGAGCAGAAGGAGCTCGCTACTGTATTTAAAATGTGCTGTACTGCACATGACTTGGGAGCATCTGGTAATGGTACACAATCTTAAAACTGGAAACATTTTCCATGCTCAGTGCAATCATCCTTCACCTTAAACAGCCTCCAATCTAACCAACCATTGGAGTAGTAGAGCATCATGGTAGTTGGAGTATCGTTGTTTCCAATCTTCGGATATAACATGGAAAAATACCAGTAGAACCCTGACTGTAAAGATAAAAAACAAAACCAGGGCTTCCTCCCGCTCATGTGCCTCTTCGTCTGAGAGTTCTGTGTTTGTTCATTCTAGTGGGAGAAGGTGACCGGCTGAATTGTTTGGTACTTTCACTTAGATAGCAGTACGTTCAGGCTATGACAGTGCACTCACGCCTCCAGTATAAATAGGCTGATGGCGTCACGGAGGAGTGTTGTTCAAACATAAACACAGGTTTGTGTTGGGGTAGAGCTGAAACCTACAATTACAGTTTTGATGCAGCTACTGAAATGAATGGAACTGTCTTGGACCATAGCCTGAGTTTTCCCAGGTACAAATGCAAACCGTGCCGAACATTTGGGAATATTAAAGTTTGGAGCTGGAAGGTCCGGATTCAAAGTCCCTTTTCCCCCTGAAGGTGCTGTGGCCAAATATACCAGCCCATGTGGCAGGGAGACATTCAGTCCTGGCAAGGCCCAGGTTCAATCCCCAGTCTGTGCTGAGTTCACTGATTTCTGGCAGGGTGGCAGTAGTGGGTGCAAGAATTGACCTGCAGGAAAGTGCACTTTGGGTGAGGGCAGGATCCAGTCTGGCTGGCACATTCCCCCCTGGTTAAATAAACCCGCTAATAGCTGCCGATATTGCATCCCATATGAAAAATGGCTACTTGTATCAGAAAGCAGCTAATTCAGTGCAGTCCAAGAATCGGGGTCCTTTTTGGTCTAAATGGCTCAATGTCATACTGGGCAGTGCATTCACTAAATGGGCCAATAGGGAACTCAGATTTCAATCCACTGTTTGACGAAAGAGTCAGGTACTGGAGGCCACCAGTGATTAGATGTAAGCCCTACCAACTCCCACTGAGATCTGACATATATATGAGACGAGTCGTAGCAGGGATCGGACACAGACCCAATATTGGACTCAGTTAAAACACAAAATCACAGCCAGGAGCGGATGCATAACCCTCACTCCTAATATTGACAGGAAACAAGATACAAACCAGTATGAATTTTTATCAAATAATTAAAACTCAGATATGTAACGTGCAGTTCTGCAGTTAAACACAGTCACAGATGTCGGCTATGTGCAATGACTTGGAAAAAGAGGTAGAGGGGGCATATCACTGCCAATTGACTCATTCAACACTATTATTCACATCAATGACATATCCTTCCACACTATTATTTGTGCGCATTGTTGGGACTCTGAGCATTGGCAGTTAAGGGTCCCTATTACAAATCACTAAAAGTAGCAACACAGGTTAACAAGGCCATAAAAAAGCAAACTAAGCACTAGGGTTTAATTCTAGAGGGATTTAATTGAAAAGCAGAGAATTTATATTAAACTTGTCTGAAACCTTGGTTAGACCACACCTCTGGTGCACAGTTCTGGTCTTCATATTATTAAAAAGGATATAGAAATAAAAGAAAAAGACTTGCATTTATATAGCCCCTTTCATGACCACTGGATATCCCAAAGCACTTTACAGCCACTGTTGTAATGTAAGAAACGCGGCAGCCAATTTGCGCACAGCAAGTTCCCACAAACAGCAATGTGATAGTGACCGGATAATCTGATTTAGTGATGTTAGTTGAGGACACCGGGGATAATTCCCCCGCTTTTCTTCGAAATAGTGCCAGAGGATCTTTTACGCCCACCTGAGAGGATAGACGGGGCCTCGGTTTAACGTCTCATCCAAAAGATGACACCTCCGACAGTGCAACATTCCCTCTACTGCACTAGAGTGTCAGCCTAGATTTTTGTGCTCAAATCTCTGGAGTGGACTTGAACTCACAACCTTCTGACTCAGAGGTAAGGGTGCCACCCCCTGAGCCACAGCTGACACAAGCAATTCTCATGGGGGAAGGAGGCTAGAGAAGCAGCTCTGGTGAAAGTGCAAAAAAGATTCACAAGGGTGATAGCAGAACTATCCGGAAAGGCTAAATAGACTAGTGCTCTTTTCTGTAAATAAGAGAAGGCTGAGAGGTGACCTATTAGAGGGCTTTAAAATTATGAAGGGGTTTGATAGGGTAGTTGTGGAGAAGATATTTCCACTTGTGGGGGCAACCAAAACTAGAGGCCATAAATATAAAATAGTCATTAATAAATCCAATAGGTAATTCAGGTGAAACGTTTTTACCCAAAGAATGGTAAGAATGTGGAATGCACTACCACAAGGAGCAGTTGAGGCAAATAGTATCGATCTATTTAAGGCGAAACTAGATGAGCAATTGAGGGAGGAAAGAATAGAAGGATATGCTGATAGGGTTAAATGAAGTTGGGTAGGAAGCTCATGTGGAGCATAAACACCGGTATAGACCAGTTGGGCCGAATGGCCTGTTTCTGTGTAACTCTATGTAATATTACAGGATGTAATTTGTATTATCCTGTACTATAATCATTCACCGATAGTTTATTGCTGTCCCTTTAAGAAAGTTTGAGCAAGCATTTTTAGAATTTGGAACGGAGTTCTCAAAACACAATTGGAGATTAATGCCAGCTGGCCAGCCAATTGCACCATTGGAATAAACTATCTATAGCTATGGGAAAATACCATCACAGTGCTGAACAAACCAGTCAACGGACCGATGTGAAAGGTCTGAAGTGTTTAAAACCGGTTTTGCCACATTTATTTCAAACAAGTTTACCTCAACTCGCTTTAAATCAAACAAGGAAGTAGAAATTTGAAACAATGCCTTGCAGACTGCATACTGGCTGGCTTCACTCCCTGGGAAGCTTTGATCTTCTTCTGGCTTCACTGCTCAAGACCAAACGAGCACGTCAGTGGTGCACCGCAGTACCAGCGCTTGGCTACTTTTCGATTTAAGGTATTTGCTCCCCTTCCTCCTTCAGTGGCTTTCTTGCACCAAACGCCCTGCTCTGGGTAAATAGATGACCTGCTCCCCAGCTCCTGCCAATGGCGCTCCATAAGAGGTCACGACATAACAGTGGTACACTATAGATCTTCTAGCTGTTGAGTACTTGCTCTGAGCCATGTAGCTTTGGGGAGGTAGTGGAGGGCAGGCTCCAGACCATAAGAAGGACCCAACCCCCTCCACCCCCACCAATGCACATCTTTAACCTTTCAACGCACAGCTATAGTTCAGTGGGTAGCACACTTGTCTCTGAGTCAGAAGGTTGTAGGTTCAAGTTCCACTCCAGAGACTTGAGCACATAAATCTAGGCTGACACACCAGTGCAGTGCTGAGAGAGTGTTGAACTGTCAGAAGTGCCATCTTTCGGATGAGAAGTGAAACCGAGGTCTTGTCTGTCCTCTCAGGTGGACGTGAAAGATCCCATAGCACTGTTTTGAAGAAGAGCTGGGGAATTATCCTCAGTGTCCTGGCCAATATTTATCCCTCAATCAACATAACAAAAGCAGATTATCTGGTCATTATCACATTGCTGTTTGTGGGAGCTAGCTGTGTGCAAGTTGGCTGCCACATTTCCTACATTACAACAGTGACTATGCTCCAAAAGAACTTCATTGACTGTAAAGCGCTTTAAGACATCCGGTGGTCAACAAAGGAGCTATATAAATGCAAGTCTTTTTTCCTAGACACCCAGGAATAGACCGGACCTGTAGCACTATAAGAATAACATACTTCACAAAAACACATTGATTCTAAATAATTTCTCTGCGCACTGAGGGTACAACAAGCTGATAAGCAACCGTTCAACTGTAGCAGCCTAGAATATAACAACAGGCTAATTCAGAATCACTTGTCTGTGAGGCTGAGAGTGTAGCACTTCATAATAAAGCAGTAGGGTCAGTTTTCGTGTATCTTTTTCCAGCGGTTGGGAGGCGGGTGAGGTAAGTCCATCGCTGCCCAATGGTAATTCACTGATCGGGGGGGAGAGGAAATTCAAATGCCTTGGCTGGAAAGGGAATGCTAAAGGTACGGCGGGGTGGGGGTGGAGGCAATCCCAAGAGAGGGAATTAAGAGACTGGCAGCGAGTGGGAATATTTTTATGGGCACAGGAGGAGCATTCATGCTACAGTGCCACAGTGGGTTTCTGAAGCGGCTGGCACAAGCCGCTTTAAGAACTGCTGGTTCGACTGCTCAGCGCTCAGTTCCACTTCCTCCACTCAGTGAGACAACAAAATTTCCTCAGGGTTCTTCAGATTGCCTGAGAGCCCAATTTTCATATTCAAGAGGCTCGCGCCTATTTCGAGTGGGGACACTACTCACCTGTTTCCTGTCCCACTCTGCGATAATGGCAGGCCTGGCATCGGCATGTGTGGGGTGGTAGGTGTCTGGTAACTCCCTGTTCCCATCTGAAATTGGGGCAAAAATTGGCCCCCATTGATTCTAAGTCAGTTATCTGTGGCACTGAGTATAACATAGAAACATAGAAAATAGGTGCAGGAGTAGGCCATTCGGCCCTTCGAGCCTGCACCGCCATTCAATGAGTTCATGGCTGAACATGCAACTTCAGTACCCCATTCCTGCTTTCTCGCCATACCCCTTGATGCCCCTAGTAGTAAGGACTACATCTAACTCCTTTTTGAATATATTTAGTGAATTGGCCTCAACAACTTTCTGTGGTAGAGAAATCAACAGGTTCGCCACTCTCTGGGTGAAGAAGTTTCTCCTCATCTCGGTCCTTATCCTTAGACTGTGACCCCTGGTTCTGGACTTCCCCAACATTGGGAACATTCTTCCTGCATCTAACCTGTCTAAACCCGTCAGAATTTTAAACGTTTCTATGAGATCCCCTCTCATTCTTCTGAACTCCAGTGAATACAAGCCCAGTTGATCCAGTCTTTCTTGATATGTCAGTCCCACCATCCCGGGAATCAGTCTGGTGAACCTTCGCTGCATTCCCTCAATAGCAAGAATGTCCTTCCTCAAGTTAGGAGACCAAAACTGTACACAATACTCCAGGTGTGGCCTCACCAAGGCCCTGTACAACTGTAGTAACACCTCCCTGCCCCTGTACTCAAATCCCCTCGCTATGAAGGCCACCATGCCATTTGCCTTCTTAACCACCTGCTGTACCTGCATGCCAACCTTCAATGACTGATGTACCATGACACCCAGGTCTCGTTGCACCGCCCCTTTTCCTAATCTGTCACCATTCAGATAATAGTCTGTCTCTCTGTTTTTACAACCAAAGTGGATAACCTCACATTTATCCCACATTATACTTCATCTGCCATGCATTTGCCCACTCACCTAACCTATCCAAGTCACTCTGCAGCCTCATAGCATCCTCCTCGCAGCTCACACTGCCACCCAACTTAGTGTCATCCGCAAATTTGGAGATACTACATTTAATCCCGTTGTCTAAATCATTAATGTACAATGTAAACAGCTGGAGCCCCAGCACAGGACCTTGCAGTACCCCACTAGTCACTGCCTGCCATTCTGAAAAGTACCCATTTACTCCTACTCTTTGCTTCCTGTCTGCCAACCAGTTCTCAATCCATGTCAGCACCCTACCCCCAATCCCATGTGTTTTAACTTTGCACGTTAATCTCTTATGTGGGACCTTGTCGAAAGCCTTCTGAAAGTCCAAATACACCACATCAACTGGTTCTCCCTTGTCAACTCTACTGGAAACATCCTCAAAAAATTCCAGAAGATTTGTCAAGCATGATTTCCCTTTCACAAATCCATGCTGACTTGGGACCTATCATGTCACCTCTTTCCAAATGCGCTGCTATGACATCCTCAATAATTGATTCACTCATTTTACCCACTACCGATGTCAGGCTGACCGGTCTATAATTCCCTGTTTTCTCTCTCCCTCCTTTTTTAAAAAGTGGGGTTACATTGGCTACCCTCCACTCCATAGGAACTGATCCAGAGTCTATGGAATGTTGGAAAATGACTGTCAATGTATCCGCTATTTCCAAGGCCACCTCCTTATGTACTCTGGGATGCAGATCATCAGGCCCTGGGGATTTATCGGCCTTCAATCCCATTAATTTCCCCAACACAATTTCCCGACTAATAAGGACTTCCCTCAGTTCCTCCTCCTTAACTAGACCCTCTGACCCCTTTTATATCCGGAAGGTTGTTTGTGTCCTCCTTAGTGAATACCGAACCAAAGTACTTGTTCAATTGGTCTGCCATTTCTTTGTTCCCAGTTATGACTTCCCCTGATTCTGACTGCAGGGGACCTACGTTTGCCTTTACTAACCTTTTTCTCTTTACATATTTATAGAAGCTTTTGCAGTCCATTTTAATGTTCCCTGCAAGCTTCCTCTCGTACTCTATTTTCCCTGCCCTAATCAAACCCTTTGTCCTCCTCTGCTGAGTTCTAAATTTCTCCCAGTCCTCGGGTTCGCTGCTATTTCTGGCCAATTTGTATGCCACTTCCTTGGCTTTAATACTATCCCTGATTTCCCTTGATAGCCATGGTTAAGCCACCTTCCCTTTTTTATTTTTACGCCAGACAGGGATGTACAATTGTTGTAGTTCATCCATGCGGTCTCTAAATGTCTGCCATTGCCCATCCACTGTCAACCCCTTGACTCATCGAATCTGAATCATTTGTCTGGAATACTGAGCTTAATACACTTCAAAACAACACATTGAGTATGAATCGCTCACCTGGAGCACTGTGACTATAACAAGGTCGCACTGATTCAAAACCATTATCAGGATGTTCCACTGGAGTAAATCTGCCCTTCCAGCTTAACGCCAGTGGATGTGAGTGGAGTTCTTTAGGAGCAATTTCATTGGATCCTCAAATCACACTCAGCCGAGCACTTCGCAATAATAGAGGCCATTGCATTCAAATTAATTACAGATGACAGGAACATATCACAGGACAATTACTGTGATTTGTAGCCCAGTAAAGCTGCACACTAGGAACCACTCTGTGCTCCTGATGTGCAGGGTTGATGTAATAGCCAGGGTGAACGTTAACATTTAAAGACATCAGCTAGCCTTTGTAATCAATCACAGGGTGACTGATTGTATGGGTTAAGGTGGGTTTAAAAAAAATACATGCTAACACTTAGGGCCAACCCTAAAGAGTACTAGCCACGCTACAGAATAGGCATCTGTGGCCTGTTGCTACCAATTATCACCCACCCTCCTCTCCCCAACCACCCAGCGGGCTCCCCGATGAAGAATCCCACTAGGAGCCTCCTGAATTTGTCTAAATTACTCTGACCCCAGAGAATCAGCAGGTGAAACACCCACTCCTCTGAAATTGTACCAGGATCCCATCAAAGCAGAAAATCATAACTAATGTGTCTATAACCCTGTGAGTGTAACAGGATCCACAGGAACATGCTGATCCTAAAGCAACACAGACAGAATAAAAGGTTAATTCTAAAGAACTAGTGTGTGGCATTCATAACAGCACACTGATTCAAAATGAAAGGTCAATGACTCAGAGTATAAAAGAAAGAAAGAAAGACTTGCATTTATATAGCACCTTTCATGACCTCGGGATGTCTCAAAGTGTTTTACAGCCAATGATGTACTAAGTAATGGTCACTGACACTGAGATTATAATATGTTCAACAACAACATGCTGACTATGATCCATTTGTCTGTAACAGGGTGGGGATAACACACCACAACAATACGTTAAACGTGAAGTACTTATTTGCGGCATTGAGCTATAACATGCTTCACAGCAGTGTGCTGAGTTGGAGAACAATTGTGAGCACAACATAAGTTCAATGTGAAAACAGAAAAGGATAATGAACAATAAAAGATAGGAGAGCTGGACTGGAAAAGGCAAATTTCAGTGAAGTAAAAATGCATCTGGTCTAAATTAACTGGGCAAGAAAGTTAGCAAACAGGGAAATCTTTAATTATGAGATGGTTCGATTACAAAATAGTATATTCATAAAATGCAAAACAAGATGCAGAGAAAGACTATTTCCTCTGGTTGGAGAATCAGCGATAAGGGGGTCAACAATCTAAAATTGTCAGAGAAGAGAGGCTATGAAATCGTCTTTATTCAGAGAGCTGTAGGAATGCCTTGTCACAGGGAATAGTTGAGGAAGAGACCATTGCTTCTTTTTAAGGGAAGTGTAAATAAACATTGGAAGCAAAGAAAGATGCAGTGCTATGGGGGAAGAACAGATCAGTGCAATTAGTTCTGGATTGTTCCAGGAAAGACCAGGGCACAGACAATGGGGCAAAAGCCTCCTTCTGTGCTGTAAACTTCTATGGTTTCAAACCAAGCATGTGTAGGAGAGAAAATAAAACACTTCAGAAAGCCACCAGTCATTGGGCTCAATTTTCCCCAATGTTGTTTTTTGGCGTATTGCAAGAGTTACACCTGTTTTCTTATGCCCCAACTACTCCAAAGAAATAACTTCCAAGTTTGCCCATTCTAATTTTTGAAATTGGCGCCACGCAGCCTGTCCTTTAGCTTTAGGGGGTGAAGCCTAACATCTGTGCCGAAAAAGCGATGCCCCCCCTTCTGTGCATGCGCAAAAAATAAATAATGTTTTTTATGTGACAGCTATGGGCACACATGCCCAGTACAGCTCCCGGTCTGCATTCGGCCATTTTTAAAGAGCCAGTTGTGTGTGAGAACTTTAATTCTCATTGGAAAAATTGGAGCTGCAATAAAATAAGCAGCGTGGCTCAAGGACCAAGAATTTCTCTCAGGATGAAGTGGAGGCACTAGTTACTATGATTGAAGCCAGATGGCATGAGCTGGACACCAGCAGAGGTCACATAAAAGCTTCACCAAAAAAAATGAAGAAACGCTGTGCAATGGTGACCACCCCGAGGTCTGGAGGTCAGTGCAAAAAGGAGTGTCAGGACCTTGGTCAGGTAGTTAGTGTAAGTAATATTTTCATTTATTCACTGCAATTGCAATTGTAAATGTGACCTCCCAGCAGAAAGACACCCTCTCTAAAAAGTTATATTTTCAACTTTGCAGAGGAAGGTGGCACACAGCAAAAGGGAAATAACTCGAACAGGAGGAGGCACAGCAGATCTGCACCCACTGACACCCTTTGAAGACAGAGTCGCAGCTTTGATGGGTCCTGCCTAGAGAAAAGCAACCACCACTGCACAAGCTGGGCCCACATTCGAAGGAGAGGGTAAGTCCTGCAAATTCACAGTCTGGCTTTGCTAAATGTTAAGTACTGTGCGAGCTAGCCATGCTTCAGTTCATGGGGATGTCGCCATCAGCTACGCTTCGGTTGATGCAATGTGTTATCATTCATTGTGGTCCTTCAAATCAGCCTGCTGCCTGCACTGTGTGAGCCTACCAATGTCACCCACCCTGCCCCCTCCTCTGCTGCTAACCATTTGTCTGTTCCGTTATATTTTGCAGAACTTGAGGCCAACCCTGATGAGGTTGAAGCCGATGCAGACGCAGATGAGCCTGAAGAGGAAAACATCTTCCAATCCCACCTTCCAGACCAAGAGCATGGGAGGAGGGTGAGGGGCAGGGGAAGGGGGTGGGGATGGATGAAGCTCCCACTCGTACTCACTCTGGAGGAGGTGCAGGTGCTGCCCATTGAGGTGTCAGGCCCTTTCCTGAGTGGTACGAGTGTTGGGACATTCCATGGTTTCTCACAGTCCGAGGCTGGGGATTCCAATGGGGTGCAGCGAGGCACACCCAGGGTGAGGACGGGAAGGAGAGCTCGACAGCGCTCTCCTGAGGTGCAGGATCTAACAGATGTGGTTCAGATGATGACAATGAATGGGGAGAGCACTAACCTTACCCGATCACTCCTGGACACCATCAGTGTGGTGGGTGATGAGGTATCGGGACTGTCCGGAGAAGTAGCAACACTCTCACCAGAAACGGGAACACTGTCCAGGCACATGAGGGAGGGAATGTCGCGGGTAGGTGAGACACAGTCAGGGCACATGAAGGCGGGAATGTTGGAGTTAGCTGCTGCTATAAGGGAACACGGCCATACCCCGCAGCCATTGACGGAATCAACTGCTACTCCAACTCCAATCCCCAGACCAACCTCTGAAGAGGCCCAAGCCGGGCCTTCCACATTACCGCCTGGCCACGCCCCCCCATCAAGAAGTGCGCATTACCCAAGATGCTCAAAAGAATAAGCTTGGTACCAGCCCAAGAAACACTGCGCCACTTACTGCAGGCAGGGGTAGAGTCAACAAGACCAGTGCAGCAGGCGGCCTTAGAATAAGGTGGAGAAGAGATGGGTGCAGCCTTTCTTTTCTGTTGTTGTTATTGTTACTGTTGTAACTGTTCTCAAATTAAAAGTTTTTTCTAAGTTATGTAAATTTACAAGTTTATAAGTTTGTAAGTGATCTTAGCGTTTGTAAGTCATCTTAAAGTTTATAAGTGATCTTAATTGAAAACTTTAAAGTTTGATACAAGAATATTTTTATTAAAGTTAAGTACAAACAAGTGTTAAACTTTTGAATAAAATATATTTTAAATTATAACTGAATCATTTCCATTATTTGTTCCATTATTAACACAACTTTTTGAAGTAAAGAAGAATCATTTCTATTATTTGTTCCATTAACACAACAGAACATTACGGAACAGGTCCAAACAGTAAACATGATCCATGTGGAATAGTTGTCGCTGAGCCTTCAGGCAGCAAAACGTTCACGGATGAGCTGCTGGCGCAAGACTCGAGCAATTGTTAAAGGGGCACGACAGCCTGCCTTCCTCCGCTGTCGTGCTCCGGGTTCAGGTAGTTGCATGGCTTCCTCATCCTCCTCCTCCTCATCATTTGCATCTTCCTCCTCATCATCAGCCACTCTCACCTCAGGTGGGTCATCTACTACCAGCTGCTGCTGCCTCATGATGGCTAAGTTATGCAGCATGCAGCACACAACAGTGAACTGACCAACAATCTCAGGGGAGTATTGCAAGTAGCCTCCAGAATGGTCCAGGCATCAGAAACGCTGTTCCAATATGCCAATGGTCCTCTCTCTTATGCGGATTTCGTCCCCTACGGGGCACAACGGACATGATCTTTGCAGCGTAACAGCTGCAGGAAAATTGTAGGGAGCAGTGCCAGTCCTTATACATGGCCTTCTTCGACCTTACAAAGGACATTGTCAACCACGAGGGTCTATGGAGCGTCCTCCTCCATTTCGGATGCCCCCAAAAGTCTGCCAGCTCCACAATGATATGCAGGCTGTGATCCTTACCAACAGATCCATTACAGACCCAATCCACGTCCGGACTGGGGTCAAGCAAAGCTGTGTCATCGCCCCAACCCTCTTCTCAGTCTTCCTTACTGCCATGCTCCACCTTAATCAACAAGCTCCATGCTTGACCATGAACCATGACCATGAGCTTGGTGGTGGATCTGAGGGCCTAATCTTCGAACACTCTTTTCCTCAGGTGGCCAAAGGCTGCATTGGCGCATTGGAGGCGGTGTTGAATCTCCTCATCAATGTCTGCTTTTGTTGATAAGAGGCTCCCGAGGTATGGGAAATGGTCCACGTTGTCCAGGGCCGCGCCATGGATCTTGATGACTGGGGGGCAGTGTTGGGCAGTGAGGCTGGTAGAGGACCTTTGTCTTATGGATGTTTAGTGAAAGGCCCATGCTTTCGTACGCCTCAGTAAATACGTCGACTATGTCCTGGAGTTCAGCCTCTGAATGTGCACAGACACAGGCATCGTCCGCGTACTGTAGCTCAATGACAGAGGTTGGGGTGGTCTTGGATCTTGCCTGGATATGGCGAAGGTTGAACAGCTTTCCACTGGTTTTGTCGTTTAGTTCCACTCCTGCGGGGAGCTTGTTGAAAGCTCATGGTCCAGAGGGCTGTAGTAATACCCGCCCTCCTATATGGCTCATAGAATGGCATTAGACTTCCATTTTCTCCCTTTTGAATTTGAAAAAAATTAAGCTTCATGATGCATATTCTTTGTCTTCTTGACTCCCTCCAAAACTTCACCTAAAGACAATGGTGTGTTTCTACGCTGATTTTTTAATGTCCGCTGGTTTTTCTTAAATGACCAGAAGGTTTTTTAGAAATGGTCACATACGCTGTCTTAGGAAAAATGTAAGTTGACCAAGCTTGCTTAAATGTGAAAAACTGACGCAGACATCAGGTTACGCTCCCTATGACACAAAAAAATCCTAACCTAAAAAAATCGTAACTAACTGAGTTACACTGGTGCAGAAACTTTGGGGAAACTTGGATATGTTAACTTACATCAAAAAAAGCGGCGCGCACCAAAAAAACGGCACAGATAACTTGGGAAAATTGGGCCCTGTAGTATTGGGAGCATAACCCGCTTCACAGCAAAACGTTTGGAATATAATGCACGTCACCAAATTCACCTTTCTAGACCACTCATCTATAGCACTCGGTACAATATGATTCACAAAGGCATGCTGATTCTAACCCCATATGAAAGTACTGAGAGCACTTTAGTGGTAACAGAATTTTGGGGGGCCCTTTATCATTGGCCACAGTACAGCTACAGCAACAGCAACAACTTGCATTTATATAACTTTAACATAGGAAATGTTCTCAAGACACAGAGGTGTAATCAAAATTAAATGGATGCTAAGCCAAAGGAGGAGCTATTGGGAGGAGTGACCAAAAGTTTGATTAAAAAGTTTTAATAAGGGCTTTAAACGAGAAGGAGATGGGGAGGTGGAGTGATTTAGGGAGGGGATTCCATTACATGTAGGTTTGTAGTTAGATGTGATGAGGTGATTGTTTAAGCAGGGTAGAACGTGCATTACCATCTGGGATTCAAATGGGTCGCTTTCGGTGATTGGCCAGGGAATTCCGCAGAGCCGTTTACACTGGAGTTGTGCCTGAGTCGAGACTTGCACCCACCAATGCTGTCCATACTGACCCCTCCATAAATTGTAGCTCAGCTCATTTTACTATCCATTAGTGGTTCAGTGGTGCAAATGGGAGCTTACAAATTTAAAGCGTAGCTTTTAAAAAGCCAAGAATGGCTGAAAATTGCTGCAGCTGGCTGGGGAAACAGCAAATAAGTAGAAATATATTTGGCACAGTGAGCTGACAGCCAGATAGCAGTAGCAGGTGGCTCATTTTGTGTGATTTATTATTAAAGCATGTTTTCAAGTAGAGGGTCTGATTGAGGCACCCAAAGAAGGGAACACGAATTTGCAAGCGGGCAGAAAAGAGCCCAGAATTTTAATGAGGTTGACCATCAGACACTCTGAAATGCAGCAAAGGAGAGAAAGACTGCTGGGTGCTCATGGAGGAAACCTCAGAAAAATATCTCGTGCCATGTGGAAGGAACTGGCACAGAGTGCTGGAAAAAGTTCAATGACCTAATGAGAGTAGGCAAGGAAACATAATGGCCTTTTCTTCCTTGGATATCATGAGCATCTATACATTCTTCATCCTTTAAAATTAATAAACCCCCCCCCCAGAACGTCCTTCACTGTATAAAGAGGAGCTTTTTCTTTGGCTTCTTTCCCCCATGAGAATTGCTTGTACTATGTAGAGGCCAACATACTCTTATATCTCTCATGCTAGGTCCCTTCTGGAACTCCCAGCATAATAAATTTCCTGCTCCCAACTCTACTCCCTTGCGTCACTGGCCGTGTAAAGTATATGTGGAAGTTTCACCCATTATAAAGGCTACCAGTAGCTGCCAGAGTCAGTCATACCTGGCATATATTGGATCCCAGCCTGTTTCCAGGACCATATCTACCAGACCTCCGCTAAAGGTATGGCAGGAGCCCAGTGGAACTCGTGAGGATATTTGGGGCCAATGTATTGAAGTTATACAAGTTATAGGTTCGGTGTCAATTACAGTATAGGTTTGTGTGGGTATTCCCCACACTGTGACTTTCCAATCACAGTCACACTGTTGTAGGCAATCTTTAAATGGAGGGAATACATCAGCAATGGTGTGTGATGAGGTGTAGTTCTCCAGCCCTTTCCCAGTCACTGAAGGTACATGGTATCAAAAAGTTGAGGGGAGTGCAGAAAATAAGTTTAAAATAAAGCTGTTTATTCTAAAATTATGGCCCTGAAATTGTGGCCTCTCCAGATGCGTACGATGTGCGCATGTGCCCGAAGAGACCCCGCAAGACCCCGAAGCACATTCGCCTGAACCCGGCACTTACGATCTGTCTGACAGATCACACACATCCCCGGGAGAAGGACCTTCATGGGTGGAGATTTGGGGCTAGGAATTGCAGTGGCTCACCGCCCGGTTTTTGGGTGGTATTGGCCGTTTTGGGCGATAACCGGGTCGGCGAGAAATTGCCCAGCTGAGTTACTCCAGCGGTTTCAAGGTACCGCTGAGGAGCAGACCACCGGCGTGCACCGTCCACACATTGACATGGCGCGATATTTGGCTCAACGGTGACCCATAGATAAGTATTAAAAAAAACAACCACGAGAATCAGCAGAGCTGGCAGTAGGTAAGTAACCCTGCAAGAAAAAGGAAAGTAATTGGTTTTTTACTCATTATTTTTTAATTATGTTCTGTGATTTAAGTTAAAAGGGTCCTGAGAATGTTTTTATTATTTTTTTATGTTCTGTTTTTTGAAAAAATATTTTTAGTGTTTTTTTTCTCCTAGGCCCAACCCACAGCCTCGGGGTAAATTTTTGTGAATTTTTAAATTATCGCCCATTTTCTTTAAGAACCGCCCAATCGACCTCAAATTCCACTTTTTCACCAAGAATCTGGGTGCAACGCCCATTTTTTTTTTGGCTGGGTGGATTTTTTTTTTCATTGTGGGAAGTTTTCGCCGGCAATTATCTTGGGAATCTTAGCAGTCTTTTGGGCGGTAATCGGGCACTGGCAGGTTGTTAGGAAATTCTAGCCCTTGGGCTATTTGTCCAACTCTTGCCCAGCGAATTGCCCTTCAAATTCTTACGCCTGGTAAAAGCTTATACCAGCATTATTGAGTTTTAATAGATCGTAAAAATAAATCTTATTACTTATTTTTATATTAAAAACTCTGTCTATGAAGGTAAATTTATTTTTAACATTATGAAACATTTTTAAAAAATCAATTTTTTTTCCTAAAACATTTAATTTAATACAATTTCTATTAATTTTAAAAATGTGAAGTTTTTTTAAATTTATGTTTGCGATTGATTTGTTTTATGGGATATTCTCATTGATAGTAATGGGAACACGGAGATCACATTACTATGAATGAGAATACTACATTGTGATTGGTGGTTCAGGCCCACTTGATCCCAGGATGCGCATATGCTCTTGGAATATGTGGGCCTCTACACAGGGCTGCGCATCTAGACCTTGGAGTGCAAGTGTCCGTTCCTCCGGGACCACCAAGTACTTTCGCAAAAAGAATTTGGGTCGGAGGCATCCGCCCGTGGGAAGTATTTGACCGCAATTTTTGTCCCTATAAATATGTCATTCTAGGACTTTGCCAATGATTTGTTTAGAAGACGACAAAGTAAGTTGAAAGTGGTTGTATTTGTGATATAATGGATGATGTACTAGTTTATTTCAATGTGTTTCCATACTGTTGTGATTTGCTACAATACATTTTTATGTGCCTTGCACTATTTAACATTGACATTCTTTATGTACTCAGACCGGCGAAAGTTCATAAAGCCTGCAATGGCTGAAGTCCCTTACAACATTCCCCGGTGCAGTCACTTCTGCAACAATGCAACTCTGAACTGGTCACTAAATCTGCATATTGTAACTAAATCTGTATCTCCACATAATGGCTAGTTCTCTGACCAAGTCCAAAGTAGACAGAAATAGATCCTAAAGGAAATTATAGTTTATTCATAAAATGATATAAAAGTATTGTATTTACATCTAAAGTCAGTGCAGCACTGAAAGTCCCAAAGCAATGTTTTGCACAATAAACTTAAAGGGACATTGTCCATTTACAAAATGTATTTGACAAGCCCCTTTTCTCTTTGGGGAGGATGAAGACTATTTAATTTTTATATGAGATACTGATGCATGGGCATGATTTACAGGATCAAGTATTTGTTTGCAAAGTAAATTAATATGAATTGCTGCCTTTACCCAGTAAACCATCAATCAGGACTGACCTGGGATTGGTGCTTTTATCCAGTGAAGGGAATTGGGACCGACCTGGGATTGGTGCCTTTACCCAATAAAGCAGGGAATCAGGACCGACCTGGGATTGGTGGCTTTGACCAGTAAACCATCAGGGAATCGGAAAAGACGAGGGATCAGTGACATTACCCATTACGCATGAATACCAGTGGCTCCATCGTGGAGTTGAGCCTGAAATTTTCTCTAGCGGGGAAGGGAGAAAAGCAGGGAGGGTGGTGGAAGTTGCACAGATGGGCCAGCATTCGACTGAAAGCTTTCTTTGGGGCCAAGAAGCAATCAATGCCTCAATGTCTGGTACCAATGGGCAGAGCACACACAGTGCACCCTAAAAATTACATCACTGAAAATGAAAATCACACTTTCTGTAACGGCCGGCTGATCCATTCTGCCAGCTTACTGCCCATGTGTGAAAATGAAAATTACCCCGTGCTGTTCTATATCAGCGTTTACTTATTAAAATGACTATAGATAAACTCAGTTTGGAGCCAAGAATTAACTTGAGTGAGTTCTGTTGCTATAATACATAGTGCGGTATCATAATGTTTGGTACAGTATTGTAGTATTTGCTGTATTACAGTGCTCAGTATAATATTATAGTGTTCTGATGCATTATAGTGTATTGTCGTGCTCAGTACAGTATTTTATCCAGGAGCAGCGTGGAGGCCCGACCTGTGAGAGAACACCAGCGGCAGGTCGGGGCCATAAAAGGAGTGGAGGTGTGGCGGTCCGGGAGCAGCATGGAGACATGCCACTTCAGGGAGCAGAGCAAGCTGGTGCAGGTGGGCGACAGTAGCGAAGAGTGACGTCATCAAGGTCCAGGTCGGTGATTGGAGCGTGGGCAGATATAGCAGGAGCGGCGAGAGACTGTGAAGGGATGTGATCGGGGCCCAGGAGAGGCGTGAGTTCGGGGCCAGGGGCCCAGGGGCAGCACGGGCCAGCCACACTGCACACTAGGTCCGTGCAGCAGAGCAGGTCTCCAGTTGTCTTGGATAACCCTTGCCACTGGACCAAGACTCTGTCAAGCCCGTGTGGTGGCTGGTGTGCAACGGCCACCACACGTTAAAAAAATCCACGCACAGGCATCTTCCACTCTTCAGGATGTAGTTCAGAACCTGGAATATTAGGTCCTTCATTGAAACACCTGTGAAATCATCCTTTTTTGGCGTGGAAGCAAGTCATCCTCATTTCGAGGACTGCCTACGATGATGACAGTATTTTAGTGTTAATACAGTATTATACTGATGCTTCAGTGCAGTACTGAAGGAGTGCAGCACTGAAGGAGTGCAGCACTTTCGGAGGCGCTGTCTTTCGGATGAGATGTTAAACTGAGGCCCAGTCTGCCCTCTCAGGTAAAAGATCCCATGACACTATTCGAAGAAAAGGAAGGATGTTTCCCCGTGTCCCGGACAACATTTATCTCTCAACCAATACCATTAAAAGATTATTTGGTCACTTATCTCCTTGCTGTTTGTAGGACCTTGCTGTGTGCAGATTGTTGCATTTCCATACATTACAACAGTGACTACACTTCAAAAGTATTGGCTGTGCAGCACTTTGGGACATTCTGAGGTTGTGAAAGGCACTACATAAGTGCAAGTTCTTTCTTTATTATAATACTTAGTACATTATTGTAATATAATATGCTGTAGTGATCAGTGTGGTATTGTATTATCATGCTCAGTATAATATTATAGTATTTGATATAATACTGTGCTGAGCACCTTAATACTGTTTTATTTGTTAGCATGTTATAGTGCTCACCTTTAATGTAGAACGATGATCCAAAATATGGCACAAAACACAGTACTGTATTCAATGCAGCATTCTCGTGTCCAGTACAGTGTTATACTGTTCGTGCAGTATTTATTTGATACAATATTATGGTGTTTGGTATAGCTTGGTACAATATTACAGCATTCATTATAATACTGTGTTGGATATTGCATTATTGTCAGTACAGAATTAGTGTTCAGTACAGTATTGCATAGTTCACAGTATTACAATGTTCAGTGTAGCATTACAATGCTCAGTACAGTATTGTATTATTTTTGAGACGACACGGCAAGCGAGCCCCAGGTGGGCAGAGGAAACGCTTCAAGGACACTCTCAAAGCTTCCTTGATAAAGTGCAACATCCCCATCGACTCCTGGGAATCCCTGGCCCACGACTGCCCAAAGTGGAGGAAAGGCATCCGGGAGGGCACTGAGCACCTCGAGTCCCATCGCCAAGAACAAGCAGAAAGCCTGGTGTGTCAACCCAGGCTCCCCAGCCACCCTTTCCTTCAACCACTGTCTGCCCCACCTGTGACAGAGACTGTAGGTCCCGCATTGGGCTCCTCAGTCACCTGAGAACTCACTTTTAGAGTGGAAGCAATTCATCCTCAACTCCGGAGGGACTGCCTATGATGATGATGATTATTCATTATATTATTATAAACCAAGAAATTGTTGTTGCTGCTGCGATCACTAAAATATCCCAATCACAAAGCGCAATGTTGAGCCTTTGCCTGGAACCTGAAAAATATCAGTCTGAGCTCGTTCTTGAAGATTCGCTCGGCACAAACTCCACCTCCCCCAGTATAGTGACCTGCCCGCTGACAACATGGGGGGGGCGGGGATTGGGGGGGTAAACAAAACCTTCTCCCCTTACCCTCTCCTCTACCATTTCCAGATCGAATTGATCCCAGAGTCCAAGAACAAACAAATTGCTTCAATCCCTGGACCTGCAATGCTCCCAGAACAAGTAGAGGATTGTCAAGAAAGCTGAATGCATCAATTTACTCTTCCCATAATCACCATGCAATCAAATTGTACAGTGACTTTATATATACACAGTGTCCATTCATTGCAATCTTTAGGTGAAATGGATTAGAGGGAGGGCAGTAATTGGCCACAGATTTAGTTCAGTTCCATTTTCCAGTGCCTCCAGTGGAGGAAAGTGTAATTGCAATGTGACAAGTGTGACCTGGCAGTTCCATTATCAAATTGCTGCTGGTGCAATATTCAGGGTTAACTTCAGGTCATTAGAAGTTGGTGGGTGAATTCTTGCCTGTTCACCACCAAGAATGCTATTCTTACCTGTGTGTATAAAACAGGGCATCTCCCATCCACATAACAGACTATCCAGTGCAGCGTCAGATATCGTTATCATGCAGAGCATTATTTAAGTGTCTTATGCAGGCATTAACTGACCAAGATCCAATGACCAAGTGCTGGGAGTGTTTACCGTGAAGTTCAAGAAAGGAGGGCTGTCCTGAAGGGGCCCCTCTCTCAAAATTCTCTAGTCCGGCAAGCTTGGGAGCAGTTTTCTGAGGGACTAAATGATTTGTGCAGAACCAAGCAAACTTGGATAAGGTCAAAAGGTAGATGGTTGATTTGAAGAAAGCAACTAAATATTGGGAAGACTGAAGCCATTGTTTTCAGTCCCCATCACAAACTCCATTCCCTAGCCATCGACTCCATCCCTCTCCCTGGCAACTGTCTGAAGCTGAACCAGACTGTTCGCACCCTTGGTGTCAGATTTGATCCTGAGGTGAACTTCCGGCCACATATTCACACCATCACTATCACTGCCTATTTCCACCTCTGTAACATCGCCTGACTCCGCTCCTGCCTTGGCTCACCTGCTGCTGAAACCCTCATCCATGCCTTTGTTACCTCTAGACTTGACTATTCCAATGCCGGCCTCCCATCTTCCACCCTCCATAAATTTGATATCATCCAAAACTCTGTTGCCCATGTTCTAACTCACACCAAGTCCCGTTCACCCATCACCCCTGTGCTCGCTGACTTACATTGGCTTTTGGTTAAGCAACACCTCAATTTTAAAATTCTCATCCTTGTTTTCAAATTCCTCCATGGCCTCGCCCCTCCCTATCTCTCTAACTTCTTCCAGCCTTACAATCTTCTGAGATATCTGTGTTCTTCCAATTCTGGCTTCTTACATATCCCCGAATTTAATTGCTCCATCATTGGCGGCCAAGGCCTTAAACTCTGGAATTCTTTTCCTAAACCTCTGCGCCTCGCTACCTCTCTTTCTTCCTTTAAGATGCTCCTTAAAACCTACCTCTTTGACCAAGCTTTTGGTCATCTGCCCTAATATCTCCTTATGTGGCTCAGTGTTAAATTTTGTTTGATAACGCTCTTCTGAAGTGCCTTGGGACTTATTACTATGTTAAAGGCGTCTTTACTATATTAAAGGCGCTATATAAATACAAGTGCAGTTTTCAATACTAAGTAACTGCCCAAGTTGCATGCTACAAAGTGTTGCATTTTGTAAAGCATTTTGTGCTAAACCATTCTAAGCATTAATAGAAATGTATTTTATACAGTCCTGTTATGAGAGAAACTCACTGAATGCAAATCATTCATGACCTTACTGCAGCATAGATGAAATATAAGCAGCAACTTATAACTCCATTTATGGTTACCGGTATATAGAATCTTAAGAGGCTGGACACAGAAAATTGTTGTAAGCCAATTAGTAGCATGATGCATGTTCATTTAGCATCAGACAGGATCGTCTGGAGAATGGGCACTTGTATGACACAACCTTTGCTACCTAAAGTAGCAACATCTCATGAATGACCTATTCATACTTCTTAGTCCTCCTAATATTTCTATTTTTCTCATTCTTTCCATCACTATTCTTCTCCTTAACCACTGGTATAGTGTTCAGTGCAGTATTATAATGTTCAGTGCAGTACTAATGTGTTTGATATGGTATTATAGTTCACTGTACCAAACACTGTATTACTGCATTGAAGATTATAATGCTGTGTTTAACACTAATACTGTATTGATCTCTACAATGGGATCCTGAACACTTTACTACTGTAGGAAGCATTAATACTGTACCAATCACTCTAATACTACACCGAGCGATTTAATTATACAGTATTAAAGGATTCAATACGCTTAGTACAGTAGTGTCGTGTTTAAAATGTTTCATACCATATTGCAATTCTCAGTACAATATTAAACTCTTCCGATGTTTGGTATTATGGGGTACAGTACAGCATTATAACGTTTTCTGCAGTATTGTATGATTAGGGATATAATTATAGGGTCTGCACGGCACTATAAGATCATGTAGATTATAATAAGGTTCTGTACAACATTATAGAGCTCCGTATAACACTATAAGCTTTGATATATTTGTATAGGGTTCTGTACATCTTTATAAGTTTCTGTATATTACTATAGGTTTTTGCATAACATTATAGATCTCTGTTCTGTATCCCATGATTCTATATTGTTTTGTACAATGTTATAAGTATTAGAGTTCAGTCAACATTATAAGGTTTTATAGAGTTATTTATATAATTTTAGAATTCTGTACACCATTATAGCACTATGTGCAATTATATCGGGTTCTATACAATGTTACTGGTTCTGTACAATGTTACTGGTTCTGTAGAGTATTATACATGTTTCTACAGTGTTGTAAGGTTTTGCACAGCACTGCTAGATTCTGTACACCATTATAAGGTTCTACACCACATTATAGCATTCCACACAGTAATATAAGATCTGTACAGTATTATAGCATTGTATACAATGTAATAGAGTTTATACAGCATTATATGGTCTGTACAACAAGATAGAGTTCTGTACTGCATTAGCGTACTATATAGTATGTAGTTCTGTTTATTATAGGGTTCTGTGCAGCATTATGTTGTTCTGTACAATCTAATCAGTATAGAATTATACTGCTTTGCACAGTATTGTGTTCTGTACAATACTGAGGTTCTGATGTTTCCTTATTGCACTTCTGTACAACATTATAGGGTTCTGTAGAGCCTTAGAAATTTATGTACAATATTAGAAATTCCTATACAGCATAATAGGGTTAAGTGCAGTATTATAGACTTTGTGGAGCACTGGAGATTTTTATAGACTTCTGTACAACATTACAAGATTTTATACAGCTGAGGTTCTATACGGCATTATAAGGTTACGTACAGCATTATACAGTTCGCTAATGCATTATTATATACAGCAATGTTACCGTCTCCAGTACAATATTAGAGTACTGTGCAGTAATAGGTACAGTATTAAGTGGTCATAGGATTGTGTACAATTATATTTTACAGTAGTTATAGGGTTATGTACAGAATCAGAATCCTCTGAAGTATTAGTGTTCAGTACAGGGTTAAAGTGTACAATATTATAATGTGCAGTACAGTAGTGTAGAATTTTTGAAACAATATAGTGTTCACTAAAATATTATAATTGGTATATGTTCGAGCCTGCACCACCATTCAATCAGATCATGGCTGATCATTCCCTCAGTACCCCTTTCCTGCTTTCTCTCCATATCCCTTGATCCCTTTAGCCGTAAGGGTCATATCTAACTCCCTCTTGTTTATATCCAATGAACTGGCATCAACAACTCTCTGCGGTAGGGAATTCCACAGGTTAACAACTCTCTGAGTGAAGAAGCTTCTCCTCATCTCAGTCTTAAATGGCTTGCCCCTTATCCTTAGACTATGTCCCCTGGTCTGGACTTTCCCAACATTGGGAACATTCTTCCTGCATCTAACCTGTCCAGTCCCGTCAGAATTTTATATGTTTCAATGAGATCCCCTCTCATCCTTCTAAGCTCCAGTGATCCACTCTCATCCTTCTAAAGCCCAGTCAATCCAGTCTCTCCTCATATGTCAGTCCTGCCATCCCAGGAATCAGTCTGGTGAACCTTCGCTGCACTCCCTCAATAGCAAGAATGTCCTTCCTCAGATTAGGAGACCAAAACTGAACACAATATTCTAGGTGAGGCCTCACTACGGCCCTGTACAACTGCAGTAAGACCTCCCTGCTCCTATACTCAAATCCCCTAGCTATGAAGGCCAACATATCATTTGCCTTCTTCATCGTCTGCTGTAGCTGCATGCCAACTTTCAATGACTGATGTACCATGACACCTAGGTGTCATACAGGTTTAGCATAACTTCCCTACTTTTCAATTCTATACCTCTAGAAATAAACCCTAGTGCTCGGTTTACTTTTTTTAACAACCTCGCTAACCTGTGTCATAACTTTTAGTGATTTGTGTATTTGTACTCCGAGATCTCTTTGTTCCTCTACCCCACCTAGACTCGCACCCTACAAGTAATAAATGACCTCCCTATTCTCCCGACCAAAATGTAATACCTCACATTTATCTGTGATGAACTTCATTTGCCAATTATATGCCCATTCTGCAAGTTTATTAATGTCCTCCTGTAATTTTTTGCAGTCCTCCTCGATTTGGTGTCATCACAAACTTTGTCACTTTAAACGGATAGATGAAGTTAAACAAAGATGCACCTTAACAGCAGAATAATACATTACACATTGTATGAAATATATATATATATATGTATATAAAGACAATGCATTATCCCATTTACTACAAGCAATCCCATGGGAGATCTGTTTGCATTATATAGTGTGCAGTGTGTTATGGCATATTATACCATATAATCTATTGGTTATTGTATATTTTCCTGTATTGTGTTATTACTGAAGTCAGTCAGGTTATATCATACACCTTCAGCTCATGGGTTAAGGTCCTTTTTTACGCTACTATGTCAGCCATGTCTCAGTTGGTAGCATTCTCATCTCTGAGTTAGAAGGCTATGGGTTCAGATTCCACTCCAGAGACTTGAGCACAAAAGTCTAGGCTGACACTCCAGTGCAGTACTGAGGGAGTTCTGCACTGTTGGAGGTGCCATCTTTCAAATGAGAAGTTAAACCGAGGCCCTGTCCACCCTCAGGTGGACATAAAAGATCCCATGGCACTATTTCAAAGAAAAGCAGGGGAGTAATCCCCAGTGTCGTAGCCAATATTTATTCCTCAATCAACATCACTAAAACAGATTATGTTGCAGTTTGTGGGAGCTTGCTGTGCCCAAATTCGCTGCTGCGTTTCCCCCATTACAACAGTGACTACACTTCAAAAATACTTCAGTGGCTGTAAAGAGCTTTGGGACATCCCGTGGTCGTGAAAGATGCTATATAAATCCAAGTCTTTCTTTTACGCAGCTAGTGTAAAAGAAAGCACAGTTTATCAAAATTAATCTCTGATTTTGAATTTAGTGTGAACATTCAGAAACCACTGGTGTTCCACTCAGCTGTGTGTGACAATATTGGAACTGCCAGATTGATTGAATGCGTTTAACATGCTGCCAGACATCTGCACAATGTCTGGAGCACACTGAGTGGTGATGTAAGGCAAGGTACACAATATAAGTTGTAAGCAGCAAAATCACAAGTAAATTATAGGAATCAGGACATCAATACTGGTAATAATTTAAATGTTTCTGATTATTTAAAGTAATTAAATAATTTAGGCCCTGAAATGACATTGTTGGGCACTAGCATATGAATGCTTAATGGGTGTGCCTGAAATTCCCCTCCTGTTATTTAAAATAAATGGGTTATCACCACCGATAAAGTAGTGGCAAGTGGAATTTCAGACAAATGCATTACGTCTTAGTGCATGATTATCCCATGATATAATTGAAGGGTCCTGGTGATTATTCTTGGCTGGCAAAGCAGAGTAAACCAACCAGTGACATCATGGCTTCATGTGGTTTATATATCCCCAAGTCAGGGCCATGTGAGTGTTATAAAGTGATACTGTGGGTTAGGATGCCATCCTTCATCTCTGGCAACCGGGTTCCAATCTAAGCTGTTGGGATAGAAAACCCCTCCAACTCTGATGGCTGGGAGGATTCACAGTGAAATGATTTTGTTACAGTCTCATCAATGCTTTTGATGGAATTGCGTTCACAACATTAAAATGAAAATTTGCTGATTAGGATTGTTGGTGCTGCAGAGATTGTTAGTTTGAGATTGGGGATGTGACACATTGTCCGTCATCTAATCTCGGATACATTTGACAAGAAAGTATTTGATCCTAATATGAAAGTAGTAAGTGGAAAGATATGTGATTCCCCAGTAGACATCCCACACCCTGATGAGCATTAAATTCA